>NC_091678.1:909090-1212121 GCF_030179915.1 Drosophila takahashii | reverse complement strand
GGGATTCCCTATTTCCGATAACCGCTATTTATGGTTAGCTGCATTGGCCATCCACATCCACATCATCATCATGATTTCACCCGCCGGCTAGCCAGAACCAAATGCAAAAATATATCCCCATTTCTTTGTGATTTTTCTGCGGATAAAAGAACCCTAGGTTCCGAAGTCCTGGGCGTGTCATCTCATCTCATTTTGACGCAGTTCGCTCAGGGAAACGCACCGAAAATTTTTGTAATTACGACCACGTCAAAAGCACTCGCCGCACAAACAAAAGCCGAAAGCCGCCGACCAAGAAATAAATGACCAGAAAAAGCTGGCAGCGCCGCCCTTGCAAAAATGAGAAATTAAAATTAAATTTCAAGCATTAGGCCGGGGAAAATAAAATTTTAATGGACATTTCGGCAAGGGCGACTCTGTAATTTAAATACTTTAGGGAGGTTTGTCCATGTCGGATTTAAAAAAGTGACTACTGAAAGTGTACATTTAGTCAGAAGCTAAAAGTCAAACGACCTTCTTTTATCGTGGTATATTTTAAAGGTGATTCAAAAAGGCAATTCTGTGGCAAAAGTAAAAAAAAGTATTTTTAAATGTAAATTAAATATAAAAAATAGGACAACTAAATTTAAAATTTTATAATAATGGTTAACGAAATTTTCATTGAAATTCGAAAAGTCAAACAATGTACTTTTTATCATGATATATTTTAGGTGTAATCTAAAAACGCAGTATAATAAAATTTATAATTATAAAAGTAAAGATTCAACAACAAATCGGTGTTTTTATATTAATGTTTATACCCTTGTAGAGGGTATTATAATTTCAGTCAGATGTTTGCAACGCAGTGAAGGAGACGTTTCCGACCACATAAAGTATATATATTCTTGATCAGCACCAATAGCCGAGTCTATCTAGCCATGTCCGTCTGTCCGTCTGTCCGTCTGTCCGTCTGTCCGTCTGTCCGTCTGTCCGTTTCTATGCGAACTAGTCTCTCAGTTTTAAAGCTATCGCGATGAAACTTTCCCGAAAGCCTTCTTTCTATTGCAGGTAGTACATATGTCGGAGCCAGCCGGATCGGACCACTATATCTTAAGGCTCCCAAACAAATATAAGAAAATTCATTGTAACTTTGTAGGAAGTAGGCGTTTTGATTCTTGACTACTTAAAAACAAAATTGAAATAAATCGAAACGCTGAATCTGGAATCCCTGGAACTGCACCGAGTGAGTATTCTTTTATCTACAAGGGTATATAAGCTTCGGCTGGCCGAAGGTAGCTTCCTTTCTTGTTTTTTATAATAATGCTTAATATCTTAATTGATTTTAATTGGACCACTTTAGATTAGTTTTAAGCTTAAACTATTTATTATCTTTTCTTTATAGATCAATAAATTTCAAAATTTGTACCCTTTACTCTTTATAGTTTTACAAGAAATTTCCCAGCTGTTTATAGCTATTTATTTGCATCACATCTGCGTCTCTGGAGGCCAATGAGCTGTTCGTTAGTTTGCTGTAAGCTGCTTTCCCCTGATTTCCCATTTCCATTGTGGATGGATGCTCCACATATTCTAAGCATATGCAGGCAGGTATCGCAGGTTGTCAACGAAACCAATCCCCGGCACTCCGCCCTCCACTCTCCGCATTCCCAATTTTCCGACATAAAAGTCAATTTATGGCATATAAACCGCTTTGTTGTCAAGGGAACTCAATTACGGGCAACCCCCTTACCGTCTCTCTCTTTTAGTCAAAGGAACATTGCATAAATCCCATCCCATACCATTTCCATCCATCGCATTACCGAAATATTTTAATGAATCAAAGCAGAGCTGCCTTTTGGCTCGTTTGCGTCTAGGATTTCAATCGTGCGATATGACACATCATCAAAGTTGGCATATTTCATTATTCGCCCCTCCAGTATCGATACAGAGTATCGTTTGCATGTTGCGTGTCAGAGTTCAATATGGAAAATGGCTGGGAAAATCGGTGAGGAAATAAAGGAAAACAACAGAAATCGAAACACAAACAACAGTTCAAGTGTTACACTTTAGTTTTCCTATTCTGGGGTGTCGGGAAAATGGGGGAAATTTTCATTTCATTTCGCGCGTCATTTGAGGCGGCGCCGCTTCGAATTGTTGCAACCTTTTCCCCATCGAAATGGTTCGAGTTGCTCGAGTTCCTTGATTGAAATCGCATAAAAACAAAGCCCGAGTGGGCGGGGAATTTTCCCTGCCAAACAAAATATTTACGATTGTGTGCGTCGCCCTGTTCCTCGATTTTTTGCGCCCGAGCTTTTCTTTTATTAAAAGTTTTGATTGTTTTTCGCGTTTCAATACGTAGCTTTCGCGCCTAATGACAGCCGAACATGCCATGAAATATGAGTTGATTGCCAGCTGAAGGGCAGTGGGTACGAGGTACATTGAAGGGTTATAAATCCACTCCAAGTCGTTTTGCAAATTGCCCTGCCAGTGGAAGTAGGAGACCAAACCGACCAACAAACAAGCTCATTAGGCCGCACCAATTACTTCTAATTAATGTCTTTGAGACGCATAAAATTTTGTCAAGTTTCCCGCTGCCCGTTTTTTCTTTCGCTTTTCTTCTCCTGCACGCCAATTAACTCTGAACGCTCATTACAGGTCGCGATGGAAAAGCTGACAGTTTGAGCCAGGTCTTCTAGGTCCAGAGCACCACTACTACTACTGCCGCTGCTGCGACAGTGCCACTCCCACATTCCGCCCCCTTTTCTGGGGTGCAGCGGCGCGTATTAATTAGCTGCTCGAAGCCAGCGCCCAACGCCCATCACCTGTCTAGAGTTCAAATACACTTTAAGAAATACATAAATACAATATGATTTCCCATACGATTTGAAGGTTTTAACCCTACATTAAATTTACCTAACGGACGATAAAACGGCTCTTAATGTGATTAAAATGAGAACTAAAATATTTACACATTTTAAACTGAACTATATTTTATTATAAGAATACATAAGAGTATTATTAGGATCTTTAATATTTTTTGAAATTTTTTAAAACCAGTTAAATGTAAGTTAATGGTATTTCCACAAATTAAGATATATATGGACCCTAGAATAACCTATAGGTAAATATGGTAAAAAAGAAAATATTATAAATAAATTTAAATTATCCTTAAGAAGAGTAAAACCAGTTAAAAGTAAATAAAATGTGATGATCAAAAGTTAACATTTTAAATTAAAATTTTAAATTTGAATTTTTAAATGCTCCTATCAAAATTAATAATAATTTTTATAGAATGCTAAACTCTTTTAGATTTTTCTCAGTCTAAATTCGTCGTCATGACTGGGCTTCAAATGTTTCCATTTGCAGGCTGTTCAAAAAGTGTCTGCTCCTCGTCCCCAAAATTTATAGTAGCACCTGCACCGGGTCCCCAGTTCCTCCATCCAGCATCCAGCATCCTTCATCCTCCAGCCTCGTGATTGTCGTTAACATTACGTCAACTAATTGGCTTCATTTGGAGTTGTCCTGTGGCTGCTGCGTGGCATCGGGACCTTCTAATTGGCAATGAAAGGAGCATAATTTATGAATATGTTGCGCACTCATTTCATGCTACACTTGTCAAGCGAGGAGCCTTTTTCCCCACCCTTAAAAGAATCGAGTCCTTTGAGGCATTAATTATGGAATTTAAATAAAGGAGGGAAAAGAATCGAAACGATTGATTAAAGATCCCCAGCAATGCATATTTTGTAACCAAAGGAGGGGAAAAACCGGCGACAACGGAAGCTTACACGCTTCTGCACTCCGCCGTCGAGCTGGAAAGACAACCCATTAGACCGCAATTCACTTGGCTCCGCACCAATGTTTCATGTTTCCATGTTTCGCCTTTTTATGCATCGCCCACATTTTGGACATGGACCTGGAAAAAGTGAAAAGTGAACAGCATAAAGTCAGAAATTGCATTTCCCCATCTGCGAGATAGTCAACCCACACAGACGGTACGGCGCTATGCAGGCAAACAGTGCGTTTAATGCGTATTGGTGCCATTTCTGAAGAGATATTCCAAGAAAGATTATTGAAAATATTATTGTCAATAAAGGTAAAACAATTTTTTAAAACCTAACCTTTTATAAAAGCTTCATATATACCTACAATAACAAAAATTTGAAGGATGTGGGGTAAAACCGACCGCTTATAGAAATGCTTTGCTTTTTAAAAAATTCCTTAAAAATAATATGAAATACTCTCTTTCACAGTTTTCTATTTTTCCTAACATTTTTTTATAGCGTCTTAATATGTAAGGTTACTTTGGTAAGGGTTAAATATATTTTACTTTACTTGTAAAGTTTATTTAAATTTTCTATTTATTTTATTAAAATTTTTCCGTTCATACTCTTTAGCAACAGCGAAGTTTATGAGATATCCCAACCATCTTAAAATATTTTTCAATAAATGTAACTATATTTGTATGTCCTCCACTGTATATATTGAAGCTCATATAGTTGTAGTGGCATTTGCTGTAGTTTGTTTGTTTGTGCTTGCCTTTTATTTTAATTTCCCTCGACGGCACACGTTCTGTATTTGTATCTGTATTTGTATCTGTATTTGTATCTGTAGGAGAGCACTTTACACATTAATGTAAAAAATTGTGCACTGATGTAAGTGCGTCTTCCTCACATCAGTGCCTTTAACCCCCCACTACCCCATGGAAGTAATGGGTAATGTCCACCCCCTTTAACCCACTAACTAGACTGACAGGCAGCCAAGCCGCAAACCAAACAGACAGACAGCTTCTGCCATTTTTCCCATTTTCCCAGGGAAAACCCCAACCCTCCTTCGACAGACTGCGCGCATTTTAATAAAAACGAATTAAAATGTGTACTAATATGTTTTTATTATTTATGCTCATATATATTTGTATTTATTTACGTGCATGTAGCAAATAAATTGCACTCGAAACTCGAGTGGCTCCTCTCTGGAAAATGTGTCACTGTGGAAATTGCTTTGTCAGGTTTAGAGTTCTGTGCATCCCGAAAGTTCCATTAAACTGGTGGTGCGTTCCCCTCCTTTTCCTAGGGCTTCCCTGCTCTCATGTATATATTATATCATTTGCCATATGCGGATTAGCCATAAGCTGCTTTTGGCAGAGGCAGCATGCAAAAGTTTTACAACAAAACAGAGCAGAACAGAAACAGCCGGGATGAGGTTGGAAATGAGCAAGAGATTGAGATTCAGCCGGAGGACGATGAACACAAGTGGGTAAACCGCTTTTCGTTGAGGCACTTGAGCTGAGTCTGTGGCTTATAATTTGTTTGACAAGCATCAAAACAGCCACAACCCAGTCCCCTTTATAGCTTTTACTGGCACCAGATGCCTTTCGAATTATCAGCTATTGAAGACAATATTAAGAATTGATAGTATTTCCATACTTTATTATTTAAAATCCATAAACAAATATTATTATTGAACTATTTCACTATTATTTCTTAAAAATAATAACTATTTAGTGTAATTACTCAAGCACTTATCAGTACCAGTACCAGGTTAAGCAGAGGTCACCGTTTGAAATTTATAGTATTAAGCATGAAGTAATTAGTTTCTGATTTCTCAGTACATTTATTAACACTTTTCAAAGATTGATTAAAATTAAAATTTAAATTTAACCTTTATTTTTGTTTTACATTTATAAATGCACTATTTGTATTTATGTTCAAATTAAATATTTTTTATAAGCTTTGATATTTGGGTATTTTATTTTTAAAGTAGTTGTATATTATATGTTTAATTCAGGGAACGAAAATAACTGTTATTGTAAATTTTTCATACAAAAAAATCACGCACTTAGAAGGGTCCTAAAAATTTTTTAAATACACCACAATTTTTATTAGCCATTGTAGTTTACAAATCCGTAATGATTTTTATTTTTTGATTTTTATAATAAAACTCAAAAAATAACTGTTATTTTTTGATTTTTATGAATAACAGTTATTCCCTTGACATTTTTGAAAAAATGAAATAATTAAAAACAAGAGAGAACGCTATAGTCGGGTTGTTGTCCCGACTATCTAATACCCGTCACTCAGCTAAAGGGAGTGCGAACGCTGTGTCGGGTTGGTGTCCCGACTAATAATCGTAACTCAGCTAAAGGGAGTGCGAGGGAGATAGATATATAATTTTTGATTGCGTATAACTTTTTAATGAATGGTCCGATTTGAAAAATGTCTTCTACATTTCGATAGGTATAAATATACACAACAAAATTGCATTTATACTTCTCGGAAATCTGTAAAGATGTGGGCGCAGGACCCATTTTAAAATCGTTAGTGGGCGATTGTGGGCGTTAGAGGGGGCGTGGCGCTCGGCTAAAATAAACTTGCGCTGCGTATGAAGCCAAAGAATATGTGTGGGAAATCTCAACCTTCTAGCTTTTGTAGTTTCTGAGATCTCA
The DNA here is from genome assembly GCF_030179915.1 of Drosophila takahashii. NCBI lineage: Eukaryota > Metazoa > Arthropoda > Insecta > Diptera > Drosophilidae > Drosophila > Drosophila takahashii. Next base: position 1,205,706 of record NC_091678.1, on the reverse strand, counting down.
GCGTTCATACAGACGGACAGACGGACAGACGGACAGACGGACAGACGGACAGACAGACAGACGGACAGACGGACATGGCTAGATCGACTCGGCTAGTGACCCTGATCAAGAATATATATACTTTATGGGGTCGGAAACGCTTCCTTCTAGCTGTTACATACTTTTGCACGAATCTAGTATACCCTTTTACTCTACGAGTAACGGGTATAAAAACATGATACCCGTGCTTTTTATAACTTACTAAAAATTTGTTAAAAAAGGCAACCGCGCATATTTTATACCTATATTTTTTTAAAATTTTCTTTACCCACAAAATCGCCATAAATCAAGTTTGAGTTTTATTTTTGATCACGACGAATAACTGTTATTTGTCAACTTTTATTATAAAACTCAAAAAATAACAGTTATTCTTTGAGTTTTACTTTACAAATCAGAAAATAACTGTTAAAGTGTGATTTTTAAAATAAAACTTATAACAGTTACGTTCCCTGGTTTAATTTAATTTGTAAAAATTTTAATCTTTACAATTATTTAACTTATAACTTAGTTTTCCCTTTAATTAGAATTTATAAGCGATCTTCGGTGCTTCAAGGGGTAATTCTTTATGCCTTTAATGCATTTGCGGGTCCACCCAATCACGTGCCATCTAAATCAACCGAGGGAGCGACTTGGCGTCTGGCCAGAAACTTAATGATGCATACGTGTCGCCACTATTTGTCCTCGAAGACCGGACAGAGTAGCAAAGTATCCGAGTGCTAAAGTGGATCTGCTGCATCCGGGGGGCAGCCAATTAGGAGCAGCGCCAAAGAGGCTCCCAGCGGGACTTCTTTCAATTAAATTGGCGACACAAAAACGGCTCAAAGAGATCCCGGCCGGCATTTGTCAGCGCGGCCAAAACAATTTGCCGCTGTCAGGATAAGAGACTTTGACTCTGGACTCTGGCGTTGTCCAACATTTCCGCACGCTCAATTTAATAAGGGCAGCTCATTAGCCGCCGACGGGGATGCTCAGCTGGCACCCTTATCGCTCATTCCCCTCAAAAACCTTATCATCCCCGTGCACTTCAAGCGACTTCATATGGGGGTGCACTAGAAAAATACCAACCAAATGGTCAAGGTTTTAAGCTGAAAAATGAAATTATATTTTTATATTTTTTAGGAAGGGCAGGGAAATTTGGATTAAAATAAATTAATAATTTTTATTGATCTATTTAATAAAACCCTAAGTTCTATCAAAATCTTTAAAATTTTTAAAATTAAAAAAAAGTTTCAGAAGTTTTTCAACGAACATAAAAAAAATCAGTTTACCTCACGGAACCTATGTATTATTTTCAGTGTAGCCGCCACGTGGATTTTGGGGTCCATAAACCGAAATTGAAAAATGTTAAATTATCATCAAATTTCATGCACTATCAAAGTCAATTTCCTGTGGCAGCGACCTCAAGGACTCGTGTCCTGTGTATCCCGTAGCTTTCCCCAACCAGATTCCAGCCTGCCCGCCAGTCACAAAAATAATTTATTCAACTTGATGCCGTGGTCGCAGGACCCCCAACTTTTTAGCGGGAAAATGGGGAAAACGGGGGGAGAAGCGGGAAAGCGACCGCTGCCCTGCGGTTCATTGTCAGTTAAGCTTTTTAAAAGAAAACCACTTAGAATGTTGACATTATCCTTCACTTTCTATTTATTTTGTCATTTAATCAACTTCCTGCCCGGCGTCGTCGTTCCTGATTTGCATACCGAACCCGATGGAGTTGCTTGAAGGAGAGAGGGGATGGGCTTTGAATTCTGGGGAGGTGGCATCTTGAGATGGACGCCCTCGTTTGTCTCCGGTCTCCAGTCTCCGGTATTTGCTCACTGGCGCCGTCTCGCCAATCAGTCAACGGAATGCGAACGGGAATGGAGTAGAGGGATCCAGCGGAGCCCTCTGGTAAATAAAAATTGCTTTTTGCCGCATAACCTGTGGCCTACTCCCCTTCACCCTCCCCTTCCATCCATATGCCATTCGCCGATAGAGATAGACAATTGGATAGGAAAATGAATACTTTGCACTAAAAGAAGAGGGTTCATTGAAATATTTATTGAGCAACTTTAACTCCATTTTATTATTTTTTATTTTATTATTTACTTTTACAAAAAAATTCAATAGACAAAAACTGGCTTTTATACAGATTTGTAATTAACAAATTGGAAATTTCTAAAAAAAATTTAGAAAATCACCAGAAATCTTCGTTCATCTGTAGGTTTCAATAGGATGAAATATCGTATTAGTATGTTAAAAAGTTCTTAAAATAAACATATTTGAGTACCTTTTATTAACCCTTCATGGAAAATATAAAAAGTTTTTTAAAAATTGGTTGAAATATATATTTTTGATTGTTTTTTAGATCGCATTAAACTAATATTTACTAAGATTTCTGGCAGATTCTAACAGATTTTGAGAATATTTTGTTAAGGATTCTTCCAGAAGATTCTTTAGATTGATTGACATACCAAAATAATTTATTTAATTTTCAGTGCACATCCCAAAATGACATTTTGAGGCCAAACTGGAACGTTCTGGCTTGCTCATTTGCCGTTACTAAAGCAATTCTATGAATATTTTAAAAGCTCCTTTTTGTGTTAGAGGCAGTGCATCTCCACCCATTCCCCGCAAAAAGGTTTAGAATTTCAGTCTTTCAGAACAGAACAGAAACGAACTTGGACTTGGACGAGTAAATACTTAGAGGGGGCATGAGCATGTAAATAATGCGAGAGTGCCAACTGTGGATGTCCAAGGGACCTGGACCTTCAGAGGTAGTGGAGGCACCAACTTAAGCCGCATTTGGGCAGCCAGTCCCATAAAGGCGAAATCCTATTGAATGGCCTTTTGTTTTTAGCATGGAAATGCTTTTAAACACCGCCTCCGAAAACCGAACGGAACAAGAAGCAAAAGTCCGCAAAATGGGAAGGCGAGGCGAAGCGATTGCTTCTTGTTTATTATTCGCTCAGTCAGCTCTAATGAGTCCTGTCCACTCAGGAGCACTTATCCCTGCTTATGCTGCCCACGCTCGTCTTCGTCCTGGTTTGGCTGGAGGAAAACTCGGCAGGAAAGCTGGCAAACTGGGCCAGGCACAAAGGACACGACACGGCAGCTAGAAAATATGATGGCAAAGTTTCGCTGTTTGCTCGGCGAAAAAGTTTCCATCTGCGAGGGCCGTTTGATGCTGAAATAATTACGTGGAAATTGCACTCGAATGCCAAACGAGAATATGCTTTAAATATTCCTTAATAAAAAGATAACTGTTTTCCGAGATTTTGAAAACTAAATAATAAATATCGCATTCCAAAATATATTTTTTAAAATTATTTCTTTATTTAGTTAAATTTATCGACTCTGAATTCTCTTGAAAAACTCACTTATCCGGCTCGAAGGACCAAAATGTTGGGGTGGCGTGGCTTGATTGTACAGGATGCAGCTAGCCCCAGGAAAACGGGTGAAGTCCACGCAGAAATTATAATCGGTTTTATATTCATTTACTCGTAGAGTAAAAGGTTAAATAGCTTTCGTGAAAAATTCGGTTACAGGTAGAAGGAAGCGTTGCCGACATTATTAAATTCAAACAATCGGTATAAAATAGAATATATGTAAGAAAGCTCTAGACGTAATTTACGTTAAACTTGTTTTGCTGTAATTCTTTTTTTTTTCATTTTTCTTAGGTGTACAGTGTTTACCTCTCAAGCAATATCTACATATGGGCACTTCCAAAATGTCGCTCGGGACATTTGCACACCTTTAAAGTTGAACAAAAATTGTAAAACAATGGATTTTAATTTTAATTATGGGCTTTTCCTTTCACTCTTCCCAAGCTCTATTTTTGGTAAAAATCTTGATTTTGTACCACTTTTAGTTGTTAAGATATCGGTAAAAAACTGCCGTATTCGCTCGGGACAAAAATAGAAGTGGATTTCGGGGAAGTTCATACAACACCAGAAATTAGCGAATTCTGATGGAATATTTGAATGCGATTTTTTTAGAATGTTGTTCAAACATGTCGCTGTGAAATGCTTTTGGTTTCACTCAAAAATTCTTTGCCGTTCTTTTTTTATGCAGTTTCAACCACATTCGCTCGGGACATGTCGCTCGGGACATTTTTTCCGACTGTTTTGTAAAGCGGATTTCTTTACCTCTATCTCTCAATTGCTGGATGCTTTGCTTTTAACTTAATAGTTTAGCATGTGAATGAAGCATTCAGTACATAAAAATGTCACATATTTGCATTCCTATAGGATAAATATACAACAGAAGACAGGTCCAAAAAATAACAAAAAATAGCCAAAAACTGGTTTTTGCGTATATTGGTGGAGTTTGTCATAAAAATAATCAAACTATACTGCAAATTTATAGTTAAGCTCAGTATCCAACTAATTAGAAACTAATATCGGGGCAAAATCATGTGGAAATATGTTTTTTTCAAGTTTCAAGGTTTTTGGCTTGGTGGACTTTTTTTTGGAAGTGCCCATATGGCTTTCATTAAAGAATTCAATTGGGGTCACCAATTAAAATATAATTCATTTAAAAGAAACATGCTTTGCACTTAACGATATATTCTTTCTTGGAATCTTAAATACCTCAAAAAATAAGATCTAGCTTAAATTAAATAAAAGAAAGAAAATATTGTGGTCACCAATTTTAATATAAGACCATATAAATATGGCTAAAATGGCTAAGAAAAATGTATTTCCATAAAAAACCGAATTTGAGTGCATGTAAGTTTAATATTCCCTGAAATTTCTTAAACTCAACGCGCCAGAATCTTTAGAAGCATCTGTTTCGCCGGCCTTCTTAATGAACGCTTGAAGTTATGTGGTTTCTCATCGCCCCCGTTTAAGAGGATAACTTCATATGGATTTGGAATCAAAGGCGGCTTTGCTTGTAATTTCTCAGGCATATAAATAAATCACGTTGTCTGCCAGATAAAAAGCTTTATTGGCTTCATTATGGCAACGGCCTTCCATTCCGTTTGGGCTTAATGAGGAAAATATGCTGCATGGCCACGTTGCGTATACGCCTCATAGGCGGTCGCGTCGCTTGTTGCTGCGTGTGTCCTTCGTCCTACATCCTTCGTCTTATTTTCTTTGAGGGGTGCGCATAATAAATTTTCATTTTAATGACTTAACGCATAAAAACAAGAACAACAACAAGAGACCCGAGAAAATGATGAAGAATGCTGGGTGTTACAGGTGTTGTTCTGGTTCTGATTCTTCTTCTTCGGTTTTTACAACCATTTTCAGAGCTCTTGTTTTTCTCCGCTTCATTTGTTACGCATTTTTCCTTCCCCCTCGACTTTTCCTTCGTTTGGACCCAAGAGGCGTCCCATAAATGTGTTGGCAAAACATTTTTATGATGACGTGCTAAAGGGAACACTGGGATCTGGATGCTATACGTATATATATGGTATCTGGGATCCCTGAGTTGTGCCCACGCGTCGCCTGCGAGCAAAAAGTTAATTAGAAATTATGCTCGAACTAAGGAGCTCCGAGGACACGGATACAAGTACACAAGCATAGGTATAATGGCTGCGGCACACACAACACCTTTGGGCTTTCGCAATGAGGCTTAAAAATCATGCAAACATATAAGAAGAGCCATAAACCTCGACGGCATGAGCATAAAGCTAATGAATGACACTTTTGATGGGTGTGCGTTGCAAAAGCGTGACGAGGCTTATAAGAAAACACCCATCCAGATTTTAATTGGTTTACGAAAATACCTTAGGCTTTTCTGAAAATAAAATTTTAAAATAAAAAAAACCAAACACGGCGCGATCAAAACGATATGCGCATGGTAAATTTCAACATCGGAGATTCTATGACTGCGAAAAAGAGAGGAAGAGCGTTTTGTATGGAAAATATGTATAGCTCTGAGCTTACAATCTGTGGTCCACAAGGGATCGTTTAAATGCCGAATTTCAATGCTGATACGATGCTGTGCACTGGAGTATAGCGATAAGGAGACCCAAAGCAAAACAAAAAATATATAAATATATTTTTAGTCAATGTTTTGATGTCGACATGAGCTGGCGGACTTTTTTGCTTATAACGGCGGTGGCATTTCGTTGTTCCTCTGTTCAACTAAGTGGAATTATCTATACCCTTACAAATGGCTTGCAAGCCGATTTCACTTACGATGTATGCTGCTCCTACAATGGATCCGCCCCAAAACCATGGGAAATTCAGCTTAAGCTGGATGATCTGAGGTTAAAAACGGTGCCCATCGACGAGTCTACTATCGGTTACCGGTTCAAGCCAGATCAGCTGTGGTATGGGGCCTTGGAATTCAAGTGCAATTGGCCAGGTAATGGCCTAACTAAAGCCGTCATCTCGATGTATTCTCTTCTAGAGACGTTTGATTGTTTCTACACTGATATCAAGACGGAAATGGAGTGTAGCTTCCACCACTTCTTTGAAGGATTGACAGCCACTAGATTATCTTTAGCCATGGACAATAAGTATAAAGCTTATGATATATCTATGGACGACAATGTGGTGTGCTTTAAGCTGCCATACCCAGCTAATTTGCATGGACTTAACCGAAACTTCACAATTGAAATAGATTCGCAGAAGCAAGTGTATATCCTAAATGACATCCGAATGCGAAAGCCTTATTGGCCGAGTAATGAGCCCCTGATTGAACAGTCACGACTCGGGATTTGCGTGAATTTCGGTTCGAATGCTTTTAAAAATTCCGACTCATACGAATGGAAAGTGTCACTCTTGACGCCGGATCCGAGATTTAGACTCCAAGAGGCCACTTTAGTTAGCTATTCAGATGCTGGCTTCGAAGACCCGAAAGATGTGTGCTTTAAGATCCCGCCCTATATAAATGATACCATTGAAGCATATTTAGATGTCCGCTTTAACCACAGTCTTTCGCCCTGGACAAACGATAATAAATACCTGAACTACACCATGAAGCAATTAGTACCCAACATGCCGGAGTTCCTGGAAAATGGATTCTACTACGACCCGAACAAAAAGATGATTCACGTGTTTTGGTTGAAGCTGAAGGATCTGAAGTTTAGCGGGGGAAACCTTACTTACATAGTGGTCACAGATACGGGGTAAGCTTTCAAAAACATTTTAGAGGGTCGGCGAAGTCCTATTCAAAACAAGAGGGAACGCTATAGACGTATACCCGTTACTCAGCTGAAGAGAGTGCGAGGGTGATGGGGCTATGCAGTCATGACAGCTACTGGCTCCACCTAGCGGCTGTTTAAATTGTTGATGGCATGCTTTGTTGATTTATCTCATAACTTTTTAATGGATTCTCCGATCTAACAAATTTCTTCTACATTTTGAGAGGTATTTTTAAACACAACAAAATTGCATTTATACTTTTCCTAAATCTTATAAGATGAGAGCGTCAGACACATTTTAAAGTACTTTAAGACGATGTGCAATTTGCTAATATTAAAAGTAAAATTTGATAATTTTCTCTTTTACTTTCAGAAAGAAGCCGCTGCATCAGGGCAACAGTTCTGCCGTCTTCCGCGATTGGGATTCGCTGCAACCAGCCACAGTAATTATTTGGAGTCAGAACTCCGTCGGTCGCTCAAAGAAGAACCATACCCTGTCGGTGCCAATTTTGAGGGATTACAAGAGACGTCAGCCACGAAATTTGCAGTACCATTTGGAGGACCATACACTCACCTGGGATCCACCACAGGAGGAGGAGGACCTTTCTGGTTACTATATATACTCATGCCATGCCCACACGAACAGTAATAATTTCTGCGAAAAAAGTGAGCAGTTAGAGCGAAATGATTGGCGCTCTTTATGGTCAAGAAGTTATCAGTTCAACAATGATACTAGAAAAATGGCAGTTCTAGCGAAATATAAAGATTCCCCAGGTTTCATGAAGTGGTACGGAGATCCAGAAGAATCGCCGAATCTCCTTGGTCTTGGAATAAGCCTCCTTATCGCGATCCCAATCATTTTGGCACTGGCATATCTCTTGTTTCAAAAATGGAAACGGAAAAAAATTAAAGAGATCAGGATAAGCTTGCCTCCCATATTCGATCCCATTGTGATGGCCAAATTACGGCTAAGGAATGTTGAGTTTCCTCAGAGCCGTGATCTCCCCGTCGAGATTATGCCTTCTGTCACTGCTCCTCCAAGAATATTCTTGGAATCCATTGAGACGAATGCAATTGTAGGGAGGAGTATCGCTAAGTTGCCACCAAGTCTTTGTCCTACTGATCCCGTTCTATCATCATATACGACCACAAGTATCGATCCTCCCGAGGTTGTCACTTCACCATATGCGACTATTTATAAAAATGATGATGTCTCTTTACCCTACACGAAAGTATCAGCTATTCAAAAGACAGGCAATGTTACAATTTCTTATAAAAAATAAAGAAAATGTAAGAATTTGTTTAATGTATAAATGATTTCATATAAAGTTATCTATTTAATTAAAATATCTTATTTTTTTTTAGGAAAATAAAAGAAGACACTTAACGCCATGTGAAGGTTATGTCAAATGAAGAGTTTCACATTTTCGCAGTCAATTTTCTTTTATGAGCTTTTCTCCCACTCATTTCACTTCCACAAAATTTGCGAACATTCTGTTGTTTTTATAGAGCCGAACATATTTTTCCTTTTTGGCTTTGCATACTTTGTGATTGTTTTCTTTTGCCTAGGGCTGTCAAGTCTTCTCGATTACTTTATTTAGTAATTTGCATTTAACAAAAAAAGTATTTGAAGTTACGCCCATTAAAGGGAATTGCATGACATTTTTATTTTATATTATATTTAAGTTTATTAAAAAATTCTTAGGCCCCAATTAGAGTACATGTTGAAGGCAAAACGAGCCTGGCAACCCTAGCTAGGTGAGGGTGTATATTTTTAATACATTTTCGCTTCAACATTTCCGCAATAACAACGGGGCAAAGTGGAGTCGAGAAATTACCATGCCGCTTATCAACACACTCACATCGGCATGAGCATCGTTTTGCTCGATGGCACTTTGGGGAGCAACTATGCAGCGCGTTCGCAGTGACAGTGACTAATAAAAGCATACACACACGCTGGCAGCCAGAGCCTGGCGTTCCCGCAAAAGCAATATAATAGTCAAGCTCCCACTCTCTCTCGCTGGTAATATACAATATTTTCCGCTTTCTTTTTGCACCGTTTTCATTTGTTACTAAAATCATAAACAAATGTTGGTGCAGAGTTGCCCGCTATCTCGCATATGGCATAAAAATGGCACAAGCACACACATACATACCCGGCGAGCAAATAAACTGCTCGTAAAGCAGAAAAAAATTGTAAAAAAAACAAAAGGAGGTTGAGATAGAGAAGAACGAAATGTAACGAAAAACAACTAAAATATTGTGTTTGAAAAAATCGACGAATGAGTTACCTAGCATTTCAATTTTAAAAAGGAATTAAAAGAATCCGGCTTAAAGGACCCTAACTGGCAGTTACCTAAGTTTTCGACTAAAAAAGTCCATTAAATTCAAGGAAATTCAAGAAGAAAAATCCGGCTTGAAGGACCATAAATAGTCTTTAGCTAATTGTTAGAGATCATGTCCAAAATTCTCTACAGAAATTCACTGAAATTCATAAACATGATTTCATAAATACCCAATATACCCTTTAGCTCAAGAAGTACCCATCATTGAAAGGCATGAGTCGCTGAATCTGTGGGTTTCGAGAGGTTTTCAGGCTGGCGGTGGGATTGCGAAGGGGGGAGGATAGCGACTTAATCTCCATCTAAACGCAATGGAGTCGTAATAACAACAGAAAACAAATAAAAACCCAGACCTGGAGAGAGCAGACACACAGGATATCTGCAAATACATATGCATGATCTGTACGCTTGTGTGTACATATGGTCGCATTCATAGTTTACTTTTTTCCACTTCATTTTATACCACCACCCACCCCCCAGCTTTTCTTCTAGGAAAGCAGGAAGCGTAGGAAAAATGGCAATTTGGTGTGCTTTTTTTTCCATTTTTTTATTTTGCTCATTTCTCTTTTATTTCAAATGTTGACTGACTCCCTGACTCACTCGCTTTTGCGTCGTTACAAGCTCCTTTTTCTAGCTTTTTCAAGGATGTGTGGATGTGTGTGCTGCTGATTAGCCCACTTGGGTGCCATTGGAGTGCTTCATTTGATCCTTGGCCGCAGTTCTAAACCCCCCATCCCCTCTTCGAATTCATGTCCATGTCCATGTCCTTGTGCCACCAACATTGTACACACACGTGTTGGCTTGTCTCCGTTTAGGTGTAGTTTCTTTTGCCGTTCGCTCATCTTGTCTCCTGCGTTTCTCACTGGCCACAAATATGAGTGTGTTCGGGGACAACAGGGATAAAATAAAATAACTGCACAGATCAAGCAATATGCTCAGTATCGATGACCTGCACTTCGAACTTATCGGATATAGTTTGCTATAATGCATTTCAAATGAATTGTCAATGGGATTTTAAAAAAGGTATTACCAAAATCCGGCTTGAAGGACCGTAACTTTCGGCCAAACTGTATAATTCCAAAGCTTATAGTTTTTGTAAAAGCAAAGAATCTGTCATACTTATTAATGCCTACATTCTTTCAATAAGATTTTTTATGCATTTTGTTTTGTTTTTATTAACTTAATATTGTTTTGATTTTTTAAAATGGTATTGACTCTATATATATACTGTAGAGATATATTCATGCCCCCAAAATGTGTTTATTTTAATTAAGATTTATTCGCCTTTAGAACTAGAACCGTAAACATTTTACAGCGTTTTCCTAGTTCCCTCTGGCCGAAGCGATTCCATTTTTTTCCAGTTGCTTACATGCTGCCAGTTACAACGAGTATTGTACATTATTGTGTTGTTGTCTCGCCTCATTTGTGTCCTGCCCTTCCTTTTGTACATTGTCGTCCTTGTTGCCATGTCTTTGTGGTCATTTTCCGAACCCCCTTTCCCGTCCCAATGTTCCTGGTACAGAAATGACTGGACGAATGAAGAAATTTTCCCGCAAAATTGCTGGCAGAGGAACAATGAATTTGCCAGGGTATCGAATGCTTCGACAACTGCCACCCACTCACTCGAACCCTCGAAACCATCGTTTCCCCTAATTTGGCCATTACCCAGGTTGATGAGATCGTAAAGTGTGTTGCTGTGTGTCTGGTTGTCCTTTTCTGTATTTTTTTTTACTGCCGCTGCTGCTTCTGGCAGAGAAAAGGGACAATTTTCAGGTCATTTAATTCAAAAGTCATATGTTTCTCGTAATTGAAATCCGCAGAGGGGCAGAAGGCTGAAACAGAAGTCCACTGAATTGCATAATTTGATTAAAATATTACGGCTCAGTTTCACTTTGTATCCCGAAATCGAATATTTCATGTTTTACAGCGGTTGACCCGAAGGGGAAAATTGTGGGTGGAAGGCTGACTTGGGAGGAAAAACCCCAAACGAACGGAGATACCAAAACGCAGACAAGCAAAAAGTAGTTTTGTGTAAATTTACATTTTATATTAAAGTGGCGCAGCTGTCGTTTCTGTTTTTGCTTGGGGCTAAATGAGTTTTTAAGCGCTTCCCATCCTCGTGTGTGTGTGTGAAACCACAAAAATCAAGGCAAATTGAGGGATATTTAAGGAGAGTATGTGCTGTTAAGGCATCTAATTTCCTTATATATTCAACACCACCGGAAAACTCCAATGAAGTGCTGTTTTATCAGGGGTTAAGGCTTCTTTTGCCCATTTTCCCCGATTTTTCGTGTGTGGTTGCTACTAATTAGTGGCTGCACCTGCTCATCATTTCGCCCCGGAAAACCTTTGGTCCTTTGGCTCGGTCTCAGGCCATTATTAATGCTTTCGCTGCCATTTTGGCCATCTCTGCCGGCCACGTCATCGGATATCGCCGCGTTGCCCCTTCATCTTCATCTGCTTCCGTGTCATCTGCTCGCCTTTTCATTTTTTAAACCGCCCCGAACTGCGAAAAACCCCAAACCAAACTAGCTGATAAAGTTAAAAGCAGCCACCAGAGAGAGTGTGTCTACACGGGAAATTAAAAGCATTTTTATAATAATTTTGGAGGTGTTGTAAACTAATTCTATAGATAATAATATAAGTTGCAGAAATAGTATGGCTGTCTTAAGTTGTCTTGAAATAATTATTATTTATTGAAATATATAATTTTACTTATAATAGTTTTGGAAATGATACAAAATAAAGTCTATGCGTTACAACATATTTATACACTCAAAATAAATTTAACCCTAAATTTTAGAAAATCGCCATTAAAATTTCTTTTTTCTAAATACAAGAAAGTTATTTCTAAATCTAAGGAAATTTTTCTTAAGTCAAGAAAGTTTTCCTTAAATCCAGGAAGTATTTCTTAAATGTAGAAAATGGTTACCATGAACTAAAATCACCCTAAAATCTAGAAAAAATGCCCTTAAAATTAGAAATAATTTTCTGAAAAATAGAAAGGCAAACGAAACTAATAAAATATTTTGGCAACACTTTTTCTAAAAATGAGTGCCCTAACCCTAAAATTAAGCTAACCCTAAATAATAGAAACATTTTCTAAAAATTAGAAAGTTTTTCTAAAAAATAGAAATAGTTGTTTTCACATGCTCTGGCACACCAAAATGTTCAATGCCAGAACTTGTCAGCTCCCGGGCGGCTGTACTCGTAGCGCAGACGGTTAAAGCGCTTGGTTAGAAATCGAAACGACCCTGGTTCGAGTCCCAGAGCAAACTATTTTTACTTTTTTTTTGTTTTTTTTTTAAGTTTTTTTTAAAATTTGTTTTTTGACTCTTTTTTTTATTCCTTTTTTTTATTGATGGCAAGCGGTAAACCGAAATTAATTTGGTTTATATTTAGCTATTTACTATACTACACAAAATATAAATTGCGATAGCATAAATATATACATAAGTATATATGTATGTAAATAAGTAAAACGCGAATGGTCAAAATTATGCAATTAGTTTTCAAATATATTCTCCGCTTGACCCTTTACATACAATGCTCGGTTTGCCACAGCAAATTTAAGTGCTACAATGGCCCAGTATGTAGGCCGTTCGCTCTTCGCGCGGGAGACCCGGGTTCGATTCTCACCGACGGACAAGTAAAAATGTAAGTTTTTTTCATGAAGATAAAATATTAACTAATCATAATTTCTACATTCCCAATCTTCCGCAGTCCCGTAGTCCACATTTACAGCAACATTTGGCTTTGGTTAGATAAGAAATCCAAGCGCAAATACATAATAATAAATACATAACATTTAACATTCACAATATACAAGAAACACAACGCCTGCATATGTATATAGGGAGGAGTACATAATATAAACGTATATACAAAAAAAAAAATCATGATTGAACATGTTTTTTTGTTTTGTTTTTAATTTCTATTTTCTAGGAAAATTTCCTACTTTTTAGAAATTTTTGCCCTTAAATTTAGTAAAATTACCCTAAAATTTAGAAATATGACGTCAAAAAAAATCAAAAATATAGAAAAATGTGACCCTAAAATTTAGGGCGAGCTTGTCTTGAAGACAAAAGTAGGGCGATTTCCTTAACTTTAGGGTTAATTTTATTTTGAGTGTAACCCGTTTATTGAAACTATTTATTTTTGTTTATAATATTTTGTAAAGTGTTGAAGAATAATTTATTTATGTAATGAATAAAATTTTTTAATAATAAAAATGGTGTTTGAAATCTAAAAGTAAATGAGTCTGCAGATTTATTTATTTTTAATCTGTATTTGCCCTCTTTTTTGTTTAGCAAGTGAAATTAAGTATTCCATTTATTTCTGGCAGTGTAGATCTGTGTTTGTGTGCCACATGACGGTCCACATGCGACAAAGCACACGATTAAATTACAAAATGTCAATAACGATAACGAAATGAAATTGATTGAAACGAGTGGCGACCACACAATGGATGCGACATCCCCTGGTATACACATCTATATATATAGCGCTATAGTCCGGGTCCTCTGGACATCCTCATTCCCTGTCGCGTGATAAATGATGCGTGTGTGCTTGAGTGGATGACACCTTGCAGATATGGCGGATATGGCAGATATGCGCACATAGATCGCTGAGCCCCACACACAATGGCATGTCAATTAAAATGCATGATGTTGAAATCATTCGCAATTAATTCATAATTAAAACGCGACACATTATCAAAAGTGTGCAGCCGGGGTGGTATTTACACAAATTGCGAATGAATATTTATGAGGGAGCAACCGTTTGCCATTCATTTGGTACATTTTCCGTTCACTTGAAAAGTTTCAAAGGGTTTTCTCGAGTGCCAGTTAACAGATGAAATGCAGGTTAAGGAAGTTTTATTTTTCGGGGCGTTTATGCTAGAACTTACTCGAACTGTTAAATATTTTTTTTAATAGATAAAGTGACAGCACAAAAAAAGGTTTAACCCTCACTTTAATTGGCACTCGAGAAAACGGCCCTCACTATAGTTTAAGTTCTGGTTACCACACCTCAAGTTTTTAATTTTTTCTGGTCTTTCCAAATGGTGCATCCATTTTTCGGGGCTTCCAACTTTTGCCGACCGAAACAGTGAACAATGAAATGCACTTAAAAGCATTTAGTTGTTGCGACAACATTTTGCAGTTCCGAAATGCGGTTTGCCGAAAGGAGGAGAAGGGCGAACCCTTTTGGAATTAATGTGCGTGCATAAACAAGGAGCCAAAGGGGTTGGGGGCTTAACTTCACCAACTTAGATATTACATAGATGAGGTCCTGGTCTTTCCAAATTAGCGCCATAAAGTATGCAACAAGCTTTTGCCAGCGCTTTTAATTTGTTCCCCGGCCCCACGGCCATCAAATATTCATTTCTGGGAGGCTTTTGGGTATACCTACTGTTAGTTGGGTGGTTCGAGGTCCATCCGAGTTCAAGACTGTCCTCCTTCTTCTTCGAGGCAAAACTTTCGGCTAATTTGCGTGCTGGCAACTAAAACATTTTCCATGTAGGCGGTTTCGGCGGTGCCTTGTGTGGCTTCCAGTTAACGCTTTGTTTCCAAACTAAATTTCCATTCAACTGTCATTTGTGAGACCCCCATCCCTCAAAAATTTTAATTCCACTGTCATAAGCAAACAATTAATGACTGACAAGTAATTAAAGACGCTGCGATAAGTCAGGTCGGAAAACCCCATTTTCATCATCTCGAGAAAAAGGCGAAATGGCTTTGATTGGGTCATAAAATTAAATAAACGGCTGACTAAATTCCACTATCAAATTGAATTCGGCAATTTGTCTCTGCACTCTGCAGCTCCGTTTATTATGCAAAGGCTCTTGATTCGGGGGGAAAAACCAGGGGAAAACCGGGAGGAAATCGGATGGAGAGCAAACTGTTTATGTTGCCTGCTTGGCCCATAAAAAAAGAGGAGGCGGACTGCGGTTCTCCGCCGGAAATCTCATTTTGTTTGTAAATCAGCAATTTGCAGCCGGGCACAGGACGTTCTCGATGTCGTTGTCGCACCACCAACACGCTTCCAAAATGGGAAACACCCACGTCGATACACAAAGCATAGAAATTTTATAAAAAAAATATAAAAACAATTTATTTTTTAACAAATATTTTGATGCATTTTTTCACATATCTATTATGTTTTTTCGGTATAAACAAAATATTTTATAAATCTACAATACACGTTGTGAATTAAATATCAAATTAAAAAGCTGATAAAATTAAAATGTTGATAAAATTATAAAAATTATTAAAAAGAAATACCTAAATATTTTAGGCATTTCTATTTTTTTTATGTAAAACTTTTATTACTAAGAACAAAAGAAATCCATTGACAATATTTGGTAATAGGTTGAGAAATTAAATCAATGAGTATTGAACATATTAAACTACAAAATGATTTTCTGATTTTAATGAAAATATATATTTGAATTCTTGTAAAAATAGGTCTTTCATTTTTCGTGACTATCTTCAATAAACCCCTGACTACCAACTATTTTCTTGCAGTGCACACACTCACATTTTTAAACGCTCAATAAGATTGGAAAATTGATGGCGGTATTGCTCATTGGTTTGGTTACGCTCTCCCCCCTCCCCCTCAGCTTTTCCGGCTACCCGTTCGCTTATCGCTCGGCGGGATTCTCTTCGGCGGCAGGAGGAGATTCTCCACCCACTTGGTAAGTAAGTAAATCCCTCATTTTCAGTGAAAATAAAAATTTCCCCAGCAGCGTAACGCAAAATAAACACATTTAAGTTGCAAATTGAATTTTGCATAATCCCAGGCGCTGTAGCGATGCCACTTGGGCTGGGTTTTCTGGGTTTCTGGGATCTCCATCACCAGCTCCTTATCCCGGGTCCGTCTTCATCCTGTCCTGTCTGTCGTTTTTATTTTATTTTATATTTTTTTTTTGGTGGCACTGGCACACTTCACATCAACGCATGAGACGGAATTTCTGATTAGTTGCCATGGATTCCCCTCCTTTCGCGCCCAACACTTCGCACTTGTTTACTCTGCTTTGACTTTGGCGGAATTCTATTTATTTTCGAAAATTTCTTTTGGGAAAAAAGAAGGCGGCATTCAACCCACATGAATGTCACACACGCAGTCCTACACTCAGAAAAAAAATCGCCCTAAATTTTAGAAAATCGCCATACTTTGAAAATCGCCTTGAAATTCAGAAAATATTTCTATTTTTCAGAAAAATTTTTCTAAATAATAAGAAAAACTTACCCTGATTAAATCAACTCCTCTTGTTATCCACTTTTAGAAAAATGTTCTGTTATTCAGAAATTTTTCTTTCAAACTAAGAAAAAATCGCCTTACATTTTAGGAAATTGGCCAATCGGTAGCCTAGGGGTCTAATGCGAGCGGATTATTTGTTTTCTACGCTTTTATTCGGAAGCGTGTGTTCGATCCCACGTCGAGGCGGACATTTTTTGCGTCTTTATTTTTTTTTTTTTTGGCGCATTAAAATGTATACTTTAATACAAATAAGGATTTAGGTAAGCTAACACACACATAATGGATAAATAAGAGTATAAACCTAGAACCCAAGAGAACAGAATGAGAATGTTCTTTGTACAGCGTCTCTCGTGATGCTTCCCTGGCGCAGCTAGTAGAGTGTTTGACTGCAAACTGTGAGGTAAGGGGTTCGAATCCCGCGAGCGACCAAAATGTTTTTCTCCAGATAATAAGTTATTTGATTTTTATGTTTATCATTAATAAATAATATAATAATTTCAGTTATTATTTCAGTTACAATTTAAGATTAAAAGTGTGTTTATGTACAAGCATCGTGACGTCATCCATGTGTTTAAATAGAGGAGAGAAAAATAAGTTGAGAAACGAGAACCCCAACAACAACACCCCACACCGACAGAGGGGTGGAGTCGGCATAACTCCCGATTCCCCGATTTTTTTTCTTCTTCTTATTCAATTTTGCAAAAACTAACCCTAAATTTTAGAAATTTTTTTTTTAGATTTTAGAAATATTTTTTCTAAAAGGCAAGGCGAGCTGCCTTTGGCTTAAAAAGTATGGCGATTTTCTAAAATTCAGGGCGATTTTTTTTCTGAGTGTAGGCGTGTGATCCCGGGGGGATTTTCAAAGTAGCCGCGTAATTGAATTTACTTTATACTTTGCCTGATTAGAAAAAGTTGATTGGATTTCACGCAGCCCCATATGTGGGGAGTCGGGTTGAGGCTGGTTCCCCCTTATTCCCTAGACTGCTCTTAGTAAATAAATGCCTGCAGACCGAAGAAAAAACAAGAGTCACATTTGATAGTTCTAAAATTATTATTATTAGAATTTATTTCAAATGATTGCCACATTGTTGAGACTACCAAAATGTAGGTACTGGAAATATATATTATTTTATGTGAATTGAGATAAATTAGATAAATATATATTTATTTTTTTATAAAATATTAATATATTTTAAAAAATAAATTCTTCTTTTTATTATAAATTATTTTACATATTACATTTAACATTTTTTTCCTTTGCTAAAAACAGATTGGAATATCATTTAACCATTTTTATAATAATTATTTAAAGGCTTAAATGTAGGTAAAGAAATTATTTTTCCAATAACAAGTCGTTAAAAAAACCAGTTCATTCTGATTTTATGTGTTTCAAGACAAAAGAGCCGAAAATGCTTAAAATAGACTTGCAAAAACAAAAATGCATCGAACGAGACTTGAGATAGCTGGACACGGATTTGTTTTTTATAGATTGACGTAATTCCGTTTTGATTGCACCTGCAGATGGCTCTTGGCAACACACGGGGAATATATAGAATAGAACCCGGGCTTTCGGCTTTCGATAAGTGATAAGAGGGTACCAAGGCGAGTTTGGGTGGGTGATAAGCGGCAGCTAGACGACAGCTGGGCGTCGCAATTTTGGCGACAGATGGCGCGATCGGAGCACCTGAGATACACCCAATGACCCCCGAAACTGCACCGCGATATCTCGCCAGAGATTGCAAGCTCCGTATTCCATACCATATACCATCGCACCTTTTGGGTATAAAAGCAGCCCGTTGGACGGCAGTAAGGCAACAGTCTTTAGGCATTGGATCCACTGAGTGCATCTAATCCGGAGCAGTTGAGTCGTAGAGTCGAGTCGAGTGTAGTAGAGGTCCTTCAACATGAAGATCGCCATCGCATTGCTGGCCTGTCTGGGCCTTGTGGCTGCGGCCAACTTCCACCAGACCCATGAAGTCAAGATCGCCGACAAGGACTTCCTGATCAAGCAGATGTTCCTCAACGACATGGTCCTGCGCATCGAGGATCCCCTGATGAACGAGGAGTACATCAAGCTGGGCCAGAAGTTCTACTTCGAGGAGTCCTACTACACGGTGAGTGAACAAGTGTTTCAAGGCCAGTTCTACACAGAAATAAAAAAATTTAAATTCTTCTTATAAACTCAAAATTATTCATATCGGCTCTAAAAATATCAAGTTAATATTAATTATTATTAATTTGATATTTTCAAGAATTTCATTTTAAATTTTCTCAATTTTTCTGAAGAATTCGCGTTTTTATTTTATTCATGAATCAATCTAATGGTGGCAAATATTAGTTTCTCTTGTTCTGAAGAGTTCGCGCTCTTATTTTGTTGAAAAATTCAAGCATTGTCTTGTTCTAAAAAATTTGTGGATGATTTTATTTAATAAAAAACCTTTAAAAATAAGCAAACCAATTCCGTTGCCTAGGATTACAAATATACTTATATTTTTCTCCCAATTCCCCCCCAGCACTACGACCTGTACATGAAGAAGTTCTTCGAGGCCTACAAGGCGCACGCCTTGCTGCCCAAGGGCGAGTTCTTCGGCGCCCTGGTGA
Source organism: Drosophila takahashii (assembly GCF_030179915.1). Classification (NCBI taxonomy): domain Eukaryota; kingdom Metazoa; phylum Arthropoda; class Insecta; order Diptera; family Drosophilidae; genus Drosophila; species Drosophila takahashii. The sequence goes on along the minus strand of NC_091678.1, from coordinate 1,186,386 downwards.
TGTCCCATGCCAAGCAGGCCCGCGGCCTGTTCAACTTCTTCTACTACGCCAAGGACTGGGAGACCTTCAAGACCAACGTGGCCTGGGCCCGCATGCACGTCAACGAGGGCATGTTCGTCTACGCCCTGACCCTGGCCGTCATCCATCGCAACGACTTCCATGGCCTGGTGCTGCCCATGATCTACGAGATCTTCCCGCAGTTCTTCTTCAACAGCAAGTTCGTCTACGAGGCCGAGAAGTTCGACTATGAGATGTGGATGAAGATGACGATGTACGAGAAGGAGTACATGGATGTCTACTACAAGACCCACTCGCATGGTTATGGATACGGAAACATGTACCAGTCCAGCGACTACACTTACATCAAGGACTTCAAGACCTGGCAGTGGTGGAAACTGATGGGTCTGGGCGAGCACTGGTACAGCAACGACAAGTTCATTCTGCGCGAGAACATCAACGAATTCTACCAGGAGTCCCAGTGGCTGTCGATGATGAAGGACGTCAAGAAGTTCTACATGCCGGTGGACTACTCTCGCGATCTGGACATCTACAACGAGGAGTCGATGCTGTCCTACTTCACCGAGGATCTGGGCTGGAACGCCTACTGGTACTACCTGAACATGGACTACTCCTTCTTCCTCGATGGCAAGACCTTCGAGCTGCAGAACGATCGTCGCGGTGAATGGTGGCTGTACAACGTGCACCAGATGCTCAGCCGTTACTACATGGAGCGTCTGTCCCACGGATTCGGCGAGATCCCCGAGTTCTCCTGGTACCACCAGATCGAGATGGGCTACGACCCGCAGATGATCTACTACAATGGCATCGGCTACAGCTACCGCAAGAACTACTACGAGATGGAGACCTACGGCAACTTCGATATGCTCGACAAGATCACCGGCTTCGTGAAGCGCGCCCACAACATCGTCGAGATGGGCTACTACAAGACCGCCGATGGCCACATGATCGATCTGCGCAAACCCGAGTCCATCGAGTTCATTGGCAACATGATGCAGGGCAACATCGATGCCATGGACAAGATGTTCTACCAGTTCTGGTACATGCTCGCCCACATGTACTTTGCCGAAACCGACTACACCCAGATGGATGTCTACCCGAATGTGATGCTGAACTTCGAGACCATGATGCGGGACCCCATGTACTACATGTTCTACAAGTCGATCGCCTCGGTTTACTTCCAGTTCATGCACCACCTGCCCAAGTACACCAAGGAGCAGCTGCTGATGCCCGGCGTGACCATGAAGCATGTGGAGGTCAGCGATCTGACCACCTTCTTCGATCTGGTTGACTTCGATGTGACCAACATGCTGAACGACAAGATGGTCTTCCAGGACGGCAAGTTCGTGTGGGACAAGTCGCTGTTTGCCCGCCAGATGCGTCTGAACCACAAGCCCTTCACCTACACCTACACCATTGAGTCCGACAAGGTCGAGAAGGTGGTGATTCGCGCCTTCCTGGGACCCAAGTACGATGAGTTCGGCAGGATGATCTCGCTGACCGAGAACCGCCAGAACTTCATGGAGATCGACGAGTTCTTCTACGAACTGAAGGCCGGCAGCAACATGATCACCCGCAAGTCCAGCGACTTCTACTGGACCGTCAAGGACCGCACCACCTACACCGAACTGTACTACTACACGATGATGGCCTTCGAGGGCAAGTACGACTTCCCGCTGGACATCAGCGAGCCCCACTGCGGCTTCCCCGACCGCCTCGTCTTGCCCATGGGCTGGAAGAAGGGCATGCCCATGCAGATGTTCTTCATGGTCGTTCCCTACGTGGCCCCCGCCCACGAGCAGTTCTCCACCTTCGACTACACCTACTCGTGCGGCATTGGCTCCGGAGCCCGCTTCGTCGACAGCCTGCCCTTCGGCTATCCCTTCGATCGCGAGGTCGACGAGTACGAGTTCTTCGTGCCCAACATGTACTTCAAGGACGTGATGATCTACCACGCCGACACCATGGAGCCCTACTACAAGTACAAGAGCTACTCCAACTTCGGCCACTTCGACTACTCCTTCTTCAACGACTACTACACCAAGTACTTCAAGTTCTGAGCGTCGTCGTTGTGTGTGCGGCTGCGATTCTGATTCGGAAATTCGAGATACGACCATCGAACGAACCACCCATTGATCTTTAGTATGTAAGGTGCGCAAAAAGTCTAATAAACTTTCGAAAAACCAAGCAAATCTGTAGTTGTTGTACTCTTTTGGGAATTGGGATGGTGTAATATTCAAAAGTAATGGATAATAAAACATATAATTAGAAAAAGATTTACTAAGTGTAGAAATCGCTTGAAAATGATTGCAATTTGCAAAAATATCTCTATACAACCTTTTTTTAAAACAGCCCTAAGTGAAACATACTTTCGGGGTTAGTTTTCTCCACGCAACCGCATACCTACAATTCCCAACTGGTTCTGGCCACTCCCTGGTGGAAACCCAACCCCTGAGCTGAGCAAAGCATACTTACCTGGCGTAGAGGTTAACCGTGATCACGAAGGCGGTTCCTCCGGAGTGAGGCTTGGCCATTGCACCTCGGCTGAGTTGACCTCTGCGATTATTCCTAATGTGAATAACTCGTGCGTGTAATTTTTGGTAGCCGGGAATGGCGTTCGCGCCGTCCCGACATGAGATATAAATTTGAAGATGGTTTAAAATTGGGCTTTTCGGAAAACGGTTGTTTAGTATTCTGGATTAACGTTAGTGTAACTGAACTTATTATAATTATTCTTCAACCAGTTTCACTATCATGGCCAATGTCTCGTCCTTTCTGAGAACGCAGCCGATGACATGGCTAATCTTCCTTCTGTCGCCCGTGCAGTTTCCGTACGCAGCATGATCTTTAATTATACAGTAGAAAGGATCGGCAAAGCATGTAATTTATGTTTATTAAGTAATTTTAAGGAAGTCGAGAACGGCGGAAGTGTCTGTGCCGCCTTCGCCCTATAAAAGAAAGAAAAGGTATAATGGACCGACGAGAAAGTATTTTTTACGTTCTAGAAATTAAGCCGCATCGGTGTTACTTTCAAGTAGATGATTGATGCTCCACATGGATAAGTGTCGGAGGACATTCTTTCAGCATAGAAGTGAGTCATACGATCACTACTTTCTCAGTGATAACAGATGGATGGTCATCCACTCATGCCGAAAGAAGAGGAAAACTACCAGATTATGGGGAGTGTGTTCTGTTCCTCCTATGAATAATTTTGAAACTTTCTCGATCTCCGAGTCGATGATCTAGCCATATTCATTCGTAGCCAGCAATAATGACTAAAACTTGTTAAATGACCAAACAATAAATAGTTTCGAAGTACACAATATTTATAGACCCTTCAAATTTATATCTCATGTCGGGACGGCGCGAACGCCATTCCCGGCTACCAAAAATTACACGCACGAGTTATTCACATTAGGAATAATCGCAGAGGTCAACTCAGCCGAGGTGCAATGGCCAAGCCTCACTCCGGAGGAACCGCCTTCGTGATCACGGTTAACCTCTACGCCAGGTAAGTATGCTTTCCTCAGCTCAGGGGTTGGGTTTCCACCAGGGAGCGGCCAGAACCAGTTGGGAATTGTAGGTATGCGGTTGCGTGGAGAAAACTAACCCCGAAAGTATGTTAAATATACTTTCACTTTTGCTGTTAGTTAGATTCTCGGGCACAGTATAGGGAATACCTTATCTGCTACCTACCTTTCCTTTCTTTAGAAACTAACTGAAAGTTGTAAAATCAACCAACAAACACACGACTAATACCTTAAAAAAAGTTAATAAGTATAACTTTCTTTCAGCAAGCCCTTGAGTAATTAATTAAATTAAAGCACGCCTTTGAAAAACAAATGTTAAATTTTATTTTCCGATTAAAAATAAACAATCAAAAAGGCTGACAGCAAATTTACAAGCAATAAAATCATTCAGACGGTGAGAATAAATCAGCGGGATATGGTTAACCAGAAAAAGAAGAACAGCAGCCTAAATTTCGAATATTTATGGTAATAATAAATGGTTTGGCAGGAAATTTTGCCAAGCCGCAAAAAAAACTAATAATCGAAATAGTTTGGAAAACTCGGAAATTCGATGGTGAGAATAGATCCGCGGGAGATGCTGGGCCCGAAAGTGATTTAATTTATGGCAATTACAAATTGTTATTAGAAATTTGCGGTCAACGAGTGGACACACGACCGCAGGTAAATGAAAAATCAGAAATTGGGAAATGAACCGGTCTGAAAAAGCAGAAAAGCAAAAATTATTGTTGACATAAGCCGCATTTTCTGTGCGATGTGCGTGAATTGTTTGCTGCTTGTTTGTTCGGTTGTTTGGCTGTTTGTTTGTTTGTTTGTCTGTGGGCCGCCACTCGTGTCCTTTTGCATTATTCCAGCATACATATTGTGAACTGAAGGACTCGCTGTGGAAATGCATAATTAAACTAACAAACACGGGCCATCAATTTGGCCTCTGTGTCGCTCTGTTTTTGATGAGCACTTGACAAAACGCTAATGAAAGAGACGAGATGGTGCTGCGTGTTTGTGTTTTTGCGGCATTTTAATTAATAAATGTGCATCTAGTTTGCCGCGGGGGAAAATGGGAAAATCAGCCAAGCGCCATTGAGCGACCGCCCAACTTTGCCACATTAGCTGCAATTCAACTTTATCAATAGGCTTCTAATTAACTCGCACATGGGCAAAAACTTTCCCGAGAAGCTCTCCAACCCACAACAACTGATGGCCCCGCACTTTTTCGATGAGTTTGCTGATCTACTTTCGGGGTTTCGTGTTTAATCAGTTCAACAGTAAAGTTATGTAATGCCCTTCGGTCTGTTCAGTCACGTATTCATTGAGTATATCCCCAGGAAATACGTATATGGGCACTTCCAAAAAAAAGTCCACCAAGCCAAAAACCTTGAAACTTGAAAAAAACATATTTCCACATGATTTTGCCCCGATATTAGTTTCTAATTAGTTGGATACTGAGCTTAACTATAAATTTGCAGTATAGTTTGATTATTTTTATGACAAACTCCACCAATATACGCAAAAACCAGTTTTTGGCTATTTTTTGTTATTTTTTGGACCTGTCTTCTGTTGTATATTTATCCTATAGGAATGCAAATATGTGACATTTTTATGTACTGAATGCTTCATTCACATGCTAAACTATTAAGTTAAAAGCAAAGCATCCAGCAATTGAGAGATAGAGGTAAAGAAATCCGCTTTACAAAACAGTCGGAAAAAATGTCCCGAGCGACATGTCCCGAGCGAATGTGGTTGAAACTGCATAAAAAAAGAACGGCAAAGAATTTTTGAGTGAAACCAAAAGCATTTCACAGCGACATGTTTGAACAACATTCTAAAAAAATCGCATTCAAATATTCCATCAGAATTCGCTAATTTCTGGTGTTGTATGAACTTCCCCGAAATCCACTTCTATTTTTGTCCCGAGCGAATACGGCAGTTTTTTACAGATATCTTAAAAACTAAAAGTGGTACAAAATCAAGATTTTTTCCAAAAATAGAGCTTGGGAAGAGTGAAAAGAAAAGCCCATTATTAAAATTAAAATCCATTGTTTTACAATTTTTTTTCAACTTTAAAGGTGTGCAAATGTCCCGAGCGACATTTTGGAAGTGCCCATATCTTCTTTTTTGAGATATCTAATATTAAAAAAGTAATCTAAAAACGAATAAATGGCTTAGTGAGAAGCAACTTCAGCTGTGATTACACGCTGAACTCTCATTAAACTTGGCTGGGGTATAACTAATAGCAATTACATGTCGCCCCCTGCGGAGATCCTTAATTTGTCAATGTGAGTGGGTGCTTGTGTGTGTGTGTGTGTCACTGTGTGTGTGTGGGTTAGGGTTGCCAACTATCACGAGCAAGTTTGTCAAGTGAAATTTATGCGAGAGCAGCGGCCGTAATTGAAGCGGAAATCCACAAGCAGCAGAAGAAGAATCTAATAATTTACTTTATTTGCACCTTTGAAGAGTCGTCCTTCGTCCTTTTCCCCCTGTGCTGTGGGCAAAACTTTTACACGTACACATGCCATCAGCAAAATGGAAAAAGTTTCGTTTTCTCACTAGCGCCAGGAACTTCCCCTGAGTTCTTCTTCTCCTCACCCCCGTTGATTTTCCCGCTTTTCCTGCTCATCAAGGCGCGCAAATTAAGAAAATTATCATGCATCGTACCTAGGCGACGCTTCTCATCCCTCCAAAGTAAACTTTCCGTTCAGCAGAATCCAATTAAACATAAAAATAAAATAAATTGTGACATTTTCCAATTAGCGAAGCGAATAGTTGTGGCCCTCTCTAAGTACACACATCCAAAAATGACCGAGATGTAAATTTTAATATTTTTTGAATGAATATCACTATGGACGGCAGTCCATGTAGTGACGAAGCGCACCAGGAGAGTGTGCGAAGGCGACTACTATTATATAGCCGCAAAATTGAAAATCTGCTGTGATAGTCCGATCGTAATGAGTAATACACCAATCGAAAGGTATTGCAATAACTTAAAGGATTGCATACCAAGACTTTAAGAAAATCAATTGGCTTGGGAGAGAGAGCGGTGAAAGTGAAAAAATGAAAATTTCGAAATTTGGAGCTGTTGGGGCCGGTGGGGATAAATTCCCCCTCGCAATGTTTTAGTTGTATTCCTTTTGAAAATACCCGTCGAATGAGGGGTCATTTGTCAAAATCCGACGCTCCGTTCAAAAGTTATAGCCAAAATAAGATTTCCTTCTTCTTCCCAAAATGAAAATTTAATTCTGTTTGTCAGTTTGTCAGTTTGTCAGTTTGTCAGTTTGTCAGTTTGTCCAAAACATGTTTCTTAAGTTTTGAAAATTTAATATGACGTTCATCCCATCGATATAAAAAACTTTTGTTCTACCACTTTTGGAAAAACTCGCTAGTTTAGCGGGAAAACAGCTATAAATAGCTAAAATTCGGAAAACCGTAACTTCTATACTACTAAAGCTACAGACTTGTGCTGCATCTTGTTTGAAAGGTATTTTGAAATGCTATAAACGCCTTCTATATGCAATTTGTGTAAATGTAATAGTTAAAAAAATATGAACAAAAGACAATTTTTTAAACCTTTTTTTTTAGCTTTTTTTATTTTTCTCAAAAACGGCTCTAACGATTTTCTTTAAAACCTTAAACTGTGTAGCCCTTGAGATTCCTTAAATTTTGGTATATAACACATTACTGTAAAAAGTCACGTTTAAAAGTTATTTTTATACGAAAATGGCCACTGTTGCCAGCTCGAACAATTAACGCTCCCTGAGTATTGAATATTGTGGGAGGGTATCCGAACTGTATTTTAGGGTCATGGAATCAGTAAATTTGCACTTAAGAGTTCCATATAGGAATCTTTTGTTCTACGACTTTTGGAAAAAGCCGCTACTTTAGCGGGAAAAAGCTAAAAATAGCTAAATTTCGTTAGTTTGTAAGTTCTACACTACTAAAGGTACCGACATGTGCTATACCTCGTTTAAAAGGTATTTTGAAATACTTAAACGCCTTTTTAACTTAATTTGTTTAAATACAATGGCTTACAAATTATGATTGACCAATTTAAATTTAAATGTATATATTAGCTCCTATGAGAGCAAATGTAAACAAACAAAAACTTCTGATATCAAATAAAAACACCTCTTAACGAGGTAAAAAACTAGTGACGATCGCACCTTCAACATACAAAAGTTCAAATTGATTTCAATTGAATTGATTTGAATTGATTTGATTTCAAATCATTTGATTGATTTGAATCATGATTCAAATCATTTGATTTTATTTCAAATCATTTGAATTTGATTTGAATCATGATTTGAAATCAAATGAATCATGATTGGATTGATTCAAATCAAATTTGAATCATGATTCATTTGAATCATGATTTGAAATCAAATTTGAATCATGATTCAAATCATTTGATTTTATTTCAAATCATTTGAATTGATTTGATTTGATTTGATTCATGATTCAATGATTTCAAATCATGATTCAAAATCATGAATCATCAATCAAATGATTTGAAATCAAATCAATCAAATAAAAACACCTCTTAACGAGGTAAAAAACTAGTGACGATCGCACCTTCAACATACAAAAGTTCTGATATCAACATTTGTGACGAAAAATTATTACACTCGTCATTAAATAGACTTTCTAATATTTTTTTATTCGGCCCGCCCTAGCAGACTATTCCAGCCTTTTTCCCTTCACAGGCATTTTCTATTGCAGCGTGCCGAATAAAAAAATATTAGAAAGTCTATTTAATGACGAGTGTAATAATTTTTCGTCACAAATGTTGATATCAGAACTTTTGTATGTTGAAGGTGCGATCGTCACTAGTTTTTTACCTCGTTAAGAGGTGTTTTTATTTGATCTTTGATTAAGAATTAAAATTCAAGAAATACCCTATCCAAAATATGTTACTCAATGATTGTTTAAGCTAATAAACAATTTTATTTCACAATCCTAGTGCAATAATCAAGTTTTTTTTGTATAGAATATAGGTTTGGAATATTATATTCACATTTTTATAACTTAAGTTTAATTACATATAATAATTACAATCGATATTGATGGTAAAAACCATTAAATCAACCTGTCAACTAGATTTTCTTTCCTGTGTAGGAAGAAAGATGAGCCTGTTGACAACATGTGTCATGCAGTAGTCCCCTTTCCATTCTCAAGACAAATGCGGCACCGAGATGTCTATCGCTGGCTGAGAACCCCAGTTGGATTTGGGGAATCGGAGGCGGGAGCTTTTTGGAAGTTTATGGAATTGGAGCTCTGGAGGTGGGGGCTAATTAATGGCGTCACAGTCAAAGCAATAGCAACAAATGGAAAATATTTTCTGGTGAAGTGATCGAATGAGAAGTACCCAAGAAAAACTATAAAACTAATTCACAAAATAGGTAAATGTTTTGTGTTCAATTTAAAACACATCTTTTCTATTTCTATATTTTAAAATTTTTATTTCTGTTTAAAAAATCGTAAGTAATTATATTTCATTAATATAAATATTATATTATTAATTGCTTTTCTTAGATTTTAGATAAGTCAAATTATATTTTAATTGAAAAAAGATATTTCAGTTTATATTTAACTAAATCTAAAAAATATATTTAATCATCCTTGATTTAAAACAAAATATGTGGAGTAGGTACGATTTCAGATATAATCCGATGTTTACTTATAAAAAATCCCAAAAGATATCTTAACTACCATGAAAAATCCAGATAAAATGCAAATGCTGAATTTATTCAAGTAGAGTAATAAAACCCTGTTTTAACTTTGCCTTTTCATGCGTTTTATCCTTGAACTGCCTGATATGCCCAGGCTTTCGACGAATCTTCAAGCATTTCTCGGTCCAACTAGCTGCAAATTACAAATGAGTTCGACACAAGAGATACACAAGCGCACAGAGATGTAGTCGAATGTGAAAATAATTGCCAAAAATAACACAGAATTTATTTATGCTCCACTACTTTGCGGGGCAAAAAAAAAATAATGCTGAAAGCAATTGGCAGTGGGTTTTTATGATTTTGCTCGGCATGGCCATAGACAGCTCTCTAAATGAGCAAAAACACATAAAAATGCTGGGCCATTTCTCTCTGGACAGAAGCTCTTATCCTTTTGCTTTTGCTTTTGGCCGTCTTGCTTTCTAGCAATTTGCAACTAATTGCTACAAATTAATTTTAGTATGCTTTTAATGGCATTTTGAATGTGGACTGTGGCTGCGGACAATGAAGCTCTTTGTGCGAGTGCAAAGGGATTTTTGTGGCTTGCCGTCTTGCCTTTTGCTGTCTTGCTGCCTTGGATTTAATGAGCTGCGACACAATCGTCTTGGATGCTGGATGGTGGATGAGGACGAAGGACGAACAATAGCGCGCATTTAGTTGACAGGGTCGAAAGGGACACGCCTTGAAAAAAAAGGGAAAAAAAATAAACCCCTTTTCATTCCCATTCCACACAGAAAAAATAAAACCATCAACATCAAAAGATCAGTTTGATATGTGATGTTCAATTTTATATTTTTTAAAGATCGTTTTGATATGAATAAGGAATATGTTTATCTTATTTTACATTATTTGTTCAAAAAATACTACATTTCGTTTTTTATATAATATGATTAAATATCAAGTTTTCGGTTTTAAGGTAGAATTTCATATGAAATTTTTTCCTGTGCACGGCCGACAAACTAAGCGAAAGTTTTGCAAGAAACTGCGCTAAGGAAAAATGGAAAATAAATTCCGAGCTAAAAGAACTCAAAGGCAGTGCGTGCTCATTAGATCACCATTGTGCTGCATCCGGATGGGGAGTATTACGGATTCCGGCTTCCGGAATCGCTGGCACTTTCATTTCCCCTTCCCCTTCCTCTACCCACCCATCAATTTGTCGTGTCAACAGCAAAACTAATTTATTTACGAGCTCGCTTTAAACCCTGATTATTCATACGCACTTGTGGCCCTGCGACCCACGTCCTTCGTGCCTTCTGGATCCTACATTCTGTATCCCACATCCTGCGCCTCTGTTGACTTTCATTAGCTCAAATTACGCAAAAGTACTCGAGCGTCGCACGCATAAATCAGACGGCAAATCAAATTCACTTGCAGATGCAGTTGCAGTCCGCTGCCTCCATTTTCATCCCACTGGCAGCCCATAAACGGTGACCCCGACACGGACAATTGGCTGTTCCCATTACCTTTCGGTGCACAGAGAGATTATTGTGGGATCTTAGATTTACCATTTAAACTAAAGAAGATTCGTCTTTGTATAATCCGTAATCATTTATTTACCCTATTTATATTTAACATTGTCCTTTCCATTTGAATTTTTTTACATTTATTGATTTTTCTTCAGTGATATATTTGGGACTATTTGAATTTCTCTGCCTTTATATGGGGGATAATTCGGCCTACTCGTACGAAATATGAAAGAAAATTTAGTATTCAAAAATTGTGGAACAAAAAATGTGTTTTAAAAACCCCTCAGAACCAAATCCCAGATAAGAACCCCTTGGTGGATTGGTGACTAAATATAATAATTGATAATTGAAACTAGACTAGGAAGTAAATTGTCCCCAAATGAACTCAATAACCAACCAAATAAGTTATGCGAAATAAAAAACTTGAACTCTTTATTCTTCTTTTTTTTAGACTTATGTAGAATAATTACGATAATTATTATAAGCTTATATAACTACTTTTTGGTATCATATTTACAAACACATTGCTTAATTACCGAATTATTTTCCCTGTGTAGCTTCTATCTGTCACTGGCTATGCGGTAGCCACGCCCTGGTCATGTCGATGCCACCGCCTGTGTTTGGTTTACGTGCTTAAATTGGCAATTAGCAGATTAATTGTCACTGCCAATATATGCGTCAATATTTTGTGCAACCGACAGACAGCAGTTGCAGTTGCAGTTGCCAACTACCATCGCACGTAGTGCGAGTAGTTTGCTTTACGGCCCTGTTGTTTACACAATTGTTGCTCCGTTGCTGTTTGATTTCACTAACGAGCATTAGCATAAATTGCTCCAGTTGAAGGGAGACCATGGACCATATGCCATTCGATATTCGATGCGTCGTTTGTGTGCATCATTTAGCTCTCTGGTCACTGGGAGCCGAAAATGAACGAGAACTGTCAAAATTTTGGGCCATTCGGCAGAGGAAAAGTCTGGTCATTTGAACATTGTGCGAGTCAATCAATTGTAAATTTTTAATGAGTTTTCATTCGACATCGACTGACTGACTGGCCACCAGAGGGATGTGGATGTGGATGTGGCTTTGGCCCCGCATCCTCGCATCCTTCCCGCTCCCCTGACTAAGCAATTTGTCACACTAATTAGCTGCTGCTGCGGTTGGCCGCTAGATGGCGTCGGGCCATGTCACAAATATTGCGCATACGCCACCGCTACCAGGCTGACGGTAAGAGAAGCAAATTGGTTTGTAAATGAGCTGTGGCAAGGCAATCGGTCTTCTATCAATGCGCTTTGCTTAACAGGATGGGTTTGTGTTTTCTCAGGTATTAAACCAAAAATATCAACCAATTTGAAATTGCTTGTCTTTTATTTTAAGCTTAAAAGTAAACATTTCGGCAGAGTTTCGTTCGACAAAAATAATTATGAAATCGTTCGTTATTAATTTTTTTTTTATTTTTAAATCAATCTTAAAAATACAAGTCAACGGCAATTTTTTACTTAAATCCAATTTTGTGTAGTTTTTATTTATTTATTATTATATTATAAATTATTATAAAGGAATTTTATTTAAGAAAATATTTTAACAAAACATATTGTTTCCCAACTTTTTTCCAGAATAAGTAGTATTAAATAATTTATAATTGTAAATTAAAGGCCAATATTTTTGGTTAGGAAGCCAATAAAATGTATACATAAAAACCCAGATATTTTTTGTTTGCCTCAGTTTTTCATTGTTTATTTATTTTGGGGGTATCCTTCGTGCCGAGTATCCTTTTCCGACTGCTTCTGCCGTCTTGTCTTGTCTCCGTTCTGGCCGCAATAATTTCACACAAAATATTTCCGCAACACATCGTCGATGGCAGGTCCTTTGCCACTCCCCCTTCGTCCTCCCTCCTCCGTATCCCGAGGATGTCCTTGCTTCCCCTGCATTTCACTTGACTTCACGTCCTCATCCAGCTGCAACTTATCATTTTATAAGCATTTGTTTTTCCTCTTGTTTCTGTTTTTCTTTGCCTGCTCCTCTTGTTGTTTTTTCTGTGTGCAGCATAACATAATATTTTGTTGCATTTTGTTTTCCCCTGCTTTTCCCCCAGTGAGCACTTTATGTGACAGAGACACTTTAAAGTGTGGCAAAGTGCTCTGTTTCGGCCAGCCATAATATCCTCGATGCTCTCTGGTCACACGCTCCCCTCCTTGAAAAGCGTAGAACGGAGAAGGCCATTCCAAGGCGGAATTAATGCAAAATTATGTGCCACGTAAACTAATTTTTATAAGGGCTACTGGCCTACGATTTACGAGCCCTCGCACTTGCCCGCAATCCTTTCATAACATTCGGCGACCATTTTATTGCCCCGTTTGCTGCCACTTAGGAATGGGCAGCGTGAAAAAAAACCCAAAAAATACCGCGTGGCGCATTAAAATGTTGCCCAAGCATCCTACTCCATGGGCCCCAATTCCCAATGCACTCAAAAAAATATTTATTTAACTTTTAAGTTACTTTTCTTTTAATTAAGATTTTTGTTTTATTATTTATTAATTTTGTATTATTCTATTTTATTTTTTGTAGTTTTAATATATTAATAATATTAATATTAGTAATAGTTGTTGTGGCTTATTTATTTTTTCTTTTTTCCTGTAGCCAGAATACTGAGCCTTAAATTTAAAACTTTAAAAATAAATATTTAGCTAAATATATTTTCTTGAAATATATATATTAATTATTTTATGCACTCATGTAGGCATATAACCTAAAGTTTATATTTTTCGAACTGTAGCTGTTGTTGTTCAAGTTGAAATTTATATTAGGCCAACACAGTCGCCCTGCGAGAGAAGGGTGGGAAGGGGGCTGGGAATGGGGCTGCCTTTGGCGATGGCGCCTGCTCTCAAGTGCTCATAAATTCACGAAAATTTCACAGCCGCCGACGGACCAACAAAATAAAAAGCGTCGACATGAGCAGAGGGGTTCTTAGGGGGGTGGGTTTTTGGAAAGGGGGAGTGGCGTCAGCTGTTGCAGCCCTTGGCCAGAAATCCCCAACCCAGAAACCCACCGCCCATTTGCCCATTTCCCAGTTTCAGCACACACTCGACTTTGGTTTGGCAACATAAATTGTTAAAGAATTGCCACTTTGCAGTCGTAAGGAGCACATAAGCCGGACAAATAAAAACCAAAGCCCTTTTTCCCACGGCTCCCCTAGATCCTTGAGGTGCCGCTGGTCATGCCCGGGAAGCAGTGGAGCAATCAGTCGCAGACCTCGGATTGGATGTCATAAAAATGCCATCCACGAAAAGCAGGGAGCACTTAAAGCTGCGTCCGCGCTGGTTCTTTGTCATCATTATGGCATCCAATTTGTACTCAATAAAAGCGCCAATTCAACCATGATGAGAGCGATGTCCTGCCAGTGAGTCCTGCCAATTGGTTTCCATCAAATGTTACATGTCCCGAGAATGATCTACACCGATAAAAAGAAGTGATAGAATATTCTACGATGCTAGAATCGTATCAAGTTATAACACACAAAAAAATAAGATCAATATCAATTTGATATTATAATGTGAACATGTCAAACTAAACATTATGTAAATACATAAACGCAAATTCTTTAGAACACTTATATTAATTAATATCAACTTGATATTTGTAGTATTGAGTTTTATATATGAATTTAGTGAATATAGTAATGTTACTATTTCGAACTACACATGAATTCTTTTGCATAATGAGAATGCGAATTCTTTAGAACCCGTATTTAAAATATCAATATTTCAAAAACATAATGGTCGAATTAAGCATTTATATCTTCTAATGTATCATTCTCGTTCTTCCATTATAAAATGGTAAATATTATAGGTTTATGGAAATATTTAAATTTTATCTTCGTATTTTTTTTCCGGTATACTGGACCTGCCAATCCACTGAAGGATGCTGCAATTTTCGGCCATCCAGTTGGTCATGTGTTATCTTCTGTGTGTCCAAGGACCATGTCCAAGGTCCGAGGTCCGTGGATCCTTGCATGTGAAGTGCCGTGATTTATAAGCGCTTTGCCGGCGATAACACAAGTGGGCTGGGCCAGCAAACAATGGAAAGGACGAGAGGACTTTTTGGATAGGATGCAGAGGAACTCACATGCAAATTCCACATTCCGCATCCACGTCCTCACAGGACCTTCTTTCAATTTTCTTTGTACGGTTTTGCGGTCGCTTGGCTTTCCGGCAAATTTTTATCTCAAGTTTCGGGTGCGGCCCCGTTGACAATAAAAATGGCAATAGGATGGCGGAGGCCATCGCAACCGCACAAATGCCTTTTTCCTCCTCCTTTCTCTCTCTCTCTCTGTCGCCCATATCATTAATTTTGCACAAAAGGACGAAATGTCCTTTTGCCAAGTGCAGAATTGGGGAGACAAGAGGAGCAGGAGGTGGAGTTCTTCGGACGAACCAGCAAATAAATAAGGCAAGCAGCCGGACTTTGTTGTGCATTGGCAGCTTCTGCGGTTGGGATTGCTTTGGTTTTACACTGTAAAAAAAGGGAGTCAAAGGTTTTCACTCAGTTATCAGCCGATTTTGAATTTTTTAAATCGGACCATTCATTCAAAAGTTATGAGCAAACATTTAAATAGCCGCTAGATGGAGCCATCAAAAATGTCAACATATTTCCATCTCTCTTGATTAATTATTAATTTTAAACGTTTAACCAATTTTTCCAAAAGAAACTTTTAATTCATTGATTATTTACAATAATTTAATTTCAGAAACTTACCTTTACATACTTTTCTTAAATTTTTAAAAATTGTATGTTCTAAAATTTTTATTTTCTTGCTGTGTAAATGGGTTTTTCGATGAAACTGTGGTTGAGGTCAAGCAAAAAGAAGAGGCTGCAACACGTTCGACATTTTGTGGTGCTCATGCTGCGTTGGGTTTTGCCAAATTGAAATTGTTTTGCCAAAACAACGGCCCATGGCAGGCAACTAAAGGAAAAGGACCCCTGATTGGGAGGTATAGATAAAATATATAAAAATAATACCGTATTCTTGCCAAACCACATATCTATTTAATTAACAAAAGACAAGACAAACGAACGAGCCCCTTTTTTTTAAATTTCAAATCTTAAACCGCCACTGTGGTGAATAGTGACCGGAAATGTTGCCATCTCGTTGGAAAAACATGATAAGCAAAATGTGGTGAGCACAGGCCTTTGAATTTATATCAAATCCAATCGAAACTATAAAATATATTTTGTTTAGGTTTTTGAATTTTAGGGAACACAGCACATGCCGAAATGTCTCAAGCGGAGCCGAGTTCCTCGAGATTGCCCTCGGGAGCAGAGGCTAGGATTGGAAAAAACTCCAAGGAACGAGTTTCAAAATCGGCAGGACGCAACAGCAAAATGCGTCGCCAATTTCAATGCTGCATTGCCAGGGAATGTAAGATTACAGGGTATTTGGTATAGCAGGGTATTTAAGTTGCCTCCTGTGTCGCCTGCTTGCAGACTACAGTGAGTACTCGAACATGGTGGAATCGCTGCACATCACGCCGCGAATGATGATCCACCACAAATGCTTTAAGGTCAATAACACTTACGGGCTGTCGCTCAACATTAAAAATACAGGATTGGTAAGTGAACAAAATAACACAAAATATTTTAATTTTTCTTTGAATTTTATTTATTTTTTATATATTTTGTTAGTTTTTTAGTGCAATCATAACATTGATAAAATTATATATTCTGAAACAATAATTTTTCCGGTTATAAGAAATAACTAATTTAAATTATTAATATTTTATTCATGAATATATATTTGCAGTATCCCCGTTTGATCAACATAACCACCGACAGTCCCGAAGATACGTCCATTTCCATACCGGAACTGGAGCTACATCGCTACTTGGACACCGATGAGTCCGTGGAGGTTAAGATCTGGATCCGAACCACTTCCAAACGAGATATCAACAGACGACGCCACATCCTGGTCGAGTGCTTTCACCCAAACATCATCTTCCAAGTGCCCATAATTGGTATCCGCTTGCTATTAAAATTAAACCATGTTCTTAATGTTACTTTTTTCGCAGTTTTGGACAAGCTGAAATATCCCTCGATCAGCGACACTATTACCTTTCCCAGCTGTGTGCCCGGCAACAAGACCCATTACGAAATGATCATCTACAACCCCACCAAAGATCGCGTTCGAGTGCGATACAGAAAGTGAGTATGGCATTAACTAATTTCAAGGCCTAATGCTCTATGAAATACGGGTCGAGGGACCAATTTTTCTTTCTGGGTTTCTTAATATGTATTAGAACTTCATAATATCCTTCTGCAGCACCAATCGGGGTTTGGAAATCAGTGACAATAATAAGGATATTTTGCCGCCCAGGGATTATGCCAAGCTTTTTCTAGTCATCCAGCCGAAGAAGCTAAATGTCTACAGGGGATTCTTCAACATAAAGTTTGGAGTGTGTAAGTATACCATCTTTTATAAATAGATTAAGGATATGTAATCCATTCGCAGTGCCCCCAAAACCCGTAATGTTTGTCTTCACGCCCAAGTCGATGGCCGTGCACCTGAATTTGGGAAGTGTGGTCTTCGGAATGACCAAGTTTTCGCGTGAGGAAGTGCGATCGGTGACCGTGTGCAACGAGACCACGCACGAAGTGATGATCTCTGGGCAGTTTTACACGGAACCAACTACCACAGTGGTGGATAGAAAGGATAGCGATAGTCTCGATAAGGAAGAAAGGCTATCCAGCAAACTGATCGAAGATGCCGTCAGCATGCACAGCATCCTGCTTTACGACTTTGAGGAGCACAGGAGTGTTCAGGATGTTCGGATTGATGCCGAGGCGGTGAAGCACTTTGACTTCAGTGTGCCCACCCGAATCTCGGCGGGAATTTCGACCGAGATCAGGCTGGTCTTTCGACCCAGCTACGATGCCAATAATCCCTTTTCGGATGAGGTGGAGCCACCGTACTTTCAGCGTACTCGGGTCACATTTTGCTTCAGCGACGCCGAGGAATGCATTGAATCGCACAACATCATCTTGTCTGGTTTAATCGGTGGCATCGACATGGAGTTCCATCCGAAGGTGGTCGACTTCCGGAAGATCTACCTGGGCGAAGAGCACTGCGCCCAGATCAAAGTTCTCAATGTTGATGGTGAGAATATAATAAAGATTTTAATATTATTTTTGATGAAACAATCTTTTTCCACAGATGTGCCTGCCAAAGTGGTCTACAAGGATTGCTCGGAACCGGATGTTTGTGGCATTCGGGTGACGCCCTCTGAAGGCTTCCTGCTGGAGCCCTGCACCCGTGGCATCTTCAATGTGTCCTTCTACTCCTTGTTTCCCGCCCGTTTTCAAAACACGCTGCGTTTCAAGGTGGAGAATGGAGCCCACTACAAAGTGTTGATCAAGTAACTATATGGATTAGTAACCTTCCATCACCATGGTTTAAAAACAATCATATTTTTTTAGAGGCACAGGACAGCCGGTGCAACTGCGCACCTTTCCGCAACTGGTGGAGTTTGGGAGCATTCCCATTGCCGTGCCCCAAAAGCGTTACATGCTGCTCATGAATCCCCTGGCGGTGCCCATTACGCTCCAGGTGAAGGCCACCGATGATGGTGAAGAAACACCGCTGGTACTCAATATACGCAACTCCACGGAGATGCTGCCCATCACGGTGAGGGATCCCATACGACATCTGCAGCAAGTGCACGAGGATCTGCAGAATCAGGAGCCAGAAGAACACAGGGAGATCCGTCTCACGACCACCGAGTCAGAGATTCTGTCTATGAAGTCGGTTAAAGGAAGCGAGTCCGTCTACAGTTTGGAGTTTGAGGAGGAAGTGATGGGTGAGGCTTAAGATTGCTTAAGATAAGCTTCAAAAATATCGATATTTTCGATATTTTCACAATATCGTATCGATAATATCGATTTTTTTCAAGGATTATGTTATGTTATGATAAAAGACAGAAAAACATCGATGTTTCCAATTAAAATTGATCTTTGAAAAATTTCGAAATTATCGAAATGTCGATATTTTTCAAGCTCTACTTAAGAATGATGAATGATCACACACATCAATGATCTTTCTATTTCCCTCGTAGAACCCATTCCACAGATGGCCGCCCATCTGCTGACCAACCTGAAGAAGCAGAAGATCTTTGACAAATCGGAGACGGATCGTCGAGTTATCCAGGAGGCACTAATGGGTCTGCTCAACACCAAGTATTTCTCAGTATTTACCAAGCATAACAACTACATATTCATGGACTGGAACGCTGTGCCCAGCGATCCGAGAGAAGTGTTCTGCGACAATGAGATAATCTATTTGCGTCCAAACACCGGACGCAGCATCACCATCCTTTTGGTGCCCAACAAGGTGGGCTACTTCCATCGATCGCTGTCCGTGCGAATTTGTCCGGCAGTGTCGACCTCCTCCATGGATCCTTCCAGTGATGATCATCCCATTATGAAGACTCTTGTGAAGTCAGAGTTCCTCTGCTCGAAACTGTGGTTTGAGTACAACTGCGTTGTTCCCGAGATTTTGTGGTCCAACCTGGTGGACCTCTCACATCGCACCATTTATGCTGGCGAGGACTACGACTTCGAGATGACCTTTTCCAACCGCTCTATCATAGGCGCTTTTATTCACTATGATGTCATTGTGAGTAACCTCTCAAATTTCCCAACATTTGGTCCTTCGAGCCGGATCTCGTACTCATCATCTTTGATTTTTTAACAGCCCACCGACATGACCTTTCGCGATGGCACCTGGAAGTTCTTCATTGACGGCGGATCGGAAATAACTGCCAAATGTGCGGTGACCTTCCGCTCGCTGGGAAGCACCCGTCTATCTGGTCTGGTCAAAATTGTAGGCGCCAATCGACCCTATGCTTTCCATCTCTTTGCCAACGTTCTGCCCACGGAAATTAGGGTTACGCCGATGTACGTTCACAAGCGCCTGCAGGTCTACGAAAAGAGCGTGGTGCACTTCTATATCGACAACTATACGCCCACGCACACCAAACTCAGTATGAGACTGGTAAGAGTCAGATATTTTAGATAAATATCGATGTTTTAAAAGTATTTTCGATAAATATCGATGCTATAAAAATATCGTAAATATCGATAATGCCTTTTTACCTTATTTCTGGTTCTAAACTAACACCTCTTTTTAAATCTTCCTCTTAGAAAGACATAGAATACCAGTATCTGACATTGAGGGGCGGAGCCTTGGCCTCTTCTGGACAGAGCATGTACACCACCCTGGTCTCGTTGTTCACGGATCCCGATCTGTACCAGAACACCCTCTATATAGATCTGCAGTTTGACAATGTGATGATGCTGCCCATCACGTTTCTGGTGGAGGGAGTACCACTCTATTTTGAGCCCGATATCCGAAAGGGTTTCGATGCCGGACTGCTGTACACCGATACAAAGGAGCAGTTCCAGGAGAGTTTCTACCAGCACCGCTTTCCCATTCGGGTGATCAACAAGGGACGTCGTGCCTACCGGATTCTCATTATCCGATTGAATACCTATGGCCCGGGGGCCAATGTGACATCGGGGTGCTCCACCAACGCCCTGACCTCGCGATTCGACATGGAACCGAAGAACCTCTACATGTCGCCCAGTTGCGAGAATCAGCTGGAGATCATGGCCAGCTCCTATGTGGAGGGACACGCCACCGGCGACTTTCTGCTGCAGGTCATCGATCAAAAGTACCCACAGCGAAAGCACATCATAAGGATCAGGGCCTCGGCAGAGTTTGTGGACTGTCAGCTGACTTGGATTCCCAAGCAGGTAGGTAACTTTTACTTCTTTATCTAATAAATAGGGGAATATTATAGAAACAATCGCTAACGATTTAACATAACTTCATAAAGATTTAAAAATTAAATGGTTTTGCAAAAAACTTGGTGATATATAATAAAACAATCTTTCCATTAGTCCCTTTAAAGAATCAAATACAGTAACCTTAAAATATTAAAGTTTTTATTTATTTTATTTTAAATATGATGATTTAAGACACTACATAACTAATATTCTTAGATAAAAAACTCTTAATTTATTAAAATTATTCTTACACATTTTATTTTAATCAGGTTTACATTACTCTTACATTAAATCTTATAGGTAAACTCGCCTCCAACCTTTTATTTTATTTTAATTACCTCATAGATATTCTGTCGATTAAACCCATTTCTTAATTAATATTTTTTCATTTAAAATTCCATAATTAATATTCTTTAGATATAACTTTAATTAATTCTATATTAATTAAAATGTTACCTACACATTTTAAAACATATTTTAAGATCATGTTTAATTCCTATAAATTCCTATAGGTAAACTTCAACTACAAGCGCTGTGAGCCCTTGAAAGAACGCTCCTATGTGGAAACGCCACTGCTGGTGAATCCCTGCTCGGTGCCCATCCACGAGGTAACGCTCCAGGAGACGGGCCCCTTTAGGATCAAGGAATACTACGAGCACTCGTACGAAAAAGAGATTCAGATCAGCCTAAATGGCGCAGAGCGAAAGGAGATCTTTGTGATCCTCAATAGAGGAGCTTTAAAGCCTCTACTGTGCCGCCAAATCGAGGGTAGAATCAATGTGATGGCGATGGGCAGGCAACTGAAGTCACTGCCCCTCCGAGTAGCCATAATGGTGCCGGATGTGGTGATCCTCCAGCCGGAACTGGTCCTCTTCGATCGCGGCAAACCGTACGATAGTAGCATCAATCTGGTCAACCAAGGCTGCATGCCAGCGGAGTTCAAGTGGAGAAGGCTGGAGACCACCGAGGTGTTCGTGAGCGACGAGGATGATCCCGATGGCATTGCAGCCGATATCCTTTCCGAGATTCTGCGCATGCTGGAGTACGATTTCAGCTGCGAGGATCAGCCGAATATGACCAAGAGATACCAGGAGTGCCGCTGTCAGTTTCGTCGCTTCGAGGAGCATGGCGATTTTATAATGGAGATTTTAGAAGAGGTCATCAACGAAATGGACTTGAAGCACAGGCCTCTTCTTTACCCGCCCAAGGATCCTCCCGAGGATCAGCAGCAGGAGGAGGACAGGGATCAGAGCTCGTCGAGCGTGGTGCGGGAAACCATTTCGGACATCCTCAATCGCCTGCATCTCGATTCCAGCGATCGGTGGTCGGAGGCCTCCTCCGAATACTGCTTTGCCAGTCGGTACATCTACTTTTACGAAAAGCGCGGTATCGTCGAGAATGCGGATCTGGAGTGCAAGCTCTATCTGCCGCACATCCGACGGAGCCACGAGATGCGATCGGTCTTCGAGTTAAGCCTCCTGGGCGGACGAAGTCAGCGATTCACCGTCACGCTGGTCAATCTGCCGCAGAAGATCAAGTTCCACAAGGACAGCATCTACATGGGCATCAAGGTAGGTTTTAAATTAGAGTTTAAACCACTTAATTGGATACATTTTTAAAATAATTCGGGAATTCTTCAGAACTTGTTATAGAATTTATATGAATTTTTTACCAAACAAAATTTTGAAAATCTTAAGAAAGATAGACACTTTTAAATAATATATCAATAGATATTTGTAGAAATATTTTTGTATTTAAATATTATTCAGCAATTAAATTTAGGGGAATTTTCGGAAGAAGAGAAAACACCATGTAAATTAGGGCCTTCCTAAAAAAAAGGATGGTATCGTAGAACTAATAAATTGAATAATTTTTCGAAATAATTCGCAAATTCTTCAGGAACTTTTATAGTACTCTTACTACAATACTACAATTTATTTATTTATTTATATTTTCGATTTCTTCAAATCTTTAGAAAAACAGATCAATCTTAATAATATTAGAGTAGCTATTTTTAAATGTTTAAGAGTTAAATTATTTCTAAATTATTATATAAACTTAATTTTACGGTTTTTAAGGATCTTCTGCTGCTGGTATCTAATAATTAAATATTTCTCCGTTATATCTTATTTTTAGCCCTGGTACGAGTCATTCGATACGACGGTGCGTGTCACCAACGTGACCAAGTATCCCCTCCAGTTGGTTGTCGTCGAGGTGAAGAAGCCGCCTCCAAAGGATCAACCCCACGAGAAGCGTCTGGTAGATGGCTACTGCAAGATGATGACCAGCGACATGATGAACCTGGAGCCACTGGGAGCGAATCAGATCCGGGTGAAGGGCATCCTGGGATTCAGCGAGAGTTTCAAGCACTCCTTTGGGGCGATGATCAACAACAGTGACTCCAGCTACTTTTGGCTGCGCGGACAGGGCGTTATGCCCATGCTGGACATGGTATCCCCGCTGCCAAGCACTCCAATGGATCCGCTGGAGGTGGAGGAGGAGTACCGAATGCTGCAGAGGATCTACCACTACGAGATATTTCGCTCCATCACAGAGGTTGATGAGGAACCGAAACGCGCGGAAGGTGAGGAGGAGAACCAGGTGGAGGATAAGGTATCCATTAGCGAGGATTTCTCCCTGCTCTCCTCCAGCGAATCGGAAATGTCCTCCGATCGGAAGGACCAGCACGATTTGCAACTCTTTCGCATGGTCCACACCTACGTGATGGTCAATAACAACCAGGAACTTCCACATGCCACTGTTTTGAGGCAACTAATACTGGCGGAAAGGTATTTGAAGCGACTCCGTTTGAATCCCGACTTGTATGCGGTGCATCAGCAGGTCTATCAGACCTACCAAAAGATGCACAAGGCTCCGGGATTCAAGCAGCCGGCCATGGTGAAGCACTTCACGGTTCAGCCCATTCCCTGCCAGCAGCACGGCTACGTCCTCGACTTGGGTCCACTGACCAGGAACAGTGTTCGGCGGTTTCAGCTCAAGCTCCACTTCTTCGGACCCGGAAAACTCATTGCAGCCGCTCGCACGGCTGTTAGGATTCCAGGCTTATATGTGGACTTTAACGTTAAGGATCCCAAGCAGTAAGTGTAGGATAGGGAAACTGGTATACAAAGCAGTAAAATGATAGAAATTCTATTAATTAAATAAACATTTTTTGCATATTTTGAAAAATAATATATTTAAGTTCTAATTTATGAATCGTTTCCGAAATTCAATTTAAATTTTTGATTCTTAAATCGAAATATTTTCCTTTTTGTCAAATTCTCCCCTAAAAATAGATCTTTGTTTATAATTATAAATTACTTAAACATTTTTGAATTTCTAACCTAATATTATCGTTTAATATGTTAGCCGTATATTTTAAAAATTTATTGGGGACAGCAATGATTTAAAATTGTATTATCTTATGTGATTTAAATATTATCTTCTTTTATAATTTTACAATTTTTAAAAATTTTTGAATTCATAACCTAATAATAATTTTTTTTAATAGGCCATATGTTTTAAAAATTTATTGGGGACAGCAATAGTTTAAAATTGTATTATCTTATTTGATTTAAATATTATAGCCTATGTTGAGTCAATTAAAAAATAATTTCAATAAATAAAAAAAATACCTTTCCCTTAGTGCCGATAAAAAATTCTCCTTCTGGGCTGAGAAGTGCACGGCGCTCGAGTATTTCAAGGAAAAGTATAGGAATATGTTTGAGCGTCTGCTGGACGCGGAACAGGATCCCAAGCTGAAGCACGCCCACTCCTTCGACCTGGACACCATGGTCAAGCACCAGCGAGATCTGGCGCCCAAGGATCGCCGGCTGATCGAGGAGTACTACAACAGCCTCAATCCCTCCGTTTATCCGGATCACAAGCACCACTTCACCCTGGCCAAGATCTTCTCCGGCTGCCTGTCGAACTATTCCGGAGTGGACGTTACCATGGTCGGATTCTTTAAGCCAGAGTCGCGCTTCTATGTGAAGGATCAGCTGGTGGAGGACTATCTGTTTATCGATGTGAGTAGTTTTTACTTTGGACTGTCTTTATAATTTAATTTTCTATTTTTTAATCCCTAGTTGCACATGGGTCCTACACTTCCCGTTCTTCTAAAAGGCGTCATCGTCGCCTAGGGTTATCTTGAAATTGTATATGCATTTATTGTGGGCTTTCGTTTGGAGCAAATGGGTGGATGGGTGGGCTTCTTAGTCTTATGTGCAGTAAAATAAAGCTTATACGATAGCCCTAGCAATACATGTTGAGTTGTCGGAAAAAATAGTGAAAGATGAGCAGCACGCAGAAGGAACTGGTCACGGGCAGACCAGCCGCTTTTATCCATCCCAAAATGTTGAAGTCGTCCGGGTAGAATTCAAACTGTTCCGTGGGGATTTCGCCGCAGTTTGAGATCACAACTGGCTCCACGGGAAAGTCATCTGTGTCCGTTTTCACCTGGAGTAGAAAAGTAATCAGTAATGGTCTGAAACTTTAGATTTTTGATGGTTTTTAATATAATATTAATTTTGGTAAGAATGCAATAAACTTTGTCTGTAATTAAGTCTTATAAGGTGTAAGCAAAGTTGCAATATTTTGACAAAATATTTTAAAAATTTATACAAAAATATTTATGCTAAAAAATAATTTAACGAAAAGGTGCAAGATGTGATAAATTTATTTTCCAATTTTTCTATTAACATTTTACTGTGATTCCTCAAAAAAGATCTTTGTCATTGTTTTTTTAACTCAATTTAATTTTTTATGATGTATTTTTTACCCAAAATAATGTAATAATATTAAGTTTTTTATCATATTTTTGAAAAAAAAATACATGGAATATTATTTTTTGTACGTCCTATTTCTGTCATATTTAATTTAAAGAGTAAACAAAACACTCTTTAATAAAAAGGGATTTAAATCGAATGTTCAAGACTCAAAATAAATCTTCTATTAAATTTCTATTGATGGGAATACTCACATCCTCGATGGCGTAAATGGTTTCCATTCCCTCCAGCACCTTGCCAAAAACGGTGTGCTTCCCGTCGAGCCACTTGGCGCCCACTGTGGTAACATAAAATTGGCAGCCATTGGTGTCCGGACCGCGATTGGCCATGCCCAGGTAGCCGGGTCTATTGTGCTCCACCTCCAGAGCCTTGTCCTCGTCGGGGAAGTACTCCCCGTAGATGCTAATGGAGCCAGTTCCATCGCCATTGAGGATATCGCCGCCTTGGACGAGGAAGCGGTCCACCACGCGATGGAAACGCGATCCCACGTAGCTGGTTCCGTTGATGCCGCGCAGGCAGATGTGCCGGAAATTGGCCACCGTCTTGGGAGCCAGCTTCCCGAACAGTCCAAAGGTAATCCTGCCCACCGGCTTCTTGTTGTGCTTCACATCCATGTAGATCCGCGACGTCACCGTGAAACTCAGGCCACTGACAACGGAGATTAGGTAGCTGCACAGGATTATCACACTGAGGAACTTCATAGTTGGGCAGTCGAGCAGTTCTCTTGGGCTCTCCGGTCTCAACGCGCTGATGAAATGCACAGAACTGAAACGAAGACTCGGATTTTCGGAATTAGAGAATGTGAAAATAGTGAAAATAGTGGGTCGGAAGCCCCAGAAGTTCCAGGTTAAGTGCAAGCACTGATGACCGCATACCCACCTGAAAACAAATCGATTTTAACACCCGGCAGAGAGTATCTTTGATTTTTTACAGTTTTATGGATTTTAAATTGGAAAAACATTTAATTTAAGCTTCAAAAGAGTTTAAAAAAAATTAAAAATATGCTTTCTTGGATTTAAAAAAAGACTCAAAAATATTTAAATACCAAATTAGTTAGATTTTAAAATTTTACACTCATATAAATTTCTTTCTTTTGTTCAGAAATTTCGCCTTTAAGTGTTTTTGTTTTTAGAAAATTTGCCTTTAAATCTAGAAATTTTCTATATTTACAGGTGATTTTACTAAAATCAAAGGCAATATTTTACAATTTTAGAAGGGAATTTTTATGAGGGCAGATCGAAATACCTATAAATATATTTTTTTTAAATATCAAATATTTAAAATATTTGTATACTTTTCTTTTCTTGGTATTACCACTGCTACTTTCATTATAAATAAATCGTACTTTTATGGATGAATATAGTGAATGAATAAAAAATAAATTAATTAATTTAAAAACCTTTTTTAAATGTAATCAAAGCTCCACACAATAAGATCTATTCTGCCAGGGTATTAATAAGATCGACTTTCCCTTTTGTCATTCAAATAATAACTACTTTACGTTTTTTCATCATATGACTTGGTCTTTAATTGTATAGTTATAAACTTATAAATACGTAACTGTATGAATAATCCGAATAATAAAGAAGTTAGCGAGAGGGGCATACAAAATTCGAATGGAGCCTTCGGTAGATAAGTACACAGCAACAATATGCTGCCAAATCTTAGACTAAATAACTTAGGGATACGCTGCCTCTACACGAAACTATACCAAATACATATATATACACGCTTAGATTAACTAACTAGCGTAGCGGCTAACCTGGCTACAGTCTTCATGGGGGATTTCTCCTTTGTGCTTTGCGTCTGAGATCTATACAGCTGAATCTTCCGCAGAAGATTCGGGCAAGTCCTACCGCTTCTTCTGTGGATGCACGTACTTGCAGTTCTTGCCCATGTTGCAGTGGCCCCGCATGAATTGCTTGCAGATGCCGGTGTTTCCACCGTTGCCTCCTCCTCCTCCTCCTCCTCGATTGGAGCCAGATCCCGCTGACCGCCAGTTGCCGCCGGAGTTGTCCTGGAAATTGTTTCCCCCGCTGCGCCAGTTGCCTCCATTATTTTTGTTTCTATTATTATTGTTGTTCCTTGGTCCTCCGCCGTTTTGCATGGGTCCACCAGGTCCCATTCCATTCGGCGGTCCATTCATCATCGGCGGCCCGTTCATCATGGGACCATTGGGTCCCATCACTGGGCCATTGGGTCCCATGCCGGGTGGTCCCGGTCCCGGGCCATTCATCATCATTGGTGGGTATTGATTGAAGGGCGGCGGACCGCCTCCGAATGGCGGCACTGGACTGCCAAACTGGTTGCCCATAAAGTTCTGCGGCGGCGGCGGCATGTTGTTCATGCCGCCCATGTCCATGCCAGGTGGACCGCTCATCATGGGCGGGGGACCACCGGGGCCCATTTGATTCTGCCAGATTTGCGGGGGTCCGGGTCCCGGCGGCATGCCCTGTGGAGCCGGCAGTCGTCCCATGAAGGGATCAAAGGGATTCTGCATCATATTGGGAGCGCCTCCCAGTCCCTGCATCATGTTGTCGCCGAATCCCATGTCGGATCCGCCATTACTCGCTCCTAATCCCGCGCTGGGTGCATATCCCTTGGGCTCGGGCCAGGCCAACGTACTATAATCATTGACAGCATCTGGATTTCCGGTCAAATCATCCATGGGAATCACGGGAATGTCGTGGGCAAAGTGCGGCTCCAGTTCCGCCTCCGCGGCGCTGTCGGGAATCATGTCGGGTGAGAAGTAGAGAGCACGTAGAGTGGTGGCCTCCCTGTCCATTTGCACCTGTCGCTGCTTGGAGAGATTGCCGTTCGGATGGTCGGGCACATTGTCCACTTCGATCAGAGGACGCCACTCCATTTGCGGCTCCATGGTGTCATCGAATCCACGCCGAGCGATGGTCAGAGCATCCCGTTCGCTGAAACGCTCCAGGTTCTTCATCTCCAGGAACGTCTGCTTCATCACATTCACGCGCTCCGATCGATCGACCTCGAAGTAGCGGATCTGGGTAAGTTTATCCTCCGGCTGCCAGGTGAGCTTCTTCTTCGGCCCCTTGCGGCGATGGAGCATTAGGACGCCAGGTGGTCCGTCGGGTCCGCAGCCGGGACCGGGTTTCTTTGGCTCCTCCGGCAGATCCTCCGCCGTATCGGAGGTGTTTCCCGCTTCGCTGGCTTCTCCCGCCGCCGCCTTCTCCTTCTGCACCTTCTGTTCGATGTCCTCCTTGACCCGCTTCAGCGGAATATCATCGTCATCGGCATCCGTGTCCTTGCCAGGCGATGCTGAGCGGGCGTCGTCGTTCTCCTTGCTGCTGTCGTCCGACTTCTCCTCCGACTTTGACTCGTCTAGCGTGTCCTGGTAGAACTTTAGAGGCGCCAACGGTGCATCCTTGGACGTGGGCGATGTGGCGGAATTGGGTCGCTTGCGCTTCACCACCTTCTTCGGTTCGATGGAGGCGGCCAGGGCGTCCGAGAACAGATTGGTCTCCACCAGGGTTGTAACTGGAATAAAAAAGGTAATAAGTAATTGCTCAAGTAATTGGTTTGTTTAATAAATGGTCTCCTTTGAATCATCGCCCAATTGGTGGTTTTTGCTTTTGCTGGAAATTAAGGAAAGTAAATAAATTAACCACCCACTAAATAACCCACAAAATAGTTTTACTAATTGGGGTCTTTACTAGAGTAAACATGCCAAGGCTAATTGAACCCAAGAGCATGGAAAACCTGCCTTTTTATTATTATAGTTCAACATTTTTCTTTAAATGGCAAGGGAAACCTTCTTAATAGGCAGTATTTATATTTTTTAAGTTATTATTAGAAACTTAAACTTAAAATAAATATATCTCATGTTAACTGAAATGATCTCATAATTTAAAAAAATGAAATTGGAGAACCGAAGGTAAAAGGTTTTTGAGTTGTAAAATTATTTACATTTTCTTTTATTTATTCAAAAATATATTTTATTTTGAAAATCTTTAAGACTGCAAATGTTTCAATATTAATTATTTTATTTGGAAACTAAAGAAATAATTTAATTTTTAAGTATTTTATAAGGAATGTTCAAAAATCGTTGTTTGTCATTGTGTTAGATTAAAAGGGGTTTCAATTCTAATATTTTAATGGTTTTATTATTATAAAGTGTTAAATGGACAAAGCTCTTTAAGTTCAAAATTTTAAGGCACTTTTTTTTTTAATATTGTGTACATTTTGCAGCCTATAATCTCACATAGTAAACAAAAATTACAGATTTACTTAAGCAAATCATAAAAAAAACCAACTACAAATAAACACAGCGATCAGATAACGCTCATTTCGTAGATCTGACGCATCCACCGGCTGGTGCACTACCAAGTCGAAATGGGTATTCCCTTCTTATCTAACGAGGCAAACCAGTATGGCGACCCTCGGGTGACGCACGACCTGGTGAAAATCGAGGCCAATGGCTGGGTGGGGGATTGGGATTCGTGCCCACGGGTGGTAATGGCGATCCGATTGATCCACCTGCCAAACTTCTAGAACCGCCAGCTCAAGTCAATATTCTCTCGTTTTCAAATTCTTTTTTTATTCAATAGAAAAATCGTATTTTTCTAGAGCAAACCGTATTTTTATTTGTAAGTTTTTGGTGGGGCGGCTACTTAGGCCAAGTGAATCTACATACCTTATAGCTAAGCTAAGCTAAATACGTTCAAGATTTCAGTTTTTTTGGTTTGTTGGATACTTAACACCAAGCGGCAGCGGCGGCGTCGTCTGTGCCCCAGATTTCTTTCTAGTTTTCGGCGGTCTCAGCGCATGCGCAGTGGCCAAGAGATTCCAAGGACCGCGACATCATCACAGGGTTAATTTACAGTCTCGATCCGGGGATATACCACTCGAATTGCGAGCAATTCGTATATAATAATATATGTAAAAATGCAAAGTATCCCCACTGCTGCTCTCTATTTAAATTTAAGACCCGCCCCAAGCAAAATTAAACACCTTGAGGAGAAAAGTGTGTGAGAGAGATCAACAAATAATACGGCGGAGTTCGAGACTTTCGATACTCCGATCGATACAACACAAAAGCAAAAACCACCAAGTTCTTCGAGGGCTGTGAAATAGATAAGAAAGAAAACCATTAGTAGGGTTTCTCGGCACAGAATGCTTACTTTTTTTGGGCGCTATCAGCTTGGCGGCTCCAGGCCGCTCCACATGTCCCGCGATGCTGTTCATATCGATCTTGGCCTTCTTCTCGGTGGGCGAATCCCGGGGCGGCGGCGACGGGCGCTTCATTGGAGGCGGTACAGCTAGCAGGGCAGGAGGCGTGGCACCCGAAACCGTCGTCGACGACGACGTGGGTTTCTTGAGACCCTTTCGCGATGGCGGGGGCGGCGCCTCTTCCGTCAAACCATGCGATCGGAATTTCGACTGGTACGTCTTCACCGTCGCCGTCTTTTCCGTGTCCCTTCGAATCTCTATCGAAATGGAGGCCTTTCTGGACATGATGGGTATGGATCTGGGCTTCTGTGCCTCAGTGGGAGATGGGGAAGTGGTGGCAGTAGTAGGAGCCACTGCTGGCGGAGGCATTAGCTTGTTGTCTTTGTCCTTCTCCTGCTTGGATGAGGAGGAGGATGACGAAGAAGACGAAGACGACGATTTGCGATCTTTAGACGAACTAGAACTAGAGTTCGAGGACGACGACGATGAGGAGGAGGACTTTGACTTGTGTTTATTCGAGGAGGAGGAGGACGAACCGCTGCTGCGCTCGCGGTCCTTGCTCGAACTGGAGGAACCCGAACTGGAGCGAGCCTTGTCTTTGTCCTTGTCGCGGTGCTTATCGCTGGAACTGCGATGGGAGGAGGAGGAGGAAGAGGACGAGGAGGAGGAGGAGCTCTTGGAGGAGCCACTCTTCGAAGAGGAGGAGGATGACGAAGACGACGACGACTTATGGCTAGATGAGGAGGACCTGTGACTCGAGGAACTCTCCTTCTTCCTATCCTTCTCGCGCTCCTTCTCGGACCTTTTACTCTTGTCGCTGCTCTTGGCGCTCTTATGCTTCTTATTATCAACGTCCTCCCCGGACTTAACCTCCGCCGCCGAACAACTATCATCTAAACTGGACCTTTTGCCCAGACTAACATCGGTGGATGCTTGCGCCGCCGTTGCGGAGGACTCGTCTTCCAGGAGCTCCTCCTTCTGGGCTGCTGCCGTAGAATCGGTCTCCTCATCGGGCTTGTCCACCAACGACTTCCACTTGATGGTTATGCTGTTGGAGTTGCTGCTGTTGGCCGCAGAGGTGATGGTATACGTCACGGGTGCGCCGGCACTGTCCGTGCTGTCCGACGAGGAGGCCGAATCCGGAACTACAGCGGCAGCTGGAGCGGGAACAGAGGCTACCGGAGCCACAATCTGTGGCGCAGCAGGCTGGACCATCACGCTGGTGTTCTCAGTCACAATCTTCAGCCACTGCTCAACCAAACGCTTGGCCAGAATGCGTACACCTGGAAAAACGGGGTCGAAAAAAGGCAATTAGTAATCCCCGGGCAATGAAAAATGCGCGAAAACAAGATACGACAAGACTAAACAGGATTGAACATGTCTAAACAAGAGCGAAAAGTGTGCGAAACTCACCTTCGTTGCCGCCATCCTTGCACAGACCCTTGACCAAAATGGGCGCCGAGTTGATCTTCAGCCGATTGACGTCCACGGGCGAAAGGAGCAGCAGCTCCAGGATCTCCTGCACCAGCGGCCAGTTCATCGCCCGGATGGCGTCGTTCAGCCAGGTGTAGACCAGCGACCAACCGCCCACGGCCATAAAGTCGCCCAGCAGTTCCGTTTTGGTAGATTTCAATATTTGTACATAGACACATTTCGAAACGAGTTTTTTTGAATACTTGGCCATCAGTCTGTGTGGGGAAAAACAGAGGTATTAGTAAGAATCCGACAGAGGGCGCTAGTGCTGAACTTACCCCGAAATGCGTTTCACCTCGGCTGCACTCAAAATGCCACCATTGTTGTCCAAGAGCACCCGCAGGCACCTCAGCAATTGCAATGGCACTATGCGAGGCTATTTACATGTAATTTAAAGATTAAATAAAACACGTACTTTTATTATTTGTAACCAAAAACTTACCATTTTCCTTTGTTTTCCGTGCGTGTGGTCTGGCAACGCTCTACGTCCTATTGCCGTCTCTCTCCCACACGTGCTGGTATGACCATACGCGCCCGCGTGTGTGTGTATTGGTACGTGCGTGCGTGTGGCGACGCTCGTCTTTGTTGGTGTGCGTGACTTAATGGATACTAAATTTCCACTGATTACGTAATTCCATCAGAAAAGTATCTAGAAATGGCAGAAAACTTTGGTCTGAGAACGTGTTTTATCAGGACAGAACTATGCTAGAGCCCTACAATTCACTCTCGAAACGAAGATGTTCAAATTCCAACCGCAGGCACCAGAAAATGCGAGATTTGTCTTCTTTTATTGTGAAAAACTGACAGTAAACCAATAATCCCTTCGCAGAAAATTATCTTTGTATCTTTTGAAGAGCAGCAGAAAAACGTGTTCGCGTTGCAATTTTTAGTTTTTTTCTGAGGCACTGGGAAATGCGGACGTGTGTTCGCGGTTATCGGCAATCGATAAGCGGTGCAGCCCTGAGCGCTGTCCACTCTCCAAAAAATCAACAAAAAAAATTAAAATTTCAGCGTATTTTTAAAAACATCAAATTGTTGCAACGTTTGTAGCACGAATGTCTATTAACCTTTTTGTTTGAATCCAAATTGATTTTTAGGACAAATGAAAAGTGAAAGCTACTCAGTTTCTCCTTTTTCCAAGCAGGTTGGCAGCGCCCTGCCACGCACACAAAGATGACGCCATTTTGATTTTCACAATTTTTCACAAATGCGTAATTAGATCCGCAACTAAATGAAATGCTAGAAAGTTGCGTTTCTACAGCAATTACAACAATGTCGGCCACTTGGTATTGATTTTTCTTTGATTTACGCTAGTTAATTGGCTTTGTGCCGATTTCGTTCACGTCCACGCCCCAAAATTTGTGGTACAGCGACTCAATGCGCAGACACTTTGGTCGAGCAAATGTTTAATAAGCCTACCTAACTATATATTTATATACTAGATGTACAATTGTTTAACGGCCTTACAATTTGTTAAATGTTTATTTGCGACGATTTTTCTTTCTCCGAAAATTCCTGCGTGCTTTCAGTTAGGTGTACAAAAATCGTGTGACCCTTTCTGGGTTGTGGGAAAATCGGGGAAAATGCGTTTTGCCGATATTAATATCGATGGTTGGGCGGCCATGTTTTTGACTCACGATAGTATTATCGTGCATTTGCCATCACCCACGAATGTTAGATTCGGTCGTTTTTTAACAGAAATGTTAGGATACAACGCTTTCTTACATTGGCAGACCAGCGGCAGAGGACTAACAGTTCGGTGATTCCTAACATTTCTGTTAAATATTACCTTTTGGTAAGATCGATATTTTGTGATTATCACGATAGTAATATGAAACCAAATTTCTTGACGTTATTTTCATATGCAGTTTTCTTTTTGACGACTTTTTGTTAGGTTGAGTACTAGCCTTAACTGCTGAAATTTTCTGATTAATTTTCAACAATTCAGCAATTCAACAGATTAGGGAATACCCAGTATGTTAAATTGTTAAATACTGAATTTGTGGAAAATTCAACAACCAATTTCAGCAACGAAAGGAACGATAATAATATTTTGTATAATTGGTCACTGACTTAAAAATATATTTTTGTAAATTAAATAAGGCATGCTGTTACAGAGTCGCCATGATTTTAATGAAATAAGCAGGTACCGTAATCATTATAAGTGAAAAAATAAAAATCTCCATTTAATGATTATTTTGTGAGCGAAAAATCGATATTATTTCGCTTAAAAATATCACTCAAAGTGCGATTGCAGCCGTTCTGTACGAAATTTTACAAAGTTTTAAATTTCTGCTTGTAGGTAGAACCACGGAGCACACATCGAGTTAATTAAAGAAGGAGATTTCTTTATAAACTTTTTAAAACCCGGTTTTTAGTTTACAAGAGGTATGCATAAATACAAAAAGTTGTATCAACCTTACGACTTTATGTCATTTATATATAAGTAAAATGACTTAAGAAGATGGTATGAACTATTCCGATGATTCCGGGGATCCCTGGTGTACTTCTTAAGGTTTCCCACCACAAACGATTCTGCAGAAGCATCAACGTCATTTAGAACTTTGGGTGTGCCCGGAGGAGCAGGATAGGTGCTTGGATCAGCCGCCCGGTGAAGGGATGTAGAGCCAGCTTTTTCGACCTAAAAGAGCAGATGTTTTTAGTGATTAGAAGGCAGTTTTCAGAAGGTTAAATTATTTAACCCACCGTTAGTGTGGCGCTGTAGTGCAGGTATATGTTCCAGAGATCTAAAGGAAGATCAAAAGTTAATAAATGGAAAGCCAAGCCCACACTGTACACAAAAATTATAAAAAATTATTTTGAAAATTTTTTAGTCTCTTGAAATTGCTGGTGGTTCTTAAAAGGACCTTTTATGCGATGATGATGATGATGATGATGATGATCGGATCAATTTCCAATTCGTCCGGAAATGTGGGCAAAGGTCACGAATGCTTTAGAGAAAAGCTCTTCAGCTTGCGCTTTGAGGGCAGACTTAGAAATTTCTTTCTCCAGTATTGCATTGGCTAAACTCCTCTTCCAGAATTTTCCAGTCCTCTCCAGGTACGCATTCGTGGCGAAATGTGGGCGGAATTCGTCCTCCGTACAGACCTGAAAAATTTTTTTTGCAACTACCGCAAGCGTCTTGATTTGTTCTTGGTTAATCTCTTTGTCGTTTTTGGCAGACGCTGAAGATGAGTTTCGTTTTAGCAAATTAGTCGTAGTTTCAATAACATTTTTTCGTCCGAAAGTGGTGCCGTATGCAAGATCCATGACGTAATCTAGATGCAAGTGCACGTCCTGCAAATGCTTCAAATCATACAGCCACGGAACTCTCGAAACTTGTTTTAAAAAGTCATTGCCTTTATAATTGTCGCTAATTATAGCCAAGCATTTCTTCAACATGTCTTCCTCTTTAAAAAAAGAAATAAGTGCGATTAAAATCGGCCTAACCCATTTAATGTCCGCCGCGATTTTTGATGTTCTCAAGTATATGACTTGGAAGTCTCTTCCGTCGTACGAAGACATTGCGAAAATCAATGCCCTATACAGAATGCGGTTTTTTCCTTTTGTTGGAATCTGAAAAGAAGAAAAAAGGAAAATGTCCTAATTTTTCAAAGGGTGCTAATGGGTTAAGAACATTTTTGGGTCATTTAAACGGAATTGAAGTGCTCTTTCTATAGGGGCCAAAAGTTTATATTAAAAGTTCAAAATGTGAGTACAATTAACATTCAAATCTGTCAAAATAATGTGAATATGTGCTCCGTGGTTCTACCTACAAGAGCACATTTAAATCTTTGTAAAATTCCGAGTATGACCGATGCGATCACACTTTGAGTGATATTTTTGAGCGAATTATATCGCTCACAAAATAATCATTATTTCTGAGCGATATTTTTTTTCGCTTACAAAATAATCATTAAATGGAGATTTTTATTTTTTACTCAAAAAAAATAATCATTATTTTCGGTCCCTGGAAATCAAAATCTCCCAAGTGGGCCACCCCTGATTCGAATGTCAAATTTTTGTCAAACTTGTTTACTTTTCCGGTTCACGACACAAAATAAACTTAATTTGAACGGGTTTGAGAAATTTTGAGTTTCAACGAAGTTATAGGGATCACAAAATGCGTTTTTAGCACTTTTTTTAAAAAAGGTGCACTCACTCCTTTTGATATAGCTTTGTAACCGTAAAAGATATCTTTATGATGTTTTCAATAATTGATAATAAATTGTATTGGCTTGTAAAAAAATATATATTTTTTTAATTTAAAGCATGCGATGGAATCGGAGGGACCGCGAAAAGACATGCCTATCGATCAACCCTGCAGGACAATCTAAAAACTTCGCCAAAGCTTCTGTATGAGTGGGCCAAACAATTTTATAAAAAAATTGAGTTTGAGTATTTCACGAAGGATCAGCACTTTGCTCATGACGAAGAAATTAAACCTCGGTACGTTTTGATAAAAACGGTACCCATTAAAAGACACTACAACCATTATATCCCAATCGACAACAGTAAAGTAGCATGGAAAATATTTTCCTTTAATGTCTTTTCATGAATATTTAATTAGTATAGAACACCTGATAAAAAGCCATTCATAAGTTTTGGAAACAAATGTATAATACTGTTTTCTTCGTCCCTTGTGCATAAACAAACATTAAAAACTTTTTTGCGTCAAAATGGAGAATTTACGAGAATCAAGCGGTGCACCGGTACCCCGGCTGGAGGCTAAATGCCCCAGGTTCGCCTATGGGACAGAGACCAAGTCTCAGATAAAAAAAGGGCAGGAGCAGATGAAGGAGGTGTAGGCGGAGGTACAGAAAGTACAGATGAGATGTATCAAAAAGGCGTTTTTGGATGGCTTAAAAGCCAAACCAGCAGCGCCATCAGCGACAGTGTTCCAATGGTCATCCGCGGAACTTCCGGCCTAAAAATTTCTGAAAAAGCCGTTGACGGAAGTGCTGGCGATGGTGGGAAGTAACACCACCTACACCTGCGTGGCACAGTGCGGCCAGAAGACGCTCTTCTGTGAGGTCTCCGTAAAGGTGCCGGGCGCGCCTTTATCGCCTTCGCCTTCGACAGGCACGGATCCAGCGCCAGCCGCAGCCGCTGTAGATCCCCAGGACCGGCAGTCGCCGCCTTCATCGCCTTCGCCTTCGACAGACACAACGGATCCAGCGCCAGCCGCTGAAAAGGCCCAGTCTGTCTCAAGCTCTCAGAGTCCGCGAGTGCTAAAATGGATTTGATGATGTGATTGATGTGATGGAAGTAACAATAGGGGAGGAAGAAGAGCAGATCAGATTAGACAATCAGCCTTCTACCAGTACTTCGTATACTCCGTATTTCGGCAAGTCTCAGCTGGTAAAATCTGTCGTAAGTCAATATAATCACAAATATCTAATAATTTTAACAATCCAACTTTTTATTTGCAGTACGGAAAACCATTTTTCCACATTTGTTGCGAGTGTGGAGAAATGCACGGGAGGCACCCCCCCACCGGCAAAAGCCCCTGCTGTGGGGGGGGATGTGGAAAAAGCGCGCCGAGCAAGCCTTTCCTTGCACTTGGTGCTGGGCTTTGTTTATAAGCCCAGCCCAAGTAGCCAAACCCAGCTGCGCAGAAGTTCTGTCATGCTGTGTTTGCAAGGAAAGGTTTGTCTCGGCGTCGCACCAGTGGAACCACATGAAAATACACAAGAGACCTCACACGAAAATTGTGCCAAATAAACGTGAATATATTAACATTTTTTAATATTTTTATTTATATATATATTTTTTTTTAATTTTTCATCAGAAATGCGGCAAAATATTTCACAAAATGGGCTACCAGCTGTATCTTCCATGTATGTTTGTTTTGAGTATGTTTTTTTTTTTTTAAATTAACATAATTTGCATGCATTGTTTTTACTAATCGCCCCTGTTATTAGTCTCCTGGTTAGATACCTGTTGCGGTTCCGTAATAGGACGTGTAACTTGCTCCATATGTAGAGAATTGTGAAAGAAGTGTAGGAAAGAGAAAAGCGATGGCAAAGACGTTGCTGGTGTCCTTTGAGGAAATACAGTGTGGCGGGGACCTGCCTCAGAGTTAGTTACTATGGGATTTGAAGCGTTGTTGTTGCTAGCATCCATGGTGTTGTCTTCTAAGAGTAGGTGTAGGCTTCTCTCAACTTCGCGCATATTCTCAGACAATTGGCTTTTATTGTTTGTCCGTGTATACAAAGCCCCAGTGACCCTAGCGATAGTGAGCGTGGAAAGGGTGAGCAATTGAGTTTGTAGGTTGATTAAGGTGGGTGATTGTTCAACTTCTAATGGCTCCAAGTATTCCTCCTCGCCCTTAAAGTCCGGGATTATCAATCTCTGAATTGTTAAGCATTGACCCCGAATCTTTTTGCCAGATTGTTGTAATCAGCTGTTTGATCAGAAGGACCTTGCAGCTATTTTGCAGTTTACTGTGCTTTCCTAGGATCCATTCTAGACGCTTCTCTGTAGCTTTTACTTTGCCTCTGAGTAGGTTTATGTGTGAGAGAAGATTGAGCTTGGAGTCCAAAACAACTCCAAGGTACAAATATTTCACAAAATGGGATACTTCCGAGGGCACCAAAAGAAGCAGCATAAAAATAGACTTTTTATTAATTTTTTTTAAATTGTATTTTATTTATTATTCTAACACTGGAAAATTATTATAATATTCATTCCATCTGAAATAATGGCGATGCAGTAAGTTGTCAAGCCCCAAGCTGCTGTCGCTGCAAATATTTCGAAGCTGTCGTGTTCGACGACCCATGTGTAAGACTTTAAAACAGCGGTCGGCAGCGTCCTATTAAGTGAGCATAGGAAATTGTTCTGCTCGAGCGCTGCCTCCACGTATACTGTAGAACAGCGGTCTGCGCACACACACTGTTAAGCCGCCCCGTACAATTTACTCACACAAATATAAAACAAAATGTAATTGTATGAGTGTGCCGACCGCTGCTTTAAAATATTGCCACCGTTTCCA
Source organism: Drosophila takahashii (assembly GCF_030179915.1). NCBI lineage: Eukaryota > Metazoa > Arthropoda > Insecta > Diptera > Drosophilidae > Drosophila > Drosophila takahashii. Next base: position 1,147,371 of record NC_091678.1, on the reverse strand, counting down.
GTGTGGCCAGATGAAAATTCAGCTTTCCCCCTAAAAAATCTCAAACGGAAAAAAACCCAATCGATGCATCGATGTTTGTCCACCTCTAAGCGAGTTTTTTGTCGCAAAATTTGACAAATATGGGGCACCCTGTGGGCCTGTTTTGTTTGAGTTTTTTGGCGCAAAAGTTGAACTGATTTGAATTTGAATGAGGCAAATAGGATGCATAAGAAATTTGTTATTTATTCCAAAGTAGTAATTATTCAACTGAAAAACTTTTATACTTCATTTAAAAACAAAAAAAAGCAAGGCTTTATTCTGCTAAAACAAGTAAAAAATTGATCAACAATATTGAAGTGATCAGCATATTCACATTATAGTATTATAGGATAGTATCATGGAACGCTTTATCCACCGCCGCTTCCCTCCAACACCACCAGTTGAATATCTAAAAACATGTCAATACAGTAAACTTAAATTAAATACAAATTTTCCGACTTTTTCTTTAAATATATTAGGGGGATTCCCTAAACTGTTGAATTGCTGAATTGTTGAATTTTGGTCAGCTGTTAATCAGCTGTTCCATACAAAGTCAACTTTCAGAAATTTCAGCAATTCATCAGCCTCGGGGCTGCTGAAAATTTTGTTGAATTGCTGAAAAGCCAGAGTTGTCACCTTTTTTTTAAAGTCGTGGCAACTCTGTAACATTTTAGTATCACCAGTACGCATTATTTATTTTAAAATCAACTTAGAAAGCATATTTGTGGTTCTTTTTACCTTGGTAACACTTTTAGAGAGTAACTAGCAATAATAAATCAAATTTTACATGCTTTAAGTTCCGTGAAATTTTTCAACAAATAACAGCTGTTTGAAAATTCAACAGGAACCATTTTGGGTCGTTCCCTTAATTGCTGAAATTTTTTGTTGAATTTTCAACAATTCAGCAATTCAACAGTTTAGGGAATCCCCCTATTAATGTGACCAAAAAAACATCGACTGTCGCCAAAAAACATCGATGTTTCCAAGAAATTGTTTTCATCGATGCTTGTCCACCTCTAGCCAAAACAGCGTGCAACTATTTTTTTACCTGTTAACGAATAATTCAAAATAAAACCGAAATAATGGGCGATTCCGAAGCAGAGGAGACCAAAATCAGCACCGAGCCGGTGGACAATGCGTGGTCCATGAAGATACCGACCTTCAGGCAGGAGGACAACCCGCACGGGATGGTGGAGGAGAGCTCCTTCGCCACGCTGTTCCCGAAGTACCGCGAGCGGTATCTCAAGGAGGTGTGGCCCCTGGTGGAACAGTGCCTGGAGGAGCACCACCTGAAGGCCGAGCTGGACCTCATGGAGGGCAGCATGGTGGTGCGGACGAGCCGCAAGACCTGGGACCCCTACATCATCATCAAGGCGCGCGACATGATCAAGCTGATGGCCCGCAGTGTGCCCTTCGAGCAGGCGAAGAGGTGCCTCCAGGACGATATCGGCTGTGACATCATCAAGATCGGCAATTTGGTCCACAAGAAGGAGAAGTTTGTGAAGCGGCGACAGCGCTTGATTGGACCCAATGGCGCCACACTCAAGTCTATTGAGTTGCTCACCGATTGCTATGTCCTCGTCCAGGGAAACACCGTCTCCGCTTTGGGTCCCTACAAGGGCCTCCAGCAGGTGCGCGACATTGTGCTCGAAACCATGAACAATGTCCATCCGATTTACAACATCAAGGCGCTGATGATCAAGCGGGAGCTCATGAAGGATCCCCGCCTGGCCAACGAGGATTGGTCGCGGTTCCTGCCCAAATTCAAGAACAAGAACATCAGCAAACGCAAGCAGCCGAAGGTCAAGAAGCAGAAGAAGGAGTACACCCCCTTCCCGCCCAGCCAGCCGGAGAGCAAGGTGGACAAGCAGCTGGCCAGCGGCGAGTACTTCCTCAACCAGGAGCAGAAGCAGGCCAAGCGGCACCAGGAGCGCAGCGAGAAGCAGAAGGAGGCGGCCAAGCGGCAGGACGAGCGCCGCAACAAGGACTTTGTGCCGCCCACGGAGGAGGCGGCTTCTTCGAGGAGCAAGGAGGATGGTTCCTCCTCCAGCAAGGTGGACGTGAAGGCCCTCAAGGCCAAGCTGATCAAGGCCAACAAGAAGGCGAGGAGCTGATAGTTTTCATAGTTTTAATTAGCCGTAGGTTTATTCAATAAAAGTAAGCAAGAAAATATAAATGGAAACAGAAGATTATGTTTATAAATGGTATTGGAATATTAAAAAGAGGGTTTTCAATTTAATTTAATTTATTTGTTTTAAAAATTCCGATCGGTTTATAATATACATTTTAAATTTTTTAAAATCACATTTGATATTTAAAATCTATAAATTTAATGGAAATATAAAATGGACACAATTACTAGACATCGGATTTTAGGTAAAATCTTTTTTAAATACGATTTTAATTCACAATTAATTTGTTTATTATTTTGTACATAAAACCGAAATTAGGCTGGGCTTGAATCAAATTTTGATTTTATGAAAAATAAAAAGGTATACGATAAAAAATGTCTTAAAATTGAATTAAAAAAACGATTTAACCTAAAATACTATGTCTAGTTATCACTTTGATATTTCATATTTTTGTATTTAAAAGATTTAATAATAATAACATATAATATAACATTTTAATATACTTTATATTCATTTTTAAATTAGGATAATAAAGTGACATTATTTTTGAGGCTATTACTTTGCCCGCCGTTGTAAAGAGAGATCTCTCTCCCGCTCCCTCTCTCGCTCTCTCTCTCCCGCTCCCGCTCTCTCTCTCAACAAGTGGGCTTGAAACTACACAATCCAAACACCTGAAAGGTAACCGAATGAGCCAAGTTAGTACGATTTGAGGTACCGACTGACATGTATAAACGCGCTTAGGAAGCGGATGACGCTCGCGTGCGTTTGACAAAAGCAAAAAAAAGACGGTGACTGAAAAGCCACAACAACAACAACAAGCGAGTTGCGGGGTTATTGTTATTTGTACGTTTATTTTCCACAAGCGACAAAAACAACAACAAAAGGAAAAAGAAAAACGGTTTGTGAGAATCAAAAAGAACGGAGCGAAAGAAAGCCGTCTTAAAAATAAAAATCGAAGGGGAGCGAGAAAGCATTACACCAAAGGCGACGGCTGCTAGAAAAGGACGCAGCGAACGGCGAAGACAGGTAAAAAGGAGGTGGAAGAAGAGACGGAGGAAGAAGAAGAGCGGATTAAGTGCTGAACTACAGTTACCTTTAATGTTTGAAACTAAAATTAAAACAATGCTCCAGTGATCGCAGTCGCAACGACTGCCAAACTAAAGTCAAAAACCGAAAATATAACCGAAAAACCAGTTAAAATGCCAGGCGAACGTGACAGAGATTCGGATTCGTGCTAATTAGAAAAAGAATGTGCCAGGTGAGAGGATGATATCGAAATGCTAACGAGATATCGATACCTGGGCCGCGAGTGTGTGTGTAAAGGGAATAGATATTCGTATACATATCGCCGGAAAATGCGGTCAATTAGAATAGTGTACATGGCGAATTGAGCCTGTGTCTGTGAATTAGTGAATGAATTGAACAAAAGCATTAAAAATCAATACGAAACCTGCCGCCGCTCCCACTTTTTGTACATACAGTGCTACCTGTAAATAGTGAACACTCGATAAGTGAACTTAATACAATAAAGAGGGTAATGACTTGAAAAACTGATTTTGATGTTTGGATACATTTAAAAGGTTTCAAAAAAGGTTTTATAATTATCTCCAAATGATTCGTGCTAGCTGTAATATTTTAAAATTTTTCATTCCATCAGACCCTTGAAGTTCCTCGAAATTAATTATGCAATATTTATCGTTTCTTAAAACGTTTAAAAAATTATGTTCTTTAGAAAATGTTAATAATAAAATTAAATATTTTATTACCTTAAATCCCCTTTTTCGAGTGACCCCTGTATATCCACGCACGCACATTACTGTGAAGCCTCACCTGTGTGAGTGCGGCTTAGAGGCGTGGATGAGTGTGTGTGTGAGAGAGACTCGTGAAATATCAACAGCACAAAGTGAGAGAGGAAAACGGAAAACAGGTGGAAAAGAAAGCTTAAAAAATGCGGTCGGTCAAAAACTAAAGTTGCAGCAACAGGCAAGGGGAGGGGAGAGGGGGTGGGTGTTTGCCGGAGGGAGGGAGACACGGGGACAAATACCTTTTCAAGCCGCACACACACACAGAAACATCTAGAGACAGACGACGTCAGTTTACCTGCCACGCATGCGCGCGAGGGGGACGGCAATAGTGTGTGGATCGGGGTGTCGATGTCTCGCCATCCCCCTCCCACCACCCCCCAACCCCCCAAGCTGGTTTCCACCCAAAGAACAGCAAAAACAACTATTGTTATTTGTTGTTTTGCCATTTGCTTCGTAAACCAAAAAGTATGCGAGATAAAAAAAATAACTCAAGTGAACCGCCCGCCGCCTTTTTATCTAAATCCACGCTGTCTAAGTTATTTGAGACATTAATTCCCATCTCATGCTTATCAGGGCGCAATTAATTATCTTCACCTCAATGGAAGTCATGTAGTATTTAAAATAAGAACTTTAAAATAGCTTTTGTTAAGGAATACGTGGATTCCTTTTTACCTTACAAAGGTTATTAAATAAATCCATGTTTTCCGTTTATTTAAGGTTTTTAAAAATATTTGAGAACAATGGTCTTAAAGATTTCATAGAAATTAACTTTTTAATTATGTTGAAATAGTTGTTAGAAAAATAATGAGAAGAAATATAAGTTTGATTGAAATCAACATGATAAAAGGCAACAGTGCGTATAAGTGATTAACATTTTTCTCCATCTATAAGAAATTTTTGTTAATATACATAGATCTGATTTGTTACATTAGTTTTACATGGAACATATTATATTATATATATATATATATATATTTTTTTTTTTATTAAAACTGAAACTTTTAAATGTTATTTCGCTGATTTAATCACTAAACCTGGTACTTTTCCCAAAGCTGGATTTATGCAAGCCCTACAGTTTCGCATTTATTCAAGTGCGATAATGTTTATCGCGTTTCGTCAGTGGCCTCTAAGCTGCTGTAAAATATAAAATAAAAAGCGAAAACACAAATCTGTCAAATTCCACAAGTGTGATGCAATTCGGGGCTCGTACAAAAGACTAAAACGCCAAAATAAAACACAGAAAATATAACACAGCGGCGCAACATAACAAAAACAATAAACATTTCCAGGGGTGTAGTGGGTCAATGTTTTCTTTTTTTTTATTTTTATTTGCATTTCGTCTTGTTTGTTTACTGCGATTTCATTTTGGGCCAGATCGTGTGGAGATAGTGCACTCTGGCTGACCCCCACCACAATTTTCTCTTTCACCTGTTGCAAGTACACAAAAAACCACCTTCCCCCTCGCTCGTTGACCCTGCACCCTTGGTAGATGAGTACACTGAACAAAATTTAAGAGTTTAATGATATTTCTTAAAGCTATAATTCATATTTTATAATTAGATGTTACAAATTTTCAAAACTATATTTTCCTACGGATTCTATTGAAAGCGTTTTCTGAATATTTTAATTTTAAGGATCATTATAAAGATCAATTTGGTATCGAGCTGATTTCTTCTCAGTGTAGATTGGTATGCGACAGCGCTGCCAGCGTTGACTGCGCAGTCAGCGTCTGAGCCCAGCCTAAAACAGCGGAAAAGTTGTTGCTGTCACTTGAGTCGAGGGAGCGGTTGAGATATAGTGTCTGGTGTGTCTGTTAGAAAGAGAAGGAGCTAGTAAAAGTGTGTTTGCAAATCTCAGTTTCATGTGTTTTTGTATGTGTGTGCTTTTTGCAGGTGTGTTTATTTACTGCACAGAAATAAATCAAGATAGTTTTTAGCCAGATATTTTCTATAAGAATCTTTTACAAAAAGTTTTATTATTTTAAAGCTTAAAAACATGATGAGGAATGACATTAAAAATATTCCTATTTTAGCTTTCTTATCTTTTCCGCGGTATATAGAAACCGCAAAAGTTATTAGATAACATAAAATGATAAACTAGCTTTAATTGTAAAAATAAAAATAATTCCAGTAAGTGACTCAAAATATTTAGTTGGTTTACTTGTAAATACCATTGGGCTTTAATGTTATAAAATAATTTTCAAGCGGTTGACCTTTTAAAAGATTACTATTTATTACCATTAAATCCTTTTAAAAGATTACTATTTATTACCATTAAATCAAAGTTAAGATATATTTCTACCAGACCTTCAAAACAATCTTAATATTGTTTTCTGTGCAGTCAAAGTGGATACAATCAGTTAGGAGGAGAACCAGGGGAAGTCGCGATTTTTGAATTCCAATGCTGATCCAAGCCAACAACGAAATGTTAAAGTTTGAGAATAATTGCGGCCATGTGCGGATCGTTTTGGAGAGTATGTGTGTTATAACGCTAGTGGCTGTGTGGAATGCGGTCTGAGTCAGAGATTGGATTGGCTGCGCAATATCCGAAGGGGTTTAGAGGGATTTTGGGGCTTCAGGGGGTCTTGAGATGCAGGGGGCCAATTGAAACTCAGCTGCACGAAAATAAATACAAAATAATTATTTAACACATATTTTAAGATCTATTATTATATCCGGCAAACACTTGTTCATGGGAAACTCCAAGATCTTGAGGGACCAAATTGGGAACGAAGACTTCTATGGGGTACCACACCCCTGAAAGTCTTGTGTCAATGAGGAACTCTTATTAGGCAGTTTGCGATATTATGAAAATTCGATTCCATTCTATTGTATTCAAGTTAAACATGTTTTTAGCAAACACTCATTTACCAGTTTACCCAAAGTATTCTTATCAACCTTTGTAATATAAATGTCATAAGAATATTAATAAATATTAAAAAATATTTCTTTCCAAAATTTTTTTTTTTATAAAAAAGAATAGATTTAAAAGGAGTAGAAAAGGCATCTGAATTTTTTACCATAGAAATTTTTATAAATGTTTAACAGAATTGCGTCATCGATTAAACGGTAATTAATATTTATTCCTATGGAATTAATAATTTGGTCATTGAAATTCTCAAAACATTTTAGTTTGTATAAGAATGAAAACTAAAAATAATAATATTTTTATTAATATTGTTTAATTTCAGACGGAGTTTCAGGCGTCGAAAGAAGCCTGATTGGGGATCGGGCGACACCATGGTGAACCACCATTCGAATGGAGGCGGCAGTGCCGGCAATAGCAGTGGAAGCTTGAGAGGTGGCGGTGCCCATGGAGGCGGCGGCGGAGGAGGAGACTATTCCGGAGATGATCGCAGTGGAGGCGGCGAGGAGCGGGAGCGGATGGAGAGCGACTTGCACGACAAGCCCACCTACCTGCTGGAACACCTGGCCACCTTCACGGTGAACAAGGAGTCGGGCATTGTCTATCCGGCGGACGGAATGCGTCGCCTCCTGCAGCTGGAGAAGACCACTGGGATTTGGTCGCAGAAGATGCAGCTCTGTCTGGACTACCAGTGGGTGCTTATCATGGACTACGAAACGGGGGTAAGTCGGGGGATTGGCTTTTACGATCTCTTGGGTCTTTGGAATTCATGTTCTTTGTTTTCTTTCAGAACATCATCGAAAGATTCCCCGCCTCGTTGGTCCAGGAGCCCACCGCCTTCACCTCCAATGACGCCATGGAGCTGTACAACAACATTCTGGTCTTTATCGTGTCCGGAGGCGGAGGTTCCCGCTCCGAGATGCACATATTCCAGGTGAGCAAGATACACTTGGAAATAAAACTGCCTAGATTGTTTCAATATCAGATTCTCACAACCAAAATAGGGTTTTCTCGATTTCAAGAACTTTTTTTAAACCTTAATAATTAGGTAAGAGGAACGAATTCTAAAATTGATAGAATTTGTTTCTAAGAAGATACAAGAATATAAGAAGTACTTAGAAAATAGATTAAAGATTATCTAGGTTATAGATATTAGTATATAAACACTATAAACTTTCTAAGCCCTTTTGCATTCAGATTTCCAGTTCAAATTATTTAAATGTGCCATTACAGTAGCTTCTTTGCAAAACGATTAATCTCTGTTAAACATTGATGTTATTTTTATACCTCAATGAAAACTTGATTAAAGATTGTCACTGCTCGCTGGTCATATATTTAATCAAGACAAAGTTAATTAATGGTGACATGCGTTTAATCACAGTAAATTAATAATGGTGACATGCATTTAATCACAGTAAATTAAATTCTGATAATTTAAGCTTTGTGAGAATGTCGCTCAAAATATGCTACTTAGTGATAAAAATAGCCAGGTACCGAAAATAATTATTATTTCTGATTTTTATTTTGAATATCTTAGATCATATACTCACAAGTTCTTAAAATAGTTTATATGATCCTTACCATGTCAAAACAATTAAATAGGATCAATTCTACCTTATTTTATATCAATACACAATTTATGATTCAAACATATCAACTTGATATTTTGTATTAAAATTTATTAAATAAATAATCTAAAATGAGATAAACATAATTTTTATTCAAATCTTTAAAAAAAAAGAGTACCTTAATTGATTCTAATTCTTTGTTTTCCCTTTGCAGTCACAAAGCGTGTCCGCCGTTCACCTGGTCGAGGACTTGAAGCAGCTGCGCAGCGGCAAGATGATCACGCAGCAGCGCGGTGCCACGCCCACACAGTCGGGAGGAGGAGGAGGAGGCGGAGGCGCCTCCAGCATGGCCATGATGATGAGCAAGACCTCCTCGTCGTCCTCGCACAGTCGCGTGGAGCTGCACCAGCAGCAGCACAGGGAGCAGCGATCGGAGCGCGAAAGGGAGCGGGATCGGGATCGAGATCGGGAGTCGAGAAACGAGAGCCACCACCACCAGATGCACCAAAGGAGCAGCATGGAGCAGTACGGAATGCGAGCGGGCGTGGGTGTCGCCGATGTGGATGTGGCCCACATTGGCGGGGAGACGGACTCGGAGCATGGAGGGATTGGAGGCGGTGGAGCTGGGGAACGCGATGAGACCAGCTCCACGTCAAGCGAAAAGTACGAGCGGGATGTGGCCGTGCTGAATCACTGTTTCGACGACATCGAGAAGTTCATTGCCCGGCTGCAGCATGCGGCTGCCGCTTCGCGGGAACTGGAGCGTCGCCGTCGCAATCGAAAGTCCAAGAAGAGGGATCCCGGCGAGGGGCTGCTCACGCTGCGGACACGACCGCCGCACGAGAAGGAGTTTGTGGACATTTTCGCCAAGTTTAAGCTGTCGTTTAACCTGCTGGCCAAGCTGAAGGCGCACATCCACGACCCGAATGCCCCCGAGCTGGTGCACTTCCTCTTCACGCCGCTCGCACTGATTGTGGAGGCCTCCAGCGACACCTACTACGAGTCGCAGCTGCCGGCGCGCGTGGTGAATCCCCTGCTCACCCGGGAGGCCATAAACCTGCTCATTAACTGTGTGACCAGCAAGGAGACGGAGCTGTGGCGCTCCCTCGGGGATGCCTGGGTTATACCGCGGGATCAGTGGAAGGACGACGTGGGCTCGTACCACCCGGTGTTCCTCGACGGCTGGTCACCGGACTACTTGATCAACGATGAGCTGGAACCGCCACCGAACTCCCCGCCCGCCCATGTCAGCAGCAAGCGGCGACTGGAGGTCCAGGCGGGATCGGGTCTGAATGGAAGAGGTGGATACGATGACTACGACTCGGGGAACGGAATGAACATGGCCATGGGCATCGAGAAGTACACCATCCACCATGGCAACGATCGGGATCGCGGGGGAGCCATCAGCGCCTCTGACTTTAATACCCGCAGCGAGCTCTCCTTCGACTCGATTGAGGGCAGGGGCGGTGGGGGCGGCGGAGGAGCAGCGGGGCATGGTCATAACCATGCCCATGGACCTGGAGCTGGACCCACCCTCAGCGCCATCACAGCTGGTCTGCAGAATCTCCACACGCGGGAATCGCGCGGAGGCAATGGTTACGGCGGTGGAGCAGGGCCAGGTCCCTCCTCTGAGTTGGGCGGCGGAAGGGGAGGTGGTGTTGGCGGTCCACCGAATGTCAGCGACGACCAGATGCTAGAGTCCTGGCTGGAGGATTTGCAGGCGACGGGAGCGAAGATAGTGCTGGTCACCTATCCGCGCACCGCCAACAATGACAAGGAACTCAGCGTGATGCGAGGCGAATATTTGGAGGTATATAATTGAACATTCTTATACCATTGTCCGTCTGTCCGTTCGTCTGTCCGTCTGTCCGTCCGTTTATACGCGAATTAGTCTCTCAGTTTTGAAGCTATCGGGTTGAAGCTTTCCCAAAAGGCTTCTTTTTATTGCAGGTAGTATATAAGTCGGGACCGGTCAGATCGGACAACTATATCCTTTAGCTCCCATAGGAATAATCGGAAAAATATTAAAAAATTCTAGCTTCGGTGTTTTTAGAAATATCTTACGTTCTACTTTTGGGAATAATGTTATTAACATATTTCTGAACTTCGGATTAAATTTTTAAAAAAATCCGATGACTATATCATATAGCTGCCATATGAACGATTGAAAAATTAATGGAAAAATAATAGGAAATAAATTGTAGCTTTTTTGGTTTTTATTGTATTCTGTTCTACTCTGATATGACATTTTTTTAATATTTCCGAATTTTGAATAGAAAAAATAATATCAACATAATAGGAAATTTAACATTTTTGCGATTTGTAAATTAATAGTAATGATCTGCAAGGGTAGATAAGCTTCCTTTCTTGTTTTATGTGCAGTCCTAATCCTCTATTCCATCCCCTAGATCCTGGACGACACCCGAAAGTGGTGGAAGGCGCGCAATATGCGTGGCCAGGTGGCCCACGTGCCGCACACTATTGTCACCCCCTTTAACTTTGGCGATGGCGATGGAGCCCAGTTCTACGGGCAACAACAGCAGTCGCAGCCGGGTCCTCCAATCTCGGGCAGCAAATCGCGCGGAGGGGTGAGTAGTCCTTGGAATCCCTGGAATTCCCTTTCATTAATAGTTTAAAACACAAACAGGATAATCCCGGCATGGAGCAGCGATCACCGGACCCCACCGACATGATGCGCAGCAAGCATCTGGGCAAGAAGGGCGAGTTCCGCTACTTCTAGGATCTAAGATCTATCCAAGATCCATCCAAACCATATACATATACACACACATATTCCGTAGTGAGAATCTAGCATTTTAGAGAGAGACACATAAATCAGCAGTCCCGTCTAGGAGGCTAATCCTGATCCGATTAGCTCCGATAACTAGAACTAACCTTAAGACTAACCTAAGTGATCAAGACGACGACGAAGAAGAAGGGGAGGCGACGGCAATAATTTGTTTTAATAAAATTATATCCAAAGGATCCCTTGATTGTGATCGATTTCAGAGATATCTAGAGAATATTTCTGGGTTATAATAATCAAGTTATAAACTATAGATTTGACGAGCTGCTTTGCTTTATTCGGATGCTCACAAGAGAAAGTTAACTGGTGCTGTAGTGATCAAAGCCAACGATTGAACAAAGAGCATTCTACGAAAATTCGAATAGATCTGGGAAGCTACCACTTTCGATTAAATGATGGATAGCTTTTCCACGCGCGACAGAAGCGGCGAATCGGAGTGGTATTCCATGCTCCTCACGGCGAAATCTCCGACCTCATTGGTGAAGCACTTTAGGGTAGAAATGGAGAAGGGACGTCCGGGGAAGTTGTAGTAGGTGAAGTACTGACCGTTCACGGCGATCAGAAAGGCACGATCCCCCAGTCCAAAGGCGATCTTGAAGAGTTTTCCGCGCACAAACGGAAATTCGCCCTCGGTTTCTTCGTCACTTATGGCAAAGCTGAAAATAAATCGATGGGAATTAATTAAGATTTTAGATTAATCAATAGATTGATTATTTTGTATACCCAAAAAAAATCGATATGAAACGTAGATAGATCTTACATTATTTAAGATCAATTTTAATTTGATATGTGGCTAGGTAATTTCGACCTGGTCGAAAAGAGTATTTCATGTAAAGTCGATATGAATTTTACATCGATTTTACGGGAACATGTTTTTTTTGTGTGTATGACATTCTATATAGGTTCTACCTGTTATCTTCCCGCTGGTAACTGCGTGAAACCGTCGTACGATCAAAGTTCACGTGGAAGCGGAGCACAGTTCTCCCGGTATCGTTGCACTGGAAGCAGATAGAGAACTCCGTGGTCGGTGGCCCCTTGGCGATGCACTCCATGGCTACCACCGTTCCCGTTTCATAGCGTCTGGGCACATCGCTTTGGAAGGCCACCTTATCCGGACACATGAGAGTTCTCGGGAAGACGAGTGGGAAGAGCATACGATGATGGAACTGCGTGATCTTCTCAAAGTCCCCGTAGGCCCGCACATAGTTGATTTGCTTGGGGAACCTGACGAACTCAAAGGATCCGTACAGCTGATCGTTCACATAGATCTCGAAGCATCGCTGGAGCACTGCCACCCGGAAGGTGAAACTCTGACCCGGCTGTAGGGGATTCTTGGGGCCATCGCACTTCCAGTTCTTCGAGATCTCCTCCTGCTGCCATCCCTCGCCCGGCTGGAACATGCTGCGGATGATCTGGCCCTCACGGAAGTTGGCCTCGATCTTCAGGAACACCGTTTCGCTCTCGTTCGAAGCGTTCACATTGTCCGTGAGATCTAGGGAAATTCTGTCCGCAAGTAGAGTGGGATTAGTAAAATTTATTATAGAAATATTCGATTAAAAAACTTTGTCTAGGTACTTCGGAACTCTCTATTATTTTGTCACCTTAAATTATTTAAAAAATTTTTTTTTTATTTATGAACTTATCAAAATTTTGGAGTATCAGAAATCGCGATTTATTGCTTTATTTTCTCATAGAAATATTTATTTATCGTTCGATATTCGGTACTCTAGTATTTTGTCACCTTAAAATATTTAAATTTTTTTTTTTTTTATAAACTTTATAAAACAAAATTGCTGAATACCAGAAATTGCGGTTTATTGCTTTTTTATAGAAATATTTGTTTATCGTTAGCCACTTATATTTGCCGTCCAATTTGATTGGTTTCTCAATAATCGGTTATTTATAAATGCATTATATCTTAATTGGTTTAGTTTGACCATTATATTATCATGTTTAATATTTAGGAATTTAGTAATTTTTATAAAGCTTTTTTTATTATGTTGAACTTTTTTGATGAAGATTATGGTATTTTTAAGAAGACAGATGGTTTATAAATATGTTATTAATATTATTATCCTAGAGTACCGAGAACCCAAAACAAAAATGCCTTTACTTATTCGGATGAGGCTTGACACGCCCACTGACGATGAGAACATGCCCGAAGGGAACTTCAGTTAAAACCTTAGCTTTCCAAACGTTCATCGCGGCTCCACGGTTCCACTGCAACTGAATCCGTATCCGTATCCTTGTTGGAATCCAGCCTATCCGAATCCCACGTCGCCGTTTTATGCGCCCTTATGCTAATAGATTCGCCATCCGTCGCCTTTCCTCGTTCATTTGTTGTGATTATGTAAAGGCGGGTGAAATGAGGAATTACCTGCAGCCGCATGCAAACTTGACATGGACGTGGTAAGGTTACCCCCAATCCCATTCCGAAGCCCAACCCGTTCAATCGAATCCCATATAAATCCCCGGGCAACCCCCCGTTCGAATCTGAATATCCGACCCACTAAAAGACCCAGCGGAGCTCCATGACGAGAACCTTGCGCGTTTATTTATTTGATTCAATCCTTGCCTTTGTAACCCATAACTGTCATCCTCGAGTTCTTTTCACGGTTGCTGTCACGCCCCCAACTGCCGACTGCCCATTTGTTGCTAGTTACTCGCGGCACTGAGCGAAAAAAACTGTACTAAAATTAATTTACAGTGAAAAATATGAAAATTAAATTAAAACAGTTATGATCCCCGGTAACTCAAAAACTGGTTGAAAAAAATTAAGAAAGTTAAAAGATAATATAGAATCCTTCCAATACGGAAAAAATTAAATTTATACTTAAAACACATTTTTGGAATATCATTAAAACAACATTTAATATCATTTTATGAGGGTAAAATATTTATGATCCCAACTCAATCCACTTTTTATCAATAAATAAATGAAGGGTCATAAAATGTAATACGCCTATAGTAAACTACCGATAATAAAACCACAAAAATCTAAAAAGTAGCTGGATATTTCGATTTATAATTATCTATGTATGCCTTATAGATAAAGAAGGATATATACCTCGTATATATAATATCAAGCTCTCAATATAATGTTTTGTATAATCCTATTCGTTTCAAGAAATTACATAGCCGTGTTCTCCATCTTAGCCTCTCCCTTTTGACGGCTTCCATTGTTGTTGCGTGTCTTGGGCGAAATAAAACAAGGTAACAACAATTGATTCCCTGTCTAAAGTTTTTGCATTTGCAGTAAAGTGCGACTTGGGGGCTGAGCTTTGGGCTCTCCTCCACCTGGAGCACTTTTCCAGTAGCTCCCTGCCCCCCAGAAACTCCTCCCCCGGAGATTCCAGTCCGGGTAATTCATTTCTTTTGACGTACCTTGGCATATTCGCTGAAGTTCTGTCTCCGTCTCTGTCTGCGTCTACACCTTTCGCTTTCGTCCACGTCCAAACCAATGACATCTCCTCGGGGCTCCACTCATCCTGGAACAGTGAAAGGTCCTCTATAAGCCCTTTAGAGAAGTATACAAAATATATTAAGATTAATTAGATAATTAAATTAAAAAAAAAAAAAAAAAAAAAAAAAAGATGACTAATGTCTAATACTGTCCCAACTTTAGTACATTTTAGGTAGAGTTTAAACGATATTATACTAATATCTAAAATGAATAACAGAGACTTTAGTTAACTTCTTTGAAGATTCTCCCAAAAGTGTTTAGTTATTAGAGGCCTTACTGTACTCCCCCCTTGGAATACGTGGCCTCTGTTTGTCTATGTTTCCTTAAATGTTTCTGTCGCTTGCACCTGAACGAATTGGGTCCAAGTCTTCAGCCTAACTCGACTTGGCTGGGCTCACTTATTTCTGATTGCGTTTCACCTTGGAACCTCCCAACCCACCCGAACCCCCATTTTCCAACTACCCAAAGATGTGCCTGGCTTTGCCTGCTACGAATGGCAAATGGCAAATCGCTAATTGGTTAGTTATGGCCACTGACAATCCAATCCATCAATTGGCATTCCGACAGCCCAATATAAACATCCTTTGGTGACCTTGTCAACTCCTGCCTCTGACCTCTGACCCCGCCCACCAATTGGCTCACACGCCCACTTGTTCAGCGCCTTTTCAAACAGAACTAATGAAGTAATCGTGTCGATTTCAACTTTAATTTCCGCTTGTCACTCCAACTGATAACCCGAAAGCAAGTGGGCCAATGCGAGCAAGGTTTGTGTACGTTGCACAATTATCAGTTTCAGTTTCGGCTTCGGTTAAATTGTTGCCTTATAGAGTGCCACGTTAGAAGCCCTTAGAAACCCTTTTTTAACCCCACAATGCACAGAAAAAATAAATAATTTATGATCATGTTATTAACTTTATATCAAAAGGATGTAAAACTATCAGAAATTCCATTCAAAAATATCCCTTATGATCATATTTTTTTAAAACCTATGATAATGATCACATTATTCAATAATTAATTTCAATAAGATGTAAAACTATAAAAATCCATACATTATTATATTTTTTATAATTTTTCTTTTCTGTTTTATATCCATATCCTCTTGATACAATATTAAATCTTTAAATTGACCAACATATCGTTCTAGTTTTTCTCTCCGTGCCTCTCCAGAATTCTTATCTCGTCCCCAAGTCTGGAGCACTTTTTTCCCCAGCCGTATCGAATCGGTTTAAAGCGAGCGACGACACGTCTACAGAAATCAGATTTTACGGTCGGGTCTGGCGAACGGATCCGCAAATCGTACAACCAATATAGTGATAATGGGTTTACGGCCCCCGAGAGAACTAACCATTATGCCAGCGCACCAAGTAGAGTCGATTCCAAAACCCGAACACCCCAAACCGAATCCGAAACCCAAACGGAAGCCGAATATAACGATTCGATTTTTAATCAACCGGCTTCACCACTTGAGGTGGCGTCTGCTTTTTGGGGGCGGAGCGAATCACGCCGCTCTTTGGTATCAGTGCCAGGTTTTATCATCACTTAAGATCAGTGAAGGAACCATTTCGGATTGATAGTGGTTCGAAGAAGCGCTTATCGCCGATCCTCACCTGATGACGTACCCATTTAGGATATGCCAACTCATTATTTCACTTGAGATATCCATTGGTAACCGCACTTCCTCAAGATACACATTGCACCATATAGAAAACCATTCCTAACTTCAACACGTGGCCTTTAAATCGGACATGAAAATAACTTAAGCCAAACGAACAAACTTCTTGCGATCACAGTTTGCATCCCCTTGGCCCAAGTAATTCGCTGCCCCAAAGGGATACTATTAACCACTCCACGTAGGCACTACTATATGCACTATATATAACACCATATCTTTTTTTTCTTCGACAGGAATCGGATCGTTTCGGATCGGCACTATATATGCTCTTGTCGCGTTTCGGAACGTAACTGAAACGTCGGATTTGACGGTGAAGTTTAAAATGCCAGCTCCCGATGAAGAATCGGGGCCCACGAAGCAGTATAGTATAGTATCGTCGATCGCTACCCATATCTCACCTGTACAGGTGTACAACTGTGCGACTGCAAAGGAGCGATAGAGAGAGAGAGCCGAAAAAAAACAGAAACGGAAAACAAATAAATATGAAATATTGAACTGGAGCAGAAAGTGGGTGATATTTTGTAGATAGCATAGCGCACACACACACCTTTGTATTGGCCATTAAACGCGACTGTCAACGTAGCTGAAAGGCTGAAAAGAAAAGAAAATGAAATGGAAATGGAAATGCCAGTGGAAATGGAAATGTCGCCCCACAATTTGTCTCAATAGATTCTGTCGTGGCTGGCGTTATCAGTACCAGGTAGTGTGAACAGGTGAGGGTTCCCGACTGCCCCCTTTACCTGCGAACCCGTCAGGCGCATCCATTAAAACCACCCCACAGTCACGGGCATTACTATAGATTTTTGTATATATTTTCTTTTTAATAATTGCGCTTCTGGTTGTGCAAATGCTTAATCATCAGTTTTATTCTAATAGAATATCAACATCTTTGAAGAATATTTAGAGTTCTAGTTCTGCTTAGTAATGTAAGAAAAAACTTTCTTAGTTATAAAAGGTTGCGGAAATAGGAAGTCTTTATTTCAAATATAGCATGAGTAGAAATTTTATATAATATCAAAAATAGTTAATAAGAGGTTTTACTATATTTAACAATGGAGTTGAAAAAAAAACAAATTTTACAAATAATTTATTATTTAATGGAAAGAAAAAACTTTTTTTTTTGTTTTGACCTTTTTTTATTAGTTGTAATTGTTGAATTATACTTAACAATCAAATCTTAGATATTATATAATAATCAAATCTTAAGTTATCAACATAATTCTCTTAGTTGCATCTTGAGTTCTACTATTTTGACCCCAACTGTACTTTTTTATGTGCCTCTGACAAGTGACAACTTCGACTCTATATTTGCTGGAGCCTGTCCGTTTCGCCCCACCTTCCTTATCGCCCCTAGCGACTTTATCAGAAGACAGCGAACATGCCGAGAAAAGCCATCATTTTCTTTGATGTTCGCACGAGACGGAGTGTCATTAATTGATTTATAACTAAAGTTGATTGCCAGGGCTTCCTGGGAGTGTTTGCTTTGGTCCGATTTGAGGATGTCCAAGTGGTTATACAAATGGCCAACTAATTAAGGTAAATGTGTTTGCTGTGATGTTAACTCTGTGGGGAGATATCTTCTCGCCTTGGCAGATATGTATTGTGTTTTTTACCTCAAGTGATAACGTCGATGGGGTGAGAACACGGAGTCGATCGGGCACTTAGATGATTGGGATGGCAACAAGGTGGCTCGTTTCGGTTCCATTTCGTCATCCAGTGTTTGCTCCCATTTCGATCATTGTTTGAAGTGGGAACAGAAAGTGAGCACACAGCCCATTTATTTCTTTTTACCCCGGCATTCCCATTCTCAATTCAATTTCCAGCAAATGTGTACATTTAGAGCGTGTTTATTCAGCTTGACAATGTCGCACTTGTACACAATATATACATCTAGATGGTATGGTATGGTTTGGCTGGAGTTCCAGGGAAATATCCTATAGATCGGTGGTCTGCTGCTTTTTGGCCTCGATCACATTCTGCATGACCAGATCGTACAGGTTGTCCTCCTCTTCGTGTGGGTTTCCCTTTTCTTCCCTCTTATCACCGACCTCCTCCAGACTCTCTAGTTCCCTTCGGTAATTTTGCAGGGCCTTTTGAAGGAGTTTCTCTACGGGGGAATACGTGGAACGTGATCTCAGGCGGGCTTTTGCTATTTCCAGTGCCTGAAAATATCATGCTTATCATATCATACCCTATTTATAGGAAAAAATTACCTTTAAAGTGTTGGTATTTCGTAAAAGAGCTTCTTCATAGGACAAAACCCTCGGAACAGCGGTGGTAGAAGTCTCAGCCAGCTTTTCGTTCTGCTGCTCCAGTTTCAGTTCCTCAGCTTGTCTATAGGGAAACCCATCTCTATATAATCTTACAATTTTCCTATAGCATAAGTACAACCCACACTTTCTCCAATTTCTGATCAACCTCCGCCTCGAGGGCGAGGTATTTGTCATTAATCTCCTTGATGAGGTCCATTGTTCGTCCTTCAAAAGGGATTTGTAAACAGAAACCTAAACAAACGAGTTGCCATGCAACGGTAATTTGTTTTGGACGTTAGCAGGTGTTGCCAGGTAGTTTGAAATTGATTGTGACTGTCAGAGATACCTGAGTTAATAGTGTTGCCACAGCAATAGAAAAAGGAACCGTTATCGTTAACCCATTAAAAACAATTTCTCTTCTTGTTTATAAAGATAATAAAGACAGCTGATTTAGTGTGAAGTGGTTGTTCGTGTGGGGTCTCGACCTTGGGATTTTGCGATTTTTTATTATAGATCTCTCTAGATATATATTTTTGGATATATACATAGATAAGATATATGGAGGATATATAACATCATCTGACAGTGCGTGGATTTGGTAATTTGTATTCGACGATCGCGTGAGATTCTTGGTCCTCTGATATAAATTTTAAAATCATGAACTCGGTGTTGGTGTTTTTTGTGAACGGGAAAAAGGTATTTTGATATACTTCGTAGTAAATATGGTATAACTACCTATCTGCTTTCCAGGTAACCGAAAATAATCCCGATCCGGAATTTACGCTCCTCACTTATTTGCGGGAAAAACTGAGGCTGTGTGGCACCAAGTTGGGATGTGCGGAGGGCGGATGTGGCGCCTGCACTGTGATGGTGTCCCGCCTGGATCGTCGTGCCAATAGAATCCTCCACCTGGCGGTCAACGCCTGTCTTACTCCAGTTTGTTCCCTCCACGGATGTGCGGTGACCACGGTGGAGGGAATTGGGAGCACCAGGACCCGATTGCATCCTGTCCAGGAGCGTCTGGCCAAAGCGCATGGATCTCAGTGTGGCTTCTGTTCGCCGGGCATGGTCATGTCCATGTACGCTCTCCTCCGGAATGCTGAGAAACCCTCTATGCGGGATTTGGAGATGACTTTCCAGGGCAATCTATGCCGCTGCACTGGCTATCGACCCATTCTCGAGGGCTACAAGACTTTTACTAAAGAATTTCAATGCGGAATGGGCGATAAATGCTGCAAGGTCAAGACATTTTCTAGCGAAAATGATAAGCTCTTCGAGGCTAGTAACTTCCAGCCTTTGGATCCCAGCCAGGAACCCATTTTTCCGCCGGAACTTCAGTTGAGTGACTTCCTCGATAAGCAGAACTTGATCTTTCGTTCGGAGCGAGTTACCTGGTATCGTCCCACCAATCTCAAAGAGCTCCTCCAACTGAAGGCAAAGCATCCGGGTGCTAAACTAATCGTGGGCAACACGGAAGTGGGCGTGGAGATAAAGTTCAAGCATATGCTCTACCCACACCTCATTAACCCGAGTCAGGTGAAGGATCTGCTGGAGATTAGGGACTGCCAGGATGGTATCTACTTTGGTGCCGCAGTGAGTTTGTCTGAAATCGATGCTCATCTAAGGAAGAGAATTGAAGAGCTGCCTGAATCGGAAACCAGATTGTTCCAATGCTCAGTGGAGATGCTTCATCACTTTGCCGGCAAGCAGATCCGTAATGTCGCCTGCTTGGGTGGAAACATTATGACCGGAAGTCCCATTTCCGATGTGAATCCCTTGCTTTTGGCAGCAGGAAGTCAGTTGGAGGTGGCTAGTGTTTCTTCCAGTGGAGAGATTCAAAGGAGGAAGGTCAAAATGGATAATGGATTTTTTACTTCCTACCGAAGGAGTGTTATTGAAGATCATGAGGCTCTTCTCGGAATCTTCTTGAAGAAAACTTGTAAAGATGAGTACATGGTGGCTTTTAAACAGTCTAGAAGAAGATCGGATGACATAGCCATCGTAAATGCTGCCATAAATGTGAGGTTTCAGGAGAATACCAATATAGTTTCGGAGATTTCAATGGCCTTTGGTGGAATGGCTCCCACCACAGTTATGGCTCCTATAACCTCTCAATTGATGATTAATCAGCAGTGGAATCACCAATTAATGGAGAAAGTGATAGAGAGTCTTTCCAAGGAGTTACCCCTCGATGCCTCTGCTCCTGGTGGAATGATCGCCTATCGTCGAGCTTTGCTGGTTAGCCTGTTCTTCAAGGCTTTCCTGGTCATTAGCCAAAAGTTGGGTAACCTGGGTGATTCCCTGCCAACTAAAGAGCAAAGTGGAGGGGAGAGATTCCATTTTCCATCAAACCTGAAGAGTGCTCAAATCTTCGAGTGCGTCTCCAGTGAACAAGCCATCTGCGATCCCATTGGAAGACCTCAAGTTCATGCAGCTGCCTTGAAACAGGTCACCGGAGAAGCGATCTACACAGATGATATACCTGCCATGGCTGGGGAGGTCTATTTAGCTTTGGTCCTGAGTTCAAAACCACTTGCTAAGATCACCAAGCTGGATGCCAGTGAGGCTCTGGCTTTGGAGGGAGTCCATCGGTTCTTCTGCCACAAGGATTTAAACGACCAAGAGAATGAAGTGGGTAGGGTGGCCCATGATGAGCACGTCTTTGCCGCCGGGGAAGTTCGTTGCTGTGGTCAGGTGATTGGAGCCATAGCTGCCGACAACAAGACCTTGGCCCAAAGAGCCGCTCGGATGGTGAAGGTGGAGTACCAGGAGTTGGAGGAACCAGTTATTCTGACCATCGAAGAGGCTATTAAGCACAGGTCCTTCTTTTCTCAGCATCCTCGTCCTCTGATTCAGGGAAATGTGGAGGAGGCCTTCACCCAGGCAGATCACCTCTACGAGGGAACCTGTCGAATGGGCGGACAGGAACACTTCTATCTGGAGACCCATGCGGCACTAGCTGTTCCCCGAGATTCCGATGAGCTGGAACTCTTCTGCTCCACCCAGAATCCCACGGAGGTGCAGAAGCTGGTGGCCAATGTCACCTCACTTCCTGCAAACAAAGTCGTTTGTCGGACGAAGCGTTTGGGCGGCGGTTTTGGGGGCAAGGAATCGCGAACCATTTCCGTGGCCCTTCCCGTCGCCCTGGTCGCCCATCGGATGGGTCGTCCTGTGCGCTGCATGCTGGATCGAGACGAGGACATGCTCATTACCGGCACTCGCCATCCCTTCCTGTTCAAGTACAAGGTGGGCTTCTCAAAGGAGGGACTGATCACTGCCTGCGACATCGAGTGCTACAGCAACGCCGGATATTCCTTGGATGTCTCCGTTGCGGTGAGTGCTAGAAGAACTATCACTAATCTCTGAAGATTATTAAAGGAAAGAGCGATTTTTAAGAGAGTACGACCACATTGAAAACCCTAAGAGCTAGAACAGCCAAATTGCGGGCCTAACCGCTCTTTAGGATCCCAAATGTCCTTCCAGTGGCACCAAACAGCCCCAACATCAATATTTGGACCAACAAAATTAGATGTATTTAGTGCATAACTTCTAAAGTGGTTGGAATTTTTAAATTTTGTTTTTAGCCAAATTTTTGTTTTGAAAAAACCTAATTATACATAAAAGAAAATTTCGAAAAATGTGCATTAAAACATTTTTTTTGTTCTTACATTTTTTTTATAAAATTTTTTTATATTTTTTTTACATTATTAGTAATAATAATATTAATTTATTACCAAACCTAATCCTTTATTTATTTATGATACTAGTAAAAAAGTCTTTCGTTGAATTCTTCTGATGAACATAACCTTTTTTTTCAGGTTTTGGAGCGTGCAATGTTCCACTTTGAGAACTGCTACAGGATACCCAATGTTCGAGTGATGGGACGGCTTTGCAAGACGAACCTGGCTTCGAACACGGCCTTCCGTGGCTTCGGGGGACCACAGGGTATGTTCGCCGGCGAGCACATCATCCGGGATGTGGCCCGAATAGTGGGTCGCGATGTGGTGGACGTGATGCGCTTGAACTTCTACAAAACAGGGGATTATACCCACTACCGTCAGCAACTGGATCACTTTCCCATCGAGCGATGTCTGGAGGATTGCCTAAGGCAGTCGAGGTACGAGAAGAAGCTCGAGGAGATCACTGCATTTAATCGAGAGAATCGCTGGAGGAAACGCGGAATGGCGGTGGTGCCCACGAAATATGGCATTGCATTTGGGGTCCTGCATTTAAATCAAGGTGGTGCCCTGATCCACATTTACGCTGATGGATCTGTTTTATTGTCCCATGGAGGCGTTGAGATGGGACAGGGTCTGCATACCAAGATGATTCAGTGCGTCGCTAGAGCTTTGGGAATTCCCCACGAACTCATTCACATTGCGGAGGCTTCCACGGATAAGGTACCGAATACCTCGGCCACGGCGGCTAGTTTGGCATCGGATCTCAATGGGATGGCAGTGCTGGATGCCTGCGAGAAGCTCAATCAGAGATTGGCTCCCATCAAGGAGGCACTTCCTCATAAAACCTGGAAGGAGTGGATCAAGAAAGCCTATCTCGATCGGGTCAGTCTCTCGGCCACCGGATTCTACGCCATTCCGGACATTGGCGTCTATCATCCGGAAAGCAATCCGAATGCCCGAACCTTTAGCTACTTCACCAATGGTGTGGGCATCAGTGTGGTGGAGATCGACTGCCTGACTGGAGACCATCAGGTGCTCAGCACGGACATAGTCATGGATATCGGATCCAGTCTGAATCCGGCCATTGACATTGGACAGATCGAGGGGGCATTTATGCAGGGCTATGGATTGTTTACCCTCGAGGAGCTGGTGTATTCACCGCAGGGAATGCTGATGTCCAGAGGACCCGGCATGTATAAGGTTCCGGGATTTGAGGACATTCCCGGCGAGTTCAATGTCAGCCTACTGACAGGAGCGCCCAATCCTCGGGCTGTCTACTCCTCCAAGGTAATTCTCTGTAGAAAGAAATATGATATCACTATTATATTAATTTCTTATACCATAAATATTTAACAGGCTGTTGGGGAACCCCCGCTCTTCATAGGATCTTCAGTTTTCTTCGCCATCAAGGAGGCCATTGCAGCTGCTCGCGAAGATGAGGGTCTGAGTGGAGACTTCCCTCTGGAGGCTCCTGCCACCTCAGCTCGCATTCGAATGGCCTGTCAGGATAAATTCACCAACTTGGTAGGTTTTTTTCCCCTAGAAAAGTTTGAAATAGGAAGAACAGTTAATTATAAATTTTGTTAAATTTTTGTAGGTTGAAATACCCGAAGCAGGAACATTTACTCCATGGAACATTGTGCCTTAAAAAGTGTTTGTATAGTTATTAATGTACCAAGAATTTTGTAATGTAAATGTATTCTTGTACCAAATAAGTGTTTAAAATAAATATAGATAATTAAAATGTAACTTTTAATATTTTTAAAAGTTTTTCTTTCCGCATTATGAACTATTTATCATAAAAAATTTGGTATAATAAAAATAATTTAATAAAATAACATGTTTACATGTTTTTAAATAAATGTTATTAAATATTTGACATGACATTTATTTTGTGGTCCTGAGGGGAAAATAAATAACTCTAAACAAACAAAGTCCAACCCTTCCATATGTGAGCACAATTTGTTGCTTGTAAACAATGCCATTTTATCTGTATGACCATTAAAACGAGAAAGTAATTACATAGAATGAGCGATAGCTTATCTCTGCGTGATTTATTATGTTTGCAAATAAACCTTTGGCGATAAATCGATTCAGGGAAAATAGCATTTACATGTATGTTAGATACACGCCCAACATTAAAGAACTTAATAATTTTAGCATACACACTTTTTCCATTTTAGTCATCCGAAAATTATCAAGCTGTAATATCCGCTTTCTATATATTTTCTAGACGAAACCTTTTCCGGTTTCTAATACCTTCCGGGTATAATTTCATTTAAAAACCCCTTTTTGACTAGATAAAAAAGTCGCGACGATCCAAATTTCTGATATGAAAATTGGCAACGGATACTGATTATATGCTGATATCTTTCACGCCCTTTAAGGTCTTTAAAAAATATCTATCCTCTAATGCCAAGGTCCATAAACTGTCTGAATCTCAACAGAAGATAAGGTGCAAATCAAAAAGAAATATCAGATAGCTACACAGTTACAGCGACACTATCTACGGCTATAAAAGAGGCTTGTACAACTTTCTCAAAATGAATTCTAATGATGACTGGCCAAACACTTGAATAAAAGTGTTTGCTTTGGCGGTGCGAATTTAATTTTCATAATGACTTGCCCAAAACAGAATAGTGGTCATAAAAAAAGATTCATTTTGATGGCATGGTGCCAGACAGCTTTCTCGCCGGCCAAAGTCCAAGTGGCCAAAGGTGGAAGCTATGACGAAAAGCCAGCATTTTGTTTGGTCATAAATTTGTGTTTATTGTGTTACCATAACATTTAGATCCACGCAAATCGGGCACATACCTTTGTTCACTGACACATCACATATGGGATGAAATATACTAACTATATACATACGGTATTCTCTATCTAGCCATCTACTTAAGTAATTTCCTAATCAATCCTCGAAAGAATCTCACGCTTCCTTCAGAAACTGTTTGATGTGGGGCGCCACTCGTTCCGGGGTGACCAAGTGAAGATGATGAGTGCCGGGCACCTCGACGTACACAACTTTCTCGGCATTTTCCCGCAGCGCAGCAATCACATCCGCATAGACCTGTGGCGTCTCGAACTTCATGCCGGGAGTTCCCCGAATGTTGAGCACCTGGCAGCGAATCTGACGGGCATAGGCCAACGTCTGCTCGGCGGTAAACATGCCCAGCAGGCTGACCTTCAGCCGCAGATCCCTCGCAAACAGATAGCCATCCTTGCTGGGATTGTGCCGCATGCCGCGGTTCATCAGCACGCGCACGGAGGGCTCGTCCACGGAGCCATCGTAGGCGTCCAGCACCAGTTTGATCATCTCGTCGTACGAATAGCACGGCTGCTTGCTCTCCGGCAGCGATTCGTAGTCCAGGAACTTGTCGAGTGCCTTGCCTGTCCCCAAAGCCATTCGCTCAGTGCCGCGCACCGTGGGACCCGCAATGTCGATGTTGATCAGCTTGTTCACCTCTGTGGGAAAGCTGGCCGCATACATGAAGGTAAGAGCTCCTCCCAGCGAATGACCCAGCAGGCTGACGTTCTTCCAATTGTACTTGCGCACTATGCGACGGATGAGGCAAATGCCATCCCAGAAGATGAAGTACTGCATGCCCTGCGGGTAGTGCGAGGACTTGCCGTGGCCTGGAAGATCGATGGCCAGGATGGATGTGTCCGCCGGCAGCAGCGGGCACAGCCTGTCGAAGCTGCCGCAGTTGTCCTGCCATCCGTGCAGCGCGATGATGGGCTGCTGCTCCTTGGAACCCCACCATTTGCCTGAAAAAAGGGGAAAATCGATTAGAACACTGGGAGGAAAATTACCAAAACTCAAATTTTGTCAATATAAAATTTTTCATAAATCAAAAAAAAATTATTAACGAACTTTCATAAGTTTAACATTCAAGAAAAAATGGTTTTGAGCTTTAACTAACTTTAATTTAACTAAAATAAAACCTTTTATCTTTTTTAAATATTATTATCCAACATATGGAACGAATTCTTTTAAATAGGGTGACTTTTTCTTATAGTGTTACTCAAAGTTAAGTAATGATAAAGTTCTTTTACAATAAAAATTGAATTCCACTGAAACTATCAAGGGATTTTAGTATAGTATCATTAACAATGATAAGGTACTTAAAAAAAAATTATAAATATTTTTTAACTTACATTTCCTATGAGTTTTGGAACTCTATTGCAACTATTGTTAAATAATTATCCCTTATTTAACAATAGTTGCAATAGAGTTCCAAAACATCTAGTAAAAAATTAGGAAATATTGTTGAATTTTTTTCTAGTTTTGGAATTCTACTACAACTATTTAAATAGTTTTTCTTTCTGTGTGACTGCGTCACAACAAAAATCACGTCAGTTTCTCATGAATGGGCCGATGCTGGTGATAAGGAAGCAGGCGTCCGGATGACTCACCCTCAACGGTGCCCCATGGAACCTCGATGGAGAACTCCTCCCAGCTGTCCTCGCCCAGCAGCAGTTGCTCCTCCTCCTGGCCATCTGGAAAAAGAGGAAACCATCGGTTAATGAAGCTTTCATTAATTAAAACCCAGCTGTGACGAAACCAAGTCTGGTGAAATCGCATGCAAGCCAGGTGAGACGCAACCAGACCACCGGAGACTTCGGACTCAGGTGCGAAATGTGTGCGAATCGGTGACCTGACCATGACCTTCTCCTCCTCCTCCTCCGGTTTGCTTTACTCACTCGTTTCTGGGGAAAGTGTCGCCGCCGAAGATTGCGATGGTGTTGTTGTGGCTACGCGTGTCTGGCCCATGTTTGTCTGGTGGTGCGGAAATGGGGTTTACGGATTACGGAGCAACTTGCTTTGGGGGAATCGTGCGAGCGACTAAACTTAAAACATAAACCAAATCCCTCCCCAAGTTTCCCCCGATCCAGGTGACTAAAGTCGATTACCGATAGGTCTAAGCTCAACAGAGCTGACAGGGTGGCGGGAAAAAGCTAGATAACAAACTATAGTTATGAGATACATAAAAATAAATGGTAAAATTATTTAAAACGAAACATCAATTTGATATGATAACTTTAATAAAATTAATACATTTTTCCAAAGAAAGGTTTTGATTACAATAAAGTTTTTGATTAAAAATCAAATACAATACTCTGATTAAAGTTTTTGATAAACATTTAAATAAAATGATCAGAAAAGAACCTATGAAATTTAATAAAAAAATATAGAACGTAAGATATGAAGCCACATGGTTAAAATTACTTAAGAAATATTCAGTGTGTTCTTCAAATTTTAAAAATATTTAAATTTAGCTAGAAAAAAGCAGCTTTGCCATTTCAGCTACGAGCACTGTTCATGCTTTAACAAGGTGGCAACTCTACACATTGTTTATATTTACAATTGCATGCAATTTTATATTCTTTCTCCTAAATTACCGAATTTAGCTAGCAAATCAACATGTAAGTTTAAATAACATTATACACACTTCCAGCTAAAACATTTATAATTAAAAATCCCCCTAGGACGGAGTTCTGGAAATCCAACGAGCGCAAATTCTGCGACTTTTGTAAATGCTGGCTGAGCGACAACAAGGCGGTGAGTTGATGAATCCATGAATTTAAGTACTTTAACGACCCCCAATCCCCTAGAGCGTCGCCTTCCACGAGAGCGGCAAGCGGCACAAGCTGAATGTGGCCAAGAGGATCACGGACATCAGTCGCAGCAGCGAGAAGGCGGAGCGGGAGCGCCAGAAAATGGACGCGGATATCCGGAAAATGGAGGAGGCTGCCATGAAGTCGTATGCCCAGGATGTCCATTCGCGTGGCGACATGACGGCCAGGTCGATCAACACGGTGATGAGGGCCACGGCCTCCTCATCCGCCTCCTCTTCTTCAGGAGGAGTAGCCCCTGGAAGATCCCGCCAAATAGATCCCATGCGCTTGGAGGGACTCTCCGATGAGGAGGAGGACCAAAGGCGCGTGGCTCCCGGCAAGGTGGCCTCGGAGGCGGCCGCTCCGGAGGCTTCCCTCTGGGTGGAGGGCAAGTCGGACGAGGGACACACCTACTACTGGAACGTCAAGACCAACGAGTCCGTTTGGAAGCCCCCCAAGGAGGGCTATCTGTCCTACGAGGAGTACGAGCGCATCAATCAACTGGCCATCGATCAGCAGGAGATCTCCCAGGCCCAGGAATCCCTCAAATTCCGGGCTAACGCGGATGAGGAGGTTGCGCGGGTGAATCGCGAGAAGATGAAGGTCTTTCGCAAACCCGACAATCTGAAAGAGAAGAAGCAAAAGGAGGAGCGAAGGCAGACGTTCAAAACGGAGGAGGAGGCGGCCACCAAGGAGATTGGACAGTGGCAGACAGTGGTGGTCAAGTAGGGCTAGGATATACCAGACTTAAGTGGGTTATATCTTAATAATATTTTTCTTTATAGAGCACCTGACGAACCTATTGACTGGCAGCTGCCCCAAACGGATTATTATAGTGCCGCTCCCGTGATTTCGGCTCCCAGTGAACCCGAACCGCCGGCCAAGCGGTTCAAGGAGAAGACCATAGGCGGTCTGGATGCGGAGACGGCCGCCAGTGCACCTGCCACGTTCAAAAGGAAGTTCATCAAGAAGGGAAATAGCCGCCAACGCGTCGATGATTAGGTACTTCATTGTACCTAAATGATATCTACTAGATTATAAAGTTAGGTATAAAAAAGTAATAACGCTTATGCATGTAATAGTGTATCTGTAGCTCAATTTACAAGATACATTTTGTTATGAATTTAAGAACAATTATTATATCCCCATGGACTTATCCATTAATTTTAAATATTATCGTCACTTGAAAGTTGTAATTTTAGATTTTAAATTTTAGATAACTATAAATTCAGATGTGTTTATATTCAAATTACAACGTCTGTCCTTTTTTGAAATTTAATAATTTAAATATAAAATAATTTTTACAAGTTCATCCTATCCACTAATTTGAAAAATCGTCACTTGAAAGTTGTAAAAATAAAAATGGATTACCATAAAGCTTTTATTTCTGATTTCTTTTAATGCACATTTTAAATAACTATATTTTTCGATGTGATTACATTCAAATTAAAAATTGTTTCTTTTTTTTAAATTTAATATTTTAAATATAAAATATTTTTAAAAAAATTATCTTATCGATTATTTCGATATAAGAATCGGTTTGTGTCTCTGCTCACAGCGTGCATTTTTAGGTCGTCCAATTTTAGTGCATTTCTAGCAAACAACCTGTGGTTTCTTTCGCCCTCCCACCAACGGTCACTCTGCTGTTGTTGTTGTAGGCGAGCGGTTGAAATTTGCGTCGGAATTCCGTTGAATCGAATCTCGAATCGCGCTATTTTCTTGCGCGTTGTGTTGTGTTTGGTTTCGTTTTTCGTTTCGCTGCTCGCAGTTCGTTCTCCATTCGTTTTTTGTAATTCCGCGCTGCAAGCAAACACGAAGAATAAGAGGAAGAAGGGGAAGCAGCAAAAGTGGCGAGTGCAATCGCAGCGTCGAAATTTCAATTGAAATCTGTGTGTAGCAATTTCAGCGGCATTCGCTGTAAATAAATTGAATTAAAGCAAAAATCTGCAGCCTGACCTGACACAAAAAAGAAGTTCGCCAAATCGAAGAAGTGAGAAAGTAAACAATAACAAAGGGAATCGAAAAAAAGTGGTTTTCGATAGATTACAGCACACGCACACACCTGTGATTTTGAGTGTCCAAGTGTTGTGTGTGTGTGAGTGTGAGGCGAAGGAGAGGAAAGGTCAAGCCGAAAATTGCGTAAAGAAAGGGGGAAGAGAAGAGGCGAAAAGAGAGAGCGGAAAGAGAGTTACGTCAGTTACAAAAAAAACGATAAACAATTTCCGATTTCTCAAATCGATCGAGGATATCTAGGATAAACCGCAAGCGATAACCAATATAGCAAATTCCATTCCGATACACAATATCGATACTGAGATTAACGTCAAATTCGATTAAGCGATAAGCAAAATCCGATACTCGATAACGATTTTTTGTTAAAAATAAGAAAAATCAGGCAAGATTCAGTTCGTGTACGCTTACAACAGCTCCGCGCCCCACGCCGCCTCCTCCTTCCGCTCCGCCGTCGCCCCCTTTGCGCCCTACACGGCCGAGCGGACCACCACCCACCACCACCCACTCCCACACCCCATCCCTGACCCCCAGGATCGCCTGCCCTCGGACACCGAGCAGCTAGCGGGCACGGATCAGGAGCAGGAAGAGGAGGAATCCGAGGAGGAGCGCGCAGGTAGCGGACCCTCCGTCAAGCCGCTCATCGCGACAACAACAATAGTACCGGAAGCGGTACAAAAGCAGCAAGCGACGACCCAAGGAGCAACAGAGACGGCGACAATGGCGGTGGTGCGAAAGAAACAGGATGACAAGTACCTGCTCGCCCTGCGGGAACTGGTGGCCAGCGGTTCGGGGGGCAATCGGCAGTGCTTCGACTGCGGGCAAAAGGGACCGACCTATGTGAACATGACCATCGGATCCTTTGTCTGCACCCGCTGCTCCGGAGTCCTGTAAGTATCCGCCTTTCATTTTGAGCTCTATTACAATCTGTAGTTCTGGGAAATTGACATTTTCCGCATTAGTCGCCTGGTAGGGTGGTCTACATTCTAAAAATTCCATTTCAATAGTAACTAGACACATCATATGAGATTTATTTCGAAGTATTTTATGGAGTTTTTTTGTTCTTGAATAACAGTTTACCTAATATTCTTTCGAGTTTTTAAAAGAATCGTATAGAAATGGTATGATACAAATATGTTATCTATTAAAGTAACATTTTTAAAAATTTTTTAATCGAAATATATAATTTTTTAAATGAATATTTCCCTTGACACTCATTTTGTGTTTTTAATGACATTCAGTGGAATTTATATTTATGCCTATCAATAATTCTGGCTTCCTCATTTGATAATTGCCAAATGGTCTCTACCCCCGGGGAATTTCACTTTATGCCTCTAGATTTCAACCAAATCAAGTGTCTCGTAAAATATATACGATCTAAAAATAGAGTTGGAAATTCAGAAATATCACCATCCTCGATCCCTCTGGACCTTTCTTCTGCTCTGGCCCCTTATCTTCACTGAAACCCAGGCAATTTGAACTCGCTTGACGTTAATTTTCGATCAGTTCGCCGAGTGGAGTGACCGATAATTTCCACTCGATGCGATGCAATGTCCGATCCCGTCTCCCCATTATTATTTTGTGTGAAAGCGAAAGCAATTCCCCCGAACGAACGAACAATTTCGAACAATTTCGCACAATTTGGTTTCCTTTCCTTTTCGAAATGCAAATCGAAGACAAAACTTTCAATTGCGCGACATCGCGCCAAACGACGAAATTGTTTTGTCTTCGCCGGCGGCGCTTTCTATTCGTGTTTTCTGTGTTTTTTCTAGTGACAGTTTGGAGGGTCGTCGCCGCCCACCTGGCGGTTGAGTTGTGGGTGTCCTTGGCGACCCTCATTCCCCGACTTTTTCCAACCCCCTTCTGAAGTAATTTGCCAAATTGGCTTTGATTTGTGCGCACTATAACTAAATTGGGGTCATATATTACCACTCCTCCACTCGCTGCATTTTATTTGATTTACGCATTTCCGGATCAAGCACATTACATGATTACTCTTAAACTTCCGCCTGGCCCAGGTCCAAAAATCCGAACCTAACCCCCAGTCTCCCACGAAACTGTGCCCCAGATTTTCGTGTACTCTCAATTGGACAGCATGCGGGCTCCTCCATTGAGTTATCTCTATCATCGAAACCAGGTTGCAAAGTGGCCAACTGCAATGCATTCTGCTTTCTGTAATCCCCCCACCAGCTCCTCCTTCGATGACTCATTCTTCGGTCCTCCATCCTCAGTACTCAAGCCTCGTCGCCAACTGCCAAGGGAAACAAATGTTGGCATGTAAATGAAAAGCCGCATAAATGCTGGGGACACAAAACGATTGCACTGGGAGAAATGATTAAAATGATTTTAAAACATAATTGGGATCAACGATTAGTCCTTCGAGCCGGATACTGAATAATTTTTTAGAAAACAGCTCATAGTAAGCTTAAATATAATAAGAGTTTCTACTTTTTGATTTGGCTATAGGGTTCTCAAAGAATTATCAAAAAGTTAACCCATGGTCCTTCCAGCCGGATAATCTAAATTAAAATTTTGGTAAAAATTCATACAATTTCTATAAGTTCAAGCTTAGTCTCGAACTATTTTCTCCCTGTGTAGCAGAAGGGGTGTGTGCAAAGGTACTGCAGCATAATAGGGGACTCGACTAAGGAGGAAGGGGCGTGGCAGGGGCGACAGCAGGCGACAACGAACTTCCTGGCTGGCAAAACGAGACTGGAACTTCGACTTGCGACTGCGGTGCAACTGCAACACTGCGACAAGGGTGTGCAGGGAATACCAAATGAAACCGACTCCGTGAAAGAAATGGCTGTGCATGTTTAGCCCGCCTTTGGATATTGGAATCCGCTGCAGACCGGCCGGCCACTTGGAGCGAAGTTTTTTAATGGAAGAAGCGGTTCAGGAATGAGAATGGGAGTGGGTTTTCAGAACCCGTCCAACAGCTTTTGCTCCCGGGCACTCACACACTCGAATGTATTTTTGTTGGTTGTTTGTTGAGCCTCAAATTGCAGACAAATTGTTGCACCTCAATCAAGCAGCAGTCGCCGCCATCTGCTGGTCTTTACTTTTTGGATCTCTTGGATCTTTTTTTCATGCCAAAGCCAAGGCAGAGTTCAAAGCTTGTGCTGCTGGCTCATAAAAGTCAAGAAACTTGTTGATTAGATAAGGCGAAAGCAAACGAGCATTGGGAGCAAAGCACACGCAGCACACAGCAATGGTGAGCCACTTTCTCAGGCTTCGTCATCATTCCCACCGCACACAGAGCACAGCAATGGCCATTTAAATATGAAGTTACCGGCTTAATAAGTAGTGTATTATTCAATTATTAAATAACTGAGCAATGTGAATCAGTGCGAGTTCAAGTGAAAAATGCAAAAAAAAACCCATAAAGTTGATTTCTCTATTCGCTGGAACACAAATGTTTATTAGTTTACTAGCTGTGAAATTATTCTACTTGCCATGGAATTTCTCCTAATCGTATTGATGTTTCAACTAGGTTTCTTTTTAATTTAACAAAATAAACAATAGTCATTTTGTTTGTTTTCCAAAAGGTTGTTTACTATTTGCGGTCATAAAATATGCGTTTCCTGTTTTTAAACCGATTACATATTACATATGTGAATTCCTAATCTCCAAATTGTTTAACTTTCAAAACAAGTCAGTCTACTTCCTTCAAGCTTATAATCTTTACGATGTGCGATATTCTGGATTATTTCATACTAAATGTGACTCATCCTTCTTATATATTTTTGCCGAGATATGACTTCTAAAATCCATTAAAAGTGTTTTTTATTTCTTGACTGCAACAGTTTGACTGTCTTTATGTTTCTTAGCTATTTCTGTGTCCCAGGTTGTATGTTTGCAGTCGGTTCTGGGTTGTTTGTGAGCTTCTATCTGTCGGAGAGTCGATGGCTATAGCTATAGGTACACCGATAAAAACTTTATATGATATATGATGATTAAAGAAAAATCCAAATTTGAAACTCCGGACCTCTTCTTTAATTTACATTTAGTAGTGGATTTGAACCCCGGACACCCTCTTTAATTAAAATTTTGTAGTGGATTTGAACCCCCGGACCTACTCTTAATTTACATTTTGTAGTGGATTTGAACCCCAGATCTCCTCTTTAATTTAAATTTAGTAGAGGATTTGAGCCTCCGGACCTCCTTTTCCTTTAAGTTTCCCTAGCATAATTCCCATTTTCAATATAAAGTTATCATACCTAACTATTTATTAAAATTGATATTTACTTTTTCTCTGTATATTTTCTGTGTACCTTTACAGTCATGTTGTTAGGTACATGCGTCAGCGGGCAAGTGAACTGTGGAGCGGACCCCTCCCGGTTTCCGATCCCCG
This sequence comes from Drosophila takahashii, assembly GCF_030179915.1. Classification (NCBI taxonomy): domain Eukaryota; kingdom Metazoa; phylum Arthropoda; class Insecta; order Diptera; family Drosophilidae; genus Drosophila; species Drosophila takahashii. The sequence continues at coordinate 1,113,127 of NC_091678.1, read as the reverse complement.
TTCCAAGTTCCCCGATCCCCACTTCGCTTTGGCATTGCAGTTGCAGTCGAACTGGGCCAACTGCCTTCGAGTGGAGCTCACAAAAAGCTCAGAGCACGTCTTTCTCTCTTTATTTTTGTTTTTTTTTCTGGTTAGTTTGGCCTGTTCTGCGGCTCATATGTAAATTTCCGATTATGAAACAGCATAAACATGTCTGCATTTGACAGCCCCGAAAAAAAGGGGGGCAGCCGAGTGGAGGGGACGGGGCACACTTTCACCATGCGGTGTCAGCTGTGTGGCCCCTTTATTTTTGCCTCTCTATCCGCCGAAAAAAAAACTTATAAAAAAAACTAAAAAAGCCAAGACAACAAACGAACAAACTAAAGGAAAAGCAACCAAAAGGCAAAAGCGTAAGAGCAATTAAATATAAATAACAAGAGGCCAAATGTGTGTGTTTCTGTTCGCTGTACAGCACTCCCATTTATGTATTCTGTCTTTACACTTAAGTATTCAAAATGCAAAATGTTTTCCACACGGAGGAAAAAAAGGTAATTGAACACGGAGAAAATATATGTCATCTATTGTATCTTAAAGTAACATTATTAAACACTACTTGGCATATTAAAAATATATTTTTAGCAAAAAGATTATAATACCATTTTAAGAATGGTATAATTTATAATTATATGTGAGCGAAAAACTATTCAAAATTAGTTTTTAATAATAATATTTCATAAGTTTTTACATTTTTATTCCCAACTATTTTTTTTAGGCTGATCGTACCGTTTTTTCAGGGGTATATTTTATTAGTGGGGTTGAATAATATTTAAGTTGAAAAGAAATGATTTAATTCTTGATCAACGTGATAAGATAATGACGGCATTCAAATTAAAAAGCGTTGAAAACCCAAATTAATGACATTAGATACATTTTGTGGATAAAACTGGATATTTTTCGGATTTTAATTTCACTGTATTCGCTTTGATTTGAGTTCCTCGAATCAAAGCGAGTGGAATTGAATTGAATCCGCTCCTAACTCGTTTAGCATTTGAGGAAATGTTTGTGAATCGCTTATGAGTTTCGAAGGAAGAGGAAGAGAAGACCAGGGTTTAATAGAGATAGGAATATAAAGAGAGATGGAAATAGGGGTGGTGGGGGTGACCCGGCAATTATTGCGCAGTTTTGATTCAAAGGCGAACACAAACACTCTCAGAAGGTGTCGTTGTTGTAATTGCTGTCGGTTCCTTTGTTTCGCCGCTGTTGTTGGTGCTTCCACCACCCCTCTTTACCACCCCTTAACCCCCCTTCGACTACTCCTCTGTTTGTTTTGGCGCTCGCCTTGAAATAGAGATTTCAATTCTATTAATAATGCAGAGGCGCAAACGCCAAGCGATTTGGCTCTCGATTCTGAATTCTCAATTCTCAGATGTGAGTGCAATTCAAATGCGGAAATATGTGGGTGAGGATTTGAATTGGGCAAAGGGGGAGGTGCTCCAGTTTGGCCCACGAGGCGCCATTCCCTCCCTCCAGAAAAATGAAATCAAACAGCTGGAGAGAAGGGGCCAATTAAAAGTGCCTTGCTGCACTCAGAAAAATGATAATTCAATTGTTTAAAAAATATTTTAAAAATGTATATTCAAGTCTTAAGCCAAAATAATGAGAAAAATGTTAAATAAAAATTAATAAATATGCAGAGATTTTTATTTTATAATATTTAAAATTAAATATTCTTAGAATTATTTAGTTTATGGTTGATATTAAATTAAACTATTAATATTTTTAATTTTTTACCTTACTTACATATATATTATTTTTCACAAAATATATTATTTCACATTGTGGGCCAAAAGAAAGAGAGGGCTGATGGGCCCCAGAAAGAGAGAGCACTACAGAATGGGAACGAGCTGAGGCCGCCTGCCCACACGGAGATTTATGGTTTCTGTTTGGGCCGCAGCCCCAGTTTCTCACTGGGAGCCTGCTGGGTTCCTCTATATTGCCCTTTTCGATATATCCTGGGGTGAACTGTGACCATATGGTCGCATATAGAGGGGAAATCTAGGGGAAAAATCCACCCATACCAAAAAGCCAAGGCAGAAATATTGGCAAAAGCATGTAATAATTTTAAAACTAAGCTTTTCTCTAATAATAGAATTTATATATATGTGAATAAGTCATTTTAGTCATAAAATGATAAGATTTGTGGCGACCACTGTATATCTATGGAGTCACAGAATCACAGAATCTGGCGGCGGAGATGCCATAATCCTGCTGCCCACGCGGCTTTGTCCGAGAAATCTCTTTCCGGCCGAATGAATGGCTCAATGGCAAATCCGGAGGTCCTTTTTGCATTTTTTATTTTTATTTTTCATTCGCCATCCCATGGCCACCAACTGAAAAAAAGAGCTCAAGGCTCTTCGGGCAATTTGCAGCTCTGGCTCAGACGATGACATTATTAAAATATTCATAGGGCCCAAGTGGAGAGTCCTCATTCCGAATGTCCCCTTACACTTCCCCCTCCACTTTTTCCTCTCCTCTCCTGCAGCCAAGTTTAATTTATATTGTGCGACAAACGCGACAACTGTCAGCGAATGCCAAAAAGCGACCACTATGCGCCAAAAGTGACACAAAATTGCACTAATAAAAACAAAAATGTCTATTAATTTATGTTATTTCCATATTTGACGTAGCTAAACAAAATAATATTGCTGATACTGATGACTTCATGGAGCTATCACAGATTATAGGCAATATATAATAGCAGTCGTTGCACTACTCTATATAATTTAATGAACAAATTTCATTTCAATTCTAAAACTATAGTACTAAAAAAAAGAATTTAACAACAAATAAATTTATTTATAATTTTGAAGGATTTTTAAAATGTATATGGGAATGAATAGTTTTAAATAACATTATTTTCTTTTTTTTTGTTTACAAAAATTTTTAATTAACTCAGATCGATATTTTTCCGAGACAGCTTTTGATTTTTAAAAGGTCTCATAATAAATTTCTTAGTTCTTTAAAATTAAACACTATATTTTTCGCACTGCTTCACAGAAGTGCCTGAGTTGCATGGATAAAAGCAGCAGGCTCGACTCGTTTTGTGGCGCCCACATAGCACATTGGATCTCTGGGGGATCGGGGGCCTATATAAGGAGGAGGGAGAGGAGGGAGGAACTAGAACGGGAATCGGTTTCGGAATGCGTGGGATTCTCTTTCCATTTGGCCTGGCCTAATTGAGTAACGCCACCGAGGGAGCGGGGCAAAAAACAAAAAGCAAAAAAAAGAAAAACTGCAACGTCTGTCGGAAATGTTTGCAGTGGTTCTGTTGCTTTTTCAGCTTAGCATAACTTTGTAATTAAAACACTTCACAGCTGCTGGACAACAACATTCTGCTTTCAGAGTGGGTCAGCGTTTTTCGCGCAAAAAAATTCTACTCGCTTTTCATGTTTTTCCTTGCCTGGGAACTGGGAACTCGCGGCGTTATGAATAAGCCAGCTTTTTTGCAGTCTGAGCTCTTTAAGTCGGCGAAACGATGTTCTCGAGTTGAGTGAAAAAGTGACGGATCGCTGATCTGCGGCTTTATCGCGGGGCTAAGCTATAATATCTAGTACTGCTGTGCTTCCTCTAGCCACAACGACCTTGAATTGTAATTTCCCCTACAGAGAAAGAAAGACTCATGTGTGATGATTAATTTTTTTTATTGAACATATTTGTATTAAGGTTTTATATTTAACATTTAGGTACACAGAAAAAAATTGACAAAACATTAAATTGATATGTGCTGGTTAAATTGAAATTTTTTAAAGATCAAGTTATTCATATCATTTGGATATGAATTAAGATTATGTTTGTCTTTTTTTTACATTATTTGTTCAAAAAGCACAAAATTTGGTATTTTTTATGATATGATAAAATAGTAAGTTGATATGTTTGAATCATAAATTCGATATAAATAGGCATTTTATTGATATGATATAATGTAGAATTGAACCCATTTCATATCAATTTTTTTTGTGTAAAATTGTTTAATCTTATGTTTATTTAATATTAAAAGTAATTTTTTGGGGGCACTTAGGACCAAATCCGATCAGCTCTTACGGTTAATGTTCTGATCGTAACCCATGATATTTTTAGATTTTCATGAAGTGGTAAATCTAGAATTCACTGGATTTGAGAACAGCAAACGACAATTGACATCGAGGTGATTTTATTTCTCGGTGTAGAGCTCTTGACCGTGGGATCGTCGTAGAGGTAGAGCGGGATGTAGCTATAAGAACGTGTCTAGTCTGGACTTTTGCCTTCCGTTCGACTTTGACTTGGAGCCTTGGCTTACTTAGAGTGTTTGTCTAGTCGAGGTCAGTTTCGCAGTTTGTCGGGAAGAAGGGTGGCGAAACGAAATCAAAGTTAGCGGCAATTTTCATTTATTTGCCAAACAGACACTCACACCTTAAACTTAGAGAGCCAGCCCACTTGTGAAATACAGTGGGCGCTGTTTAATAGAACTGTAAAAGTCGATTTTCAATTGATTCAGAATTCAGTTATCCAATAAGTAATTGAAGAGAAACTATTAGTCATTAATTGTAATGGTAAAATAGGGCTGTTTGTATAGAGCAGTATGATATTATATCATGAATTTAAAATACAAGTATGTTTCATAATGATTCAGATTATTTTTCATTTAACATCATACCAAATCACAAAGAAATAATAAATGCCCCTTAATCATGCATTGAATATTGGGAAAATGACTAAAAAATGGTTTTACATTGTGGTTTTTTTGGTTTTTACAAGCAAAGTATCATTCAATTATTCACTTGACGCGATAAACAAAGCCCAGATGCTGCGTTCTAACAAGTCAGTGTCCACTGTGTTTGAAAATGCGCGATTCAATGCCCAGGCTTTGTGTCTCGATCCCGTCGCCTTCGCTTTTTCGCCTTGTGTGTCACTTGGCTGCGGTTTTGAAATTGAAACCAGGCGGCATTTTTATTTTTAGCTCTGGATGAGCCTCCACTTTGCTGGCTCAGCTCAGCTCAGCGTAATCGTGATCCCGAAACAAAGATTGACTTTCAGTGTATTTTTCCAGGGACGCCACCCACAAAGCGTCTTTAATTTTTTACTCCGCTGATTCATCGATGGCACTTCTTTATCTTGAGGTCAATATCAATGCCAATCAGTCTCAACTCGGCTACGTGCGTGCTTTATGGCGCTTTGTGATGATTTTCCTTAAGAGTTGACAAAAAGAACTGTGAAATCAAGAGTGAACAAAGAGGCAACTCAGCAGTTCAGAAGACAAAGCCAAGTTAAGCTTAATGTGTGATTTAATTAGGAAATTGTAAATATCGATCATGAGTAAAAAACGTATAAAAAATAATAGGTTTTATGTTTTGTAAAAATATCGACAGTTAGCTATTTCACCATATTTAATGTCTTGTTTCCTTCAAAACATTGATATTATCGAATATATCGAAACTATCGGTAATTTTCAAGCTCTACTACACATCACTGTGGTTTAATTTTAAAGGTATTAGAGGGAGGTCCCTAATGTTAAATTGGGGCGTTATCAATATCTTCCCATTCGGTTTTCAATTCCTGGTACGGTAGGCCCCTTGACTCCCACTTATCGCAATTTGCATGAATTCCGCTCTGTCTGAAACGCATTTACGCCGGACTTCTCCAACTGGCGATCATGTTGGTGGCGACAGTCGAGTTCCGAGCTCATCACAAGTCACTCAACAGTCCGCAGTCGCATTCCCAATCCCTCTGCCAGAGGTCTCTGATTAAAACCGTCTCCAAATAGGAAATTCATACGCAGTAAGTTGGCCTAGGACCAAATTAAAGCAATGTTTTGAATTTTAAATAAAAAAAAACTTTAAATGTGGTGTGAAAAATTTTAATAAATTAAGATTTATGATGCTGGTTTTTAAAATAATTTATTTCAATGATTACAATGATTTAATAGTTTTAAATAAATTGTTTTCGCAATGCCCGCCGCCAAATGGCATTAAAGTGATTTAAAAAACTGAAGACCAACAAATTGATAAGAACCAAAATGATAAATTGTCTTGTTTTCAATTTCTGAATCGAGCGCTCGGAATAATTGATTTCCCCATGTATCGATGATGGTAATAGTGATATTGATTTTATTGGTCTGTTAATGGCCTGCCATTTTGGGCTATTTCGTAAAGGGGCATTCAAGCCATTAGGGATCCGCCCGAACTCGTTAAAAACTGGACCACATTGTTGTGAACCGAAGCTCTAGAAAGTGCTTTTAGAGCTAAGCTCTAAAAATTAAATTAGCTCGTTTTGGAGTGGTCATAACTAACTGTAATAACTGCTCCAGTGGCCCCGGCGTCATTCTCTTTTATCTCTTACCGAGATCTTTCCCCTCTTTCGGTTGCCTTAGCAACGAGTCATGTCTTGGGGCAAGGTCTCCCCGTCTCTGGGGTTCTTTGGAAATTGACTAATTGCTTTTCTTAGCCCCAGAATGTATGAGCTCCTCTTGCACCGAAAAAAAAAGTGATTTAAAATTTGATGGTCCGAGGTTCGGACCTAGTGACACCTTAATTATTTTTTTAGGAAGTCTTTAATATTATATTTTGGTTTAAATTTTTTGAAATATGTAAAGATATAACAACAGATCGATATAAATTTAATGTCCGGAGGTTCGAATCCTAGTGCTATCCATAAATTTTTTTTTAAATATTATCAAAATGATCAAATTTATTATTGAAATGTAACCCCCATTTCTTTCTGTGTACACTGGCACATATATGCTGAAATTGGCACCGCTCTTGAACCCCCGACTGTCTGGGATCCGTGACTCATGGGGAATGAAAAAGAAATGGTATTTATACTCAAGAAATTGCGTAGATGCTTTTGTTTTTCTTTCCTTTTCGTTTCAGTCTCTGTTTTTTGTTTCGCATTTATATTTGCATACCCTCGACGAGGGGAAGTGGATGGTAATCCTAAACTGGCTGTGCAGCAACGATAATGATAATGATGATAGCTGTGTTGTTTGCTTTGGGGAATTCATTTGAGCCAAAACGGGGAATAAAATAATAGATTTAATGGGAAGATGGGTAACCAAATTCTTATTTATTTTGAAAATCTAAACCTCATTGAATTGGGAAATTAAAGTCTAAAATTCAAATGCCTTAAAGTATAGCCGAATATATATTAAATACATATTGCCCCGGACTAAACAGTGTTAAGCTTTTGCTTAAACCAAAAAACAATTATTCTAGTTGTCGTAGAATGTGTCAGACGAGACGTCAATAAAAATAATCAGTGATTGTTTGTTAGTTTAATATTCACGTTATTGATAATCACATAGAAATGGCGTAGTCTTATCGGTGGACGAGGGTATCCCCCACTTCTAAACAAGTTCAGCCAAAATCCGAAAGTTCATATGTGAGTTGCTGTCCATATTTAAGTTGTTATTTATTGTCATAATTATGGGTTGGCCTGCCGTGCTTTGCAGTTGTTTACTTTGCCGTATATTTTTGCCGATTTTGCTTATTTTTTTTTGCACAATGGTTCCCGAGAGCTCTAAACTAATGCTAAACGTTATGTGGTAGGTCCGATTGCGATTCCACTTCCAATTCCGATTTTGAATCGGATTTGCTTTGTATTTTCGTCTCTGTACTCATTGTATCTGCTTCTATGCACAATGGTATTGGGTATTTTTCTGCCGCAACGAGTTTTACTTTTGTTTTTATTTGAGAGTGGAAGCTTGGAGCTCAGCTGAGTTCATTTTTTTCACGCTGAGTGCGCAAAATGCGCAAAAAACAAGTTTTGCACTTTAGTAGCGAAAATGAAAAATGAAAAACGCCACAGTGTGAGTGATTGTAAGCTAAGCTTTTTGTTTATCTGCCATACAGACAGTCTCTGTCTCTGCGTTGTCTCTGTGTATTTGTTTTAATTTTCGTTGTATCCACTTGTGCCAAGCACGAAGCGAAACCGAAACCGAAACAGCCGAGATGCGAGATTTGCGATCCGAGATCTCAGATCGCGGGACCCATCCACATCCACATCTCATCCGGCGGAGATGTGTAGGGTGTCGTTAAGAAGGGGGTCAGACTGCTGAGCTCAGCACAAGTAAACCTGTGCTAACCTTCCTCAAAATAGTTCATAAAGTCTCTAGCAATTCACAGCTTATTAGCTTAAATGCATCCTTGAAATTGCCGCCTTTTAAGTTCCCATTACAGTCGAAGCAAGTAAGTTATTTGCTTTTCTGGCTTTTTGTAAAGACAACACAAATGTTTAAGCATGCAAGTTAACTTATTGGTTGTCATTTCAAGCAACTAAAAACCTGACCTCTGTCTTTAAAGAACGATTTTATTAATTTTACTTGGGTAACTTTAGAAGTATGATATATTTTTGGCAGGGGACTCGCATTTACTAGCTACCGAGTGATATATCAATTTATAAAAGAAAAAACATTTGTAATATTTATAAGCAATATATTCAGTTGTTTAAATATAATCAAAGTTTATAAGATTTAAGTTTTTGTTTGGAAAGTGATAGAGCCCTAAATCTCTATCTCAAAGGTGAATAAAACCTGATGAAACCTTCTCAGTTATCCCCATTCCCCCCTGCCCTTTGCCCTTTGAACTGCCATGACCTGTGAGGTGTGACACAGTTTTCCGATTCCAGTTGTGAGATTCAGCGCTGCTTTGTTGACTCCCAATTAGCATGGCACTCTGCCATTCTCGTTCTTTCAGCATGCAGATGTGGCTGGAGCAGAGGAGAATTCCTCTGGTGACGACGATGAGTGTGTGTACCGATGGGGGGTACTCGAACGTTGGGTTCTGTTCGGTTCGTATAACAATTAGCATTGCAATGCTAATATTGAACACAACGCAAAGGGGCATTGAGTTTACACTGAGAAATTGACAACTGAGACCTAGATAAACCATTTCGTGCATCCTGTTTAAACAGTTTGCTGTCGCCAAAAGCAGAACTCGAATTTCAAGATTAATAATATAAAAGAGGAGTATTTTTTTGAGGGGTTGAAAGTGTAGCAAACACAGTTAGACTTAAAAATCTGAAAACAAAAACCGAAATTCGAGAATAATTTGAAGATACGTCCTATGAATGATTTTACTTTTAGGTTTAGAACTTCCTGTGTAGTAACCTAATGAATTTAGACATTTATTTCTCCAGGGAGCTCGGTTCTACCTCATCAGTAGTCAAATCTGTTTGGCAGCTGAACGAAAACATGTCGATTGGCACTAATATATTTTTCCAGCTGGCACATTCTAAGTGATTTATTTCCCAGAACCCCGCATATTGAAGAGGGCGGGATGGCGATAGCACCTTCTGCTTCCCACTTCTCTCGCTTATTGGGTTTTTTTCGCATTAACAAAAGCCTCAGCTGCATGGAAATTTGCAGTCATTACGGCTGTGATTGTCAATTACCCCCAACCCTCCCCATTTTTTGTTGCCCTCTTCAAATGCACGCCATAAACGGTGGGCGTGGCAGTGTGAGTGCCTCTAATGCCGCCACTGTTTCTGTGTCTATGTGTGTGTGGAGGCAACTTTCACTTTCTCCGCCGTGGCTGGATTTCAAAAATAGCCACTGCCACATGCCGCATGATTCTGCCTTGGTCTTTGTTTTTGCCACTTGCAGCAGCTGCCACTGCCACTGCAACCACAACCACAACCACCTCCTCCTCCTCCGATCCTCTAACGAACTGCCTGTGCGTGCTCTTGTGGATGTGGCCACTCGGAAAACTGGGCACCACTTGAGTGGTGTTTGCCACACACAAAAAAACATCACGTACTACTTACTGCACTGCTGTTTGCCTTAATCCGGCAAATGCCAAGTTGATATTTTAATAGGATTAAAAGGGGAATAAATTATGCAGCCAAAATCTGTATTTAAAAACTATTTTTGTTCACTGGTTTAGTGTTTCACAGCTTCTGGGTTTTCTCTGTAGCCTTCACTTCTTAGTTTTTGGTTTTTGAAAGGATTAAAATGGCTTTTGATAATCTCAGAATATGCAAGCATTGAGTTCATTTTGTGTGGGTTAAATATTTAAAGATTTTAAGGAGGTTAAAAAGTGATTTCAAGTATAGCGACGTCATTTCAAGTACTTTTTCTACGTTTTCTATAGTTTGTATTACATATTATGGTTTAACTGATTAAAAGCCAAACTTTGGATAGTGACTAATGCTAATTTCAAGTGGTGTTTTGATAAGATAATGCTTAGAAGTGTTTATAATGATCAGTTACAGATTTTACTAGCCACTTGAAACCAGATATTAACAAATTTTCTTGGTAGTTTAGGCTCTTTTTTTCCTGTGTATCGATGGCCTTTCTGATTTAAGATGGTTTACAAGCCATGTAAGGTCAGACAACCTCCTGTTGATTTCCGCTACGGCGCCGCAGCTTCACAGATCATTTAGCCGCCGGCGGAAGTCGTCCTCAGCTGCTCAGCTCTGCTCCGTTGGTCACGGGTCAGATGTTGGAGGAGGAGGAGTCTCTACTCTTATCCAATCCCCTTTCCTCCTACCCACTACACTTTTTTCAATTCTCTTCGATCCACTCCACTGAGAGTTCCACTTAAGTGAGAGTTGATTGTTTTCTGCTGAGACACTCAAAGACTTCCGCTTTTCCTCCTTCGCTATTTTCTCAACCGTGGGTATCCATTTTCAGTCCTCAAATTGATTCACAATTGCATAAGAAGCTGGGGAATGGTGGAGATGTAAGATGACAAAGGACGTCATTCCCTTGACTCAGATGTGGCTATAATGTCATTAGCCAGCAATCAGCAGCTTCTAGATTTTTCGCTGCATGTGCCACATCAGCTTGCCGGTTTTGATACCCTATGTGAGTAGGGGGTATAATGATGGAATACTTAACAAAAATTTTTAAGTAGAGAGAAACGCGAATTCTTTAGGATAAATACTCTTGCGCTAAAGAATTCGCCTTTATTTTTATATATTTATTGTTAAATCCTAAATAAAAACGACAATTCTTCAGTAAAAGAGGATTGATAAAAGAATTTATTGTTAAATCCTAAAGAATTCGCGCTCCTATCAACTAATAGTTGTTCTAAAGAATTCGCGTTTTCATAATAACCTAAGAAACTCATCATTTAATTTCTTTAGACTTTCAAATGTTCGTTAGTCACTCAAGAGTGCTGGGTATCTCCTGATCTGTAGGCCGGTACCTCTTGTTCTATCTCTTCTCCATGCGGCAACCAGTTAACCAGCTAGCAACAACCTACAGCCAACTGGAGCCAGCGAAGCGTTCATGTGAAACGTCCAGTAGTTTCCACTTCCCCTCTGCAATGCATATTTGGCCCTCTTCCTCGCCACTTTTGCAACTTTTGGTGCTGTTTTCAGCCTTTTGCTGTTGCTGTTGCCATGTTGTGGCCACGTTGTTGCTATTGTTGTTGTACCCGTGTGTACTCGTTTCGATCGGGAAATTCGTGAAAAACCGAAATTAGCCATGGTGGTGGTAAAATTTGCTGGAAAACTCTCCAAAAAGGCTGAAAGAAGAGCGCCTCTTCAGTTTGTTTATGGGTTTCATTTTTCATGCCGTTCTGGGCACTCCACCAAAGTGCTCCAATTGCTTTCGGCCCCAAGGCCAGCGCAATTAATTTGCGCAATTAACTGAAATTGAACGCCCATTTGACGGGTCATTCTGGTGGTGGCTACTGGGTACAAGTGGGTCAAGCAACCACCACCACCGTCGTCGTCTTCGCCACCTGACGACCACAATTGGGCGACCAAGTGGGCAAATCTTGAGCAATTTCCGAAATAGAAAAGAATTACTTTGTGGAATTAAGGAGGATTAAATTAGGTTGCAATCTATTTTAGCACAATTTGATACAATATTTTAGATTGTAATTCTCTGATTTAATTAAAATCGTATATTTTGTATTTAATAAATATATATACGATTCAGAAAAAATAGATGATAGATTCTTAATAGAAAATAATTTAAATTAATTTTTCAACATAATAAATAGGCGAATTCTTTAGGATTAAACGAGGACTTTCAGATTATTGCTTAGTTACGGATAATACTTGTGTCACTTCTTTATAAATATTAGTATAATTCAGTAAATATATGGAAAATATATATAAAAATTGTAGTAAATGCATTAATCAACGAAGTAATAACGCGAATTCTTTAAGACTAAATCAGGAATATAAGATTATTTCTTATTTTCCCTTACTAATTTATCTCTTTTCTTCCTTTACAGACGCGGTTTGACGCCACCACATCGGGTGAAATCCATATCGATGGCCACATTCACACAGGACGAGATCGACTTCCTGCGCAGCCACGGCAACGAGCTGTGTGCCAAGACCTGGCTGGGATTGTGGGATCCCAAGCGGGCCGCCCACCAGCAGGAGCAGCGTGAGCTGATGATGGACAAGTACGAGCGCAAGAGGTACTACCTGGAGCCGGCCAGTCCGCTCAAGTCGCTGGCCAATGCGGTCAATCTGAAGTCATCCGTTCCGGTAACGAATCACATTCAGAATGGCCAGCACCACAACGGTTATGCCAGCATTCATCTGACTCCGCCGGCTGCACAGAGGACCTCGGCCAATGGATTGCAGAAAATGGCCAACAATTCATCCAGTAACAGCTCCTCGGGAAACTCCTCCTCTTCGATCAGCCGGCCACATCATCATCATCATAACCATAATCATCACAACAACAGTAGCAGCCAAAATAACAATCACGATGCCTTTGGTTTGGGTGGCGGATTGAGCAGCCTCAACAGCGCAGGTTCCACATCCACGGGAGCTCTTTCCGACACCAGCAGTTGTGCCAGCAATGGCTTCGGTGCGGACTCCGATTTTGTGGCCGACTTTGGTTCGGCCAACATCTTCGATGCCACATCAGCAGCGCGCTCGACAGGATCGCCGGCAGTGTCCTCCGTCTCCTCGGTGGGCTCTAGCAATGGCTACGCCAAGGTGCAGCCCCTCCGGGCAGCTCATCTACAGCAGCAGCAACAGCAACTTCAGATGCAACAGCAGCAGCAGCTCCTCAATGGAAATGGTCACCAGGGTGGTGCTGAGAACTTTGCCGACTTCGATCATGCACCCATCTTCAATGCAGTGGGTAAGTTATCATCCGCTAACCTGGCTTTTCCATCATCCAATGAGTCTTTTGGTCCTTCGTTATCTTTGCTATATCGCTCTTTAGTTGAAAAAGCTCCTTTGTAAACCAGAAATAATTATTAAATGTAAATGTGATTTATTTGAGAAAGATTCATGTACAAAAGATTATAGATTTCCGTTTATTATTAGTTGGTTTATCATTGATTACCGAGCTAATATGTCATAAATCATAAATATATCAAGTAGGTTTATTTAAAACACCGATATTTCCGATATATATCGACATTCAAAAAATCGAAAATATCGATCTCGATAAATGTATCATAATTTCCTAGAAAAAATCAAAACTTAGTAGTTTGTAAATAAGAGAGTTGTCCAAAAATACATTCCTTTCTGCTCCTGCACCCGCTGCTTAATTTATCACCAATGCAAAATGGCTTTGGCTTGCTTTTCTGCGCCCTCCCGCTCGCCTTCCACTTCGAGCACCCATCCCCGTACACCAAAAAGCAGTCCGCATCCACGGTATCCACTCTCTAATAACTCACTGTTTGGCTGAATCCAGCTCCACCAACTTTTCACGATTGGATCAGCGACTGGAGCAGGCGGGGCTTCCACGATCCCTTTGACGATTGCGATGAGTCGCCACCGACTCCGAATCCTCCATTTCCTGCTCAAGTTTCCGCTGCGGTATCATCGCCACCACTGCCAACTGTAAAAGAAGAACCAGAAGAGCTGGCGTGGAACTTCTGGCAGGAGGAGATGCTAATAGAGGAAGGGCATCATCAGGATCAGCAGTCCCTTTTCCATGGCACTACGCCTTTCTCACCCTCGAATCCCTTCCTGACCTACTCAAGCAATGAGGAACACCATCTTCCGGCACCATCTCCTCCAGAGAAGCCCTCCTATTCGTATTTGTTGTTCAGCTCCATATCAAACAGTTCCCTAGAGGAAGAAGTTCAGGCGGACGATCAAGAGATGAATATTTTAAATGCCAATTTCCATGATTTCTTTACGTGGAGTAAGTTCTTTGAGTTTGAATTGAGTTTTCTGTTATGGTTTCTGTTGCATTTTTGGCTCGCTCTTTTTATTATTGATGCTGTGTTCCGTTTGTGTTTGGTTTTTACTAAAGAAAAAATATAGTTTTGAGCAATTATTAATTGATCCTCTTGAATTCCAGGTGCTCCCTTGCAGAATGGCCATGCGACAAGTCCGCCGAAAGGCGGAAGTGCTGCCATGGCGCCCAGTGAGGATCGATATGCCGCTCTCAAGGATCTGGACGAGCAGCTGAGGGAACTGAAGGCCAGCGAAACTGCCACGGAGGCGCCCACGCCCACTAATGGCAATGGCCAGGCCACAGATGCCTTTGGTGGCGGTAAGACTGAGTCCTTCTCTTTGTGGCCCTCGCTAATTGGGCTCTTGTCTTTTCAGCCCTCAACAACAATCCAAATCCCTTCAAGGGGCAGCCACAGCAGCAGCAGCAGCTCAGTAGCCACATGGTGAATCCATTCCAGCAGCAACAGCAGCAGCAGCACCTCCATCAGAATCTCTATGGCCAGTTGACGCTCATACCAAATGCCTACGGCAGCAGTCCCCAGCAGCAGATGGGGCACCATCTCCTCCAGCAGCAGCAGCAGCTTCAGCAGCATCAGCAGCAGCAGAGCTTCTTCAACTTCAACAACAACAATGGGTTCACCATCTCACAGGGTCTGCCCAACGGCTGCGGCTTTGGCAGCATGCAGCCCGCTCCGGTGATGGCCAACAATCCCTTTGCAGTGAGTATGATGACCGACTGACTGGATTAATTCGATATATTTCCTACAGTGGCTATAGTTGTCCGTTAAAAGATGAATAAGTAAGGGCTGTATCATAAAAGGTGAAAATATTTAGTATGATGCTTAAGAATTCGCGCTAAAATAGTTTTTTTCTAAATAAACAAGTCTCTTTATAACAGACAAGCACTTGAAATATTTTTATCGTTTTTTAAAACTTAAATAAAATAAAAGGTGAAAAATATTTATTATGATGCTTAAGAATTCGCGTAAAAATTAGTGAGAATTTAGTGAGAAAATAGGCAAGCATATCCATATCAGACAAGCACTTTTATTATTTTTATCGTTCACTTTTTTAAATTTAAATGTCTATCAAAATAAGTTTTTACAAAATATGATAAGCAATGATACGTAAAAAACAAGATAAATATCACTTACCAATTTCCCTAATTAGCAATTGTGAAACGTGATTGCAGCCATAGTGATAAACAATATCCCAGAGCTGCGTAATTCTCTTTAATAAATATTAATCAAGCAAACAAGCAAGCAATCATTTGCACGTTTGTCTGATTCTCACGTTCCCTTGCCACATTAAATCCAGACAGTAGACGGTAGTCGGTGGATTTCCAACCAGGACTGGTTGAGTCCGGATCAATGTTTGCTAAATGCTGACGCCCTTCTTTCCTTTTTATTTTTCAATCCACAGGCCAGCGGCGCCATGAACACCAACAATCCATTCTTATGAGACTCAAGCCGGGAGAATTCGCCACTCGCCACTTGGCAGAGGCGCTGAGCCACCAGCGAACAAAGAGCAGCAGCAGAGGTAGAAGCGCGGCAGAGGAACCGCACCGAAATTAGTCCATTTTACGAACAATAGCGTTAATCTATATATATATATACATAATACAAACGCCGGAGAGCAGTCTCTGTGTACATAGCTCAAATATGTACACCCCGAAGGGCTCCTCCTCGCTCCACGCTGACGCGCTAATCCTGGAGAGAAGGGGGCGTTGATATATTCTTTTACATGGTAACTCTACTCTAACGTTTACGGATTCGGATACGGATACGGATATTTGTATTTGCCGTTTGCCCTAGAACTCTCTACTTGTACTAAGCGCGCGCCCATACGAACACATCATCCACTGAACTAACATAGCTACTAATCCCAATCCTAGTGGAGGATGCAGTTGGCCCAGATTCTCTGTTATTTGTTTTGTCTGTCCTCGTCCCATTTTGTCTTTGTCCCATTTAGCACTTTCGTTGCGGATAAGAACTCTTTGTGTGGCCTTAATAAGATTATAAAACTATATATATTATAACGTACTACTATATATATATACGGATACAGATTACAGATACTACAGATATATACAAATATGCTTTTGTACCTAATGAATTGTGTAATTGCTTCTTGTTTTCATTGCCAATCGTCTGCTTTCCGTGTGCTAAGTTTATATATTAGTACGTGCGATATCGGCCGTGCAGATAAATTGCTCAAGTCGTTTGGTTGCACCCACATCCACACCTAGAACCCAAAACCCACGGCAGACATTTGTACATATACTGTCTGATTGTAAGCCCCGTGTAATGCCTCCATTAACACCAGTCCCTAGTTAGTCCCCCACCCACCCATCCATCGCACCCCGAATCCATGACTCAATTCACTGCTCACATGTCCATGTCCAGATAAGAAGCAAGAATTTTTCCATTTTTAGCCTTAACGTGTCAAACATTATCGAAGCCTTAAAGTTATTTAAACTACGAAAATTTCAATAAAAACAAATAAGAACGCTATCACTGTTGTCTATTGATTTCTGTTGTAGTTTTTCCTGAAAAAAAGGATTAAATTAATTGGCATACTATTAGGAAGAAATAATAAGACTTTGGGATCTAAGATTTCATCTAAAAGGAATTCCAAAAAAGTATGCTATTTAATTCAAAAATCCTTTTGTGGTCCTGATTTTCAATATCCAAAAGGGTAAGTAACGAAAGTCATGCGACCTGTGTTTTATTTGAATGTATTTTTATTCATTTCCGTTTCGGTATAATTTCTAGTTTGTTCTCTTCGTCTTTAGTACTAGTTGGTTTAGCAATCGTTTAAATTACTATAAATTATTTAAGTTTTATGTTACGTACTCGTATAATATAGATTTATAATTTAAAAATTCGCGTATGAAAGAAAAGTCGAAAGTCATTTAACTGGCAGCCACTCCTTCCTATCGCTTCTCTTCTCTTCTTTTCATTTCATTTCGTTTCGTTCCTTCGCTAATTACTTTCCTAGAGCTAAATAAAAACAAAATAATAATCATAATGGTAATAATAAGTAGTAAACGTAGAAAAACAAATAATAGTTTATAATAATCGAAAACAAAAGTTAAAGCTGGAATCGCTGCGTTCTACTATCGTAATCGTAAATAAGAGTACACACGTATATCTAGAGATGAAAGAGTGCCTAGGTTAGCATTGCATCAACTGTACAGTATGGCTTATACGCGTATAAGTCGCCGCCCCGTTTTATCCTTTTCTGCTCCTCGTCCTCGCCAGCAAACGATTAGATTATGTTTATAATTATGCGGGGGGCAGGACTCCGCCCGGAGATATCAATTGTATTTGTTTTGCGTGGTTATATCGTAGTCGATAATTTAGTTTAATGGATAAATAACAAAAATGACTGTAGGAGCGTTTTCCTCACTCTGGCTGTGTGGGTTGAGTGTCCTGGATCCTGGATCCAGGATCAGGATGTCTCACCTATGTATGTACATACACGAAATCGATATCTTTGCGGATTGGTTATGATCGTACACAGTATGCTTACGGTTAACGCGTGGATAATAGACATCGTATCATATTATATCATCATATCATATCTCATATTACATATTACATGTTCGAGTGTTCTGTTCTGATTAAAAGCGGCCTCTTTTCACTGTGTACATAAGTTTGCTACAACTTTGCTTTAGAATATAGTATAATATGTGCACATGTATGGTATGTAAATATGTAAATTGCATGTTGACATCTAGAATTGCTCAAATCGAATCAAATGCGATAATGAGTTATCTTTAGTTTATCGTTTCTCATTTCTCGTTAACATATAGCCAATGCGATAATTAAGCGGTAATTTAGTTAATTCAATTATATAAAAGTACAAAAAGGTCCTTTGTCCGTGGCTAATATATGAGTACGGGTCGCGTTGAACCAACCGATCTATATACACACGCTGGTCTGATCAGATCTAAGTCCAAAAACTGAGTGTCCATAATTGAATATCCGAACGGAACGGAATCAAACCGAACTACATTGAACTACACGTCGATCTGCGCTGAGCTGAGCTGCCTACAAGTTAGCCTTGGTATATCTTTTGTGTTGCATATGTGTGTTGCTTGTTGAATACGGGGGTAATATGGATTGGATGCGCTGCTGAGATTCCGCCGCTCTGTATCCTCTATCCTGCTTACGTGCCATTGGCCTTCGGCAGCGACCGCACCAGATACAGCTTCTCGCCCTGCTTGTTCGTGTAGATGGGCGCTCTTTGGTAGTGATCGACCAGTTGGTCCAGGGAGTGGAACTTCCGCTGCCCGATGCAGTACATGTTCTGCTCCACGTGCACGCGGAAGTGCTTGTTGCGCCCGGGGGCCTTCAACGAAACCGAATAGTCGCCCATCTGCAAGAGAGGAAGGTGTTTCTTAATATGTCTTGATTCATTTGGTATAAAACTACCACAACATATCCTATAAACTTTCGCTTTTCTTGATTTATCTGCCTATATTTTTTCAGTACGGAAATAGAAATGCAATTTGTCATCCACTTTTATGTAGAAAAGATTAAATAATATTACGATTGCGTGGGCGTCTCATAAATATGTTAAATAATAAATATTCTTAAAGCAATTCGTTTTTCTGTTAAGATTTATATGACACTAGCGAAAGGGAAAGCTTGAGTTATGTTGTAGAAGTTCAAATGTTCAATTCCACTCACGTTAGTCTCACTGTCTCTGATGAGGAAATCGCCATCGTGCCCATGGCCATTGAGCACCGTGTCGCACTGGCTCCGGGTGATGGCTCCATAGTACCACGACTTGCCCGCCAGATTGGGCCGTTCAATTGGCTGGCCAGAGGATTGCGCCGCCGGCTTGTTGCCCTCATTGCGTCGCTCCATGGAGTCACCACCGCCGCCGCCACCTCCGCCGCCTGCTCCGCCATTGCTGCCGCCTCCGTTTCCGTTACCGGCGTTGCTGGCGCTCGTATTGCGATAGGGCGTGGCCAGGTAGTCGTTCAACTCTTGGAGATAATTGCGTGGAACTAAACCGACTTGGCCCTGGTTGTTGCGAGCTTTGTACCAGTCCGGATCGGAGGCGGGCCGATCCACGATCTCCAACCGATCGCCCTTCTCGAACGACAGCTCCTGGTCGTTGTTCGACGTGAAGCTATAGAGAGCGACCTATATTGATAGGAGGAAATATATAAATAGCTTTTCTATACGAAATAATCATTATTCCACAGGGTTCGGAATTTAACACACATGTTAGAAACATTAAAAATCGTATTTTACAGTGAGACCCAAGTTTTTGACATGTGTGTCAAAAACAAGTGTTAAAATATGAAAAATAATTGTTAGCACACACAGCTCACAATGTGCTATTAACACGACGTGTTTTTTACACACTGTGTTTTTAACACAAATGAAAACTGACGTTTTAATTTCAAAAACTCGTTGTGTTAAAAACACGATGTGTATAAAACGCAAATAAACTGTGTGGGTTACTTTTGTTTCTAACATATGTAAGCTACAATTTTTACACACATGTTAATAACTTTTTTGAACTTAACACTTTGACATTTAACATGTTAATAGCACGTTTTTTACAGAGTGTGTTATTTTCCGAACCCTGCTATTCCATACTAACCACAATATCGAGCACATTCTCGGCCATGGCGTAGGTGTGGATCTCGCCGTCGTTATCACAATCCTCCGTTGTGTAGTTGCTGGGGAACCAGCCGACGGAGTTGCCGCTCTGTCCGCGCCACCAGCCGTCGTTCGACTTCTCCAGGATGAGTATCCGCGTGCCCTTGGTCAGCGACAGCTCGTCGGGCTGCTGGGCCTGGTAGTTGTACTTGACCACAGCCGTGCCGATGGCCTCGGCGGGATCGGGGGGCAGTCGGCGCGACATGGTTGGACTCTCGATCTGTCGCGAGGGCGAGCAATTGGGCAGCGTCTTCGAACCGGAGCCCTTTTTCACTTTCTTCTTAATGCTGCATAGAAATCAGAGATATCGGTTGTCAAACAAAAGATGCACTTAGAACATTCATTAAATTTAAGTAGATTTCTTTGGGTTAGACTAGCCCTAGTTCGTTTGGCGGGGGTGTTAGTGGAGCTACAAGTTTTTAGGGGCAGGGGCGGGGGGCTAAGGGCTCGACAGACAACGAAATCAAAACGAATTTGTTTGTTTCGAAAAATACAAAATACAAAATACAGAAGCCGAAAGCAGTTCAAAGTTAAATTACTAAAACCAAAGCAAAAGGAGGAAGTACGTCTACGGTTACAGATACAGTTACAGATTATAGAGGTCTTAATTCTGCTGAAATCAGAGCAAGAAGAACGCTTAGGTTTAGTCGGGGCCAGGAAACCAGGACGCACCTGTCGAAGAGCGAGGGCTTCTCCTTCTTCACATAGTTGCTGGGCACGTAGCCGGACTGGTTGCGGCTGTTCTGGACGCGCCACCAGTGCTTTGAGTCGTCCAGCAGCAGATAGCGCTCGTTCTTGCGCAGATCCAGCTCCTGGGCACCCTGCGCCGCATAGTCGTACTTGGCTACCACGTAGCAGACGTCTTCCTGAGATTTGCCTGGGAATTGAGAATTTTGATAAAGTTAGTTTGGTTTGATTTTTGGCAAGTGAACAGAGTATGACAAGCTAAATGACCTAGAATCGGAAGTTTTTGAATCAAAAAAAAAAAGAAAAAACGCGAATTCTTTAGCACAGATTGGTTTATGAAGGTGCAGCGATCAATTATTTCTACCGCTGCAACGTTTACAACCAACTCTAGGAACCATGAAGCCATTGTAGTTAGATCTTAACCAAACGAAACAAATAGGAACGCGAATTCTTTAGCATATATTCTTGTATACGGTGGACCATTCGTCTCTTTCGGCCTCTTCACCGTTTACAACCAGCTATAGAAAATAGTTAAATAGTTAATGCTCTACTCGCTGATTGTAAAAAAAAAACGCGAATTCTTTAGCATTTTTTGGTTGCCGCTGCACCGTTTACAACCAGAACTTTTAATGCTCTTCACGATCCACTCACCGTGCTTCATGTTGCCCGCCATTGGTTGGGTTCCAGCGTTGCCGGCGGCACTGCCACTGGAGGAGTTGCCGCTACCGCTTCCGTTGGCGCTTCCGCTGCCGTTGCCGCCGCAGTCGAGCGCTGGCTGGCCGAAGGTCACACTTTTGTGCTGGGCGCTGCAGGAGGAGGCGGTGGACAGGGTGCGGTGGTGGTGCAGCGTCTGCTGTTGTTGCTGCTGCAGATTCTGCTGTTGCTGCTGGGGGAGCGACGAGTGTCGCTGGTGGTGGGCAGGTGAGCCGGGAACGGGCACTGGCACCTGGGGACGGTACTGATAGATCTGATTTTGGTTCTGATTTAGATTCTGATTGAGATTCAGATTCTGGTGCTGCGGCAGCTGTGGCGGATGCGAGTTGGCTGAGGAGTCGGGGATGTTGCGCACGAACCGCTGGGGGTGTTCCAACATTCCAGACTGGCTGCTCCTCCGCCGCGGGGGGATTCCTGCTCCTCCAGCTGGGACGACTCCTGGTGGGCTGCTCCTGGAGGCAAGAGGCGTTGTTTTGGACTTGACTTGAGTTTCGAGTTGAGGAGGTTGATGATTTTTTGGTTATGTGTTGCAGTTGCAGCTCGCTGGCACTCTAAGCTTGCTGCAAATCGCCTCTAGCCAATGCATAATTGCTATTGGGGGGCGTGGTTCGATTTTTCAGGGGCGTGAGCGTGGGCGGAAGCGTAGGCGTGGCGCAAACGTAAACATAACCAAATGCAAAAAACGCAAAATGAATACGAATAAGAAACATAGAAAGAAAGAAATGATATGATATGCAAATTAGGTTTAATTGTTTATAAGCCAAGAAGCGTGAAAATGATTAGCTGAAAAAATACAAGGCACGTGTACTCGAAATACTCAAAACGGGAAACTCAAGCTCCAAGTTAACTCAAAAATTAGCCGAGAGATGAATGTTTGTTTTTGGGGTCAGCGAGCCGGCGATGAAGATGAATGAGTGGAGTGTTTGTGTGATGATCATGATGATTTGTAGGGGGAACTGAGGAACCGAGGGATCTGGCCAACCATTCCAGTTGTGGGGCAATTAAAATCTGTGCAAGTGAAAGTTGCTGCCTCCGCAGCCGCCTGACTCCACTCAATTGAATCCAATTGCCAGAGGCAAGCGAATGAGTATCCATCGGCTATTGATCTGCACCCAAAGAGAACCTCTGAAACTGAAAATCTCTGGCCATTTCAGGCCACGAAAGACACAGAAACTGAGACATTCGACTGCCGTGAGTCACAAACAGGAATTGACGGCGGTATTGGGAAATTATTGGCCACTTGGCCGAGATTTACCGAGTGACATAAGGCGGCAAAGAAGGCTAAAGATCTCTAGAGAGGCTCACGGGTTCGTTGGCCAGGTCGGCACAAGCCAAACACCAAAGCCAAAACCAAAGTCAATGTCATAGCCAAGGGCCATCTTGGGATAATTAAAAATCAATAAGTGTCGGCCAAGCTGAGACTTTGGCTCTAAGACACTTTTGGTTTCACTTTTCTACGATTGTGTTTGATCATAAGCGAGAATCTGAGTCAGCAGAAAATGTTTTCGAGTGCCGTAATATTTAAAGATTAAATATACCAAGAAATGGAAAGCTATAAACGATTATAACTTCTGTATAACCTTCGAAACATCTGTGTAAACTAATATTCTTTGTATTATATCTTATTAGAATGGTATAGTATAATTCAAAGAATTTAATTTAAGAATTTTAAGAAATAAAAAACTTGTGTCACAAATGTGGTAAGATATATACTAATACCTCCTGTGTCTATTAAATATACCAAGCTAAAAACGATTATACCTTCTCTATAACGATCGAAACATCTGTGTAAATAAACTAATATTCCTTGTATTATAACTTGGTATAATAGTATAGTATAATTCTATAAATTCAAGTCACTTATTCCAAGAAGTTCTTTCATTTCTCGTGTCACAATTCTGGTAAACTATTTACTAATACTTCCTGTCTCTATTTTTTGCCATAATAATTGCAATGTGATAATGAGTGTTTGTTTATTTTACCATCGATTAGTCAAAGGTTTTTGCTTTCGACCGAGATACGGGAAAATTCCCAATATAACTGGGAAGTGAAGAACTGGTCGCAAAGTGATTCACTGTCAGTTATTGTTTGTGTTTTTGCTTTCCTTGTTGTTTTCTGGTTTTCTGATTTTTTTGCTTTTCAGCGGAGAAAGCGGGGAGTGAAACCGTAACCGTAACCGAACCCAGAGAGCAACGGAGAAAGAACCCAAAAAAGATTATGTTTGTGCAAATGCTCGAGTGATAAGGGGGCGGTTCGGTTTGACTGGGATTCGGATTGGGCCTTGGTAAACATGAAACGCTTGGCTGGCTGGCTGCCAATGAACTGAAATGCACCACCGTTTGGATTGGGATGTGGATTTTCTTTGGCCTGGCGATTGTTTTGTTATTGTTTGCGCTTGCATAAGCCCAACAGCCGAGACATTGACATTACACTGCTGATAAAAATCGGCGAATTTGTAGGGGATTTGAGATTTTGATCAATTCTTGGGTTATTAACATTATTTTAGAATTTTTGTATATTTTTAGATTTCTAACATTGATCGCATTGGAATAAACATCTTAAGTAAGTCTTTATCAACATCATAGGAACTTTACAAAATAAGTTATTTATATGATATGATCTTGAATTAAACAGATAAGATTAAGTTGTTTATGATAAAATTGATATGATATGATGATATGATATAATAAAGCATATGTAAATTACTTAAGATGACCATCAAAATGTATTCTTATCAAATAAACAAAAATGTTATTCGAATTATATGAGCTTCAACCAACCTGATAAAGTTAAAGTAATATATTAAATAAATATTATTCGAAAGCAACTTCCTATTCCTACATTTGTTTCCTTAAGAATTCCCCTGACTAACACAAAACTTCCCGACTGTTTTATATGACTTCTAAAAAATAATAAAATGACTCAGATGTTATAAATATTTCTTATGATGGTATCGATGTTTTTTCCTGTGCACTGGTTCATTGTTTTCTTGACAACATTTCGTCTTTTCGTCGAGAGAAAGAAAAAGAGTTGCACGTGCTTTTCGGGGGACAAGCCCATAGGTTTATGAGGCGGAAAGTTTTGTTTCCCCTCTATGTGTATTGTGTATATTGCTTGAAGATCGGTTCCAGGCGAGGGAGTATGGCCACTAGACCCTCCGAAAACCATCACAAACAAATTGGTGGCCCCCCGCCCACCGAAAATGGGAGCATTTGGGGTCTATAACATTGAGTTACGACCAGGGGGAAATGCAAATGGGAGTGGGGCAGCCAAGGAGGAGCAACTGAAAGTGGGGCAGTCTTATCTGGGGGCGTGGGAGGCAAAGGGCAGGCAGCCTGTTTACATAAGATCACTCATTCAGTGGGCTGCCTAACCGACTCTACTGCCAAGTTGATTAAGTAGATGCTTTTGGTCTGGAGAATGGGACTTGGGCTTTCGGTTTTGTTTTTTGTATTTTTTGGGCTTTTGTTGCCGAGGGAGTCTGCGACATTTGCCGGCCGTTTCGTTTCGATTCGATTCCTTTCAGAGATGCTGCGCAAAATCTCTCAGCGAGGTGGTGGCTTTTTGGCAGCGAGAGGGTGGACTTTTCGTCCTGCAAAGGATGGTCGGTGTTGGTAAAGGTACAGGCTTTGGGTACCTGGGAGAGGTTTTTGGCAAAAACATGTACCTGAGTAGATATAATGTAGGCATATCAAATTGATATTGCTCATATACTCATTTCAAGTTAAAACTAAGTAAGGTAAAAAGTACCAAGAACTTATCTAGGTACGCAAATAACTTGAAAAGCATCTCAATATTAAATCGAAACTTTCAGGTCATTGAGTTATTTAGATTTCATGAATTAAAATTTATAATTCAAAAACAATTGTGTATTAAGTACTGTAAAAAGTACCATCAATGTTTTTAGGTACAAGTACATCTAAATTGAAATTGGCAAGTCAAATAGTGTTATTTTCTGAATAATATTGAATAGGAATTTAAGCCTAATAAAAAGTACCATATTTTTAACTAGGTACCCTCAATATTTTAGGTACTCTGCACTACTGACACTCGGTGGCACAGTTAGCGGTAAACACACGACCATGGTTACCCGGAAAAAAGGTGATGGGAAGCCGAGGGTTAAGGGTTGCAGCGGTACGACTACCGCCACCCACTGGGGTGGTGGACACAGGACACCACCAGGTGATGCGAAGGAGAGAGCGCAGGACGAGAGAGAGAGAGAGACCGCAAAGAGAGAGCCCCGAGAGAGTGGCACAAACAGGAGCTAAAAGGAGCAGCCGAATATTTTGTGTGTACCTACCGGAGACGAAGCGATTGGACTGGCAACTCCTATATTCCTGCTGGATCTCCTCCTTATCCTGGGCACTCCTTATCCGTATCCGTATCCCTATCCTCTGTTATCCGTTTCGGCAGCCTTAACCCTTGGAAATCCTTAGGAAGACATGGGTCAAGACGGAACACTCCTTGCCTGGAACTGGAACTCCTGTTTCTTTTTCTATTTCACTTCCACTTTCCACTCGGCTATTGCACTTTACACACACTCGAAAAACACAACTTTAATTTTAATACACCTAGCCGTGTATGTGTGTGTGTATGTTGGGCGGGGGTGCGCGTGTGTGTGTGTACATATGCTGCTGCGGCGATTGAAAAAACACTCGCAATACGGAAAAGAGCAATTTTCCGGGCTCTCAAACACCACACGCCTTAGCTACGTTGATTAGCGGTTGGCTTGCACACTTTGGCAGCGCTGATTTGCGGTTAATTAATTAATTTCTAACGATTTTGCCGGAGCCGTTTCTCTCACGTCCCGTCCGATTGCGATTTCGATAGCGATTACTTATTACCTCTTTTTCGCATTAAGTCGATTGGTCAGGCAGCAGGGTTGTCAGGTGTGTTGGAATAAAGTGGTGACTTTACAGCCCTGGTTTGTTATCGATAGGGATTTCATAAACGTTATTTGTTGTGATTTTGATTACATGGTTTTTTACCTGTTTTACCCTTAATTATGCTAAAAACCCGGGGATTACTCCCTGGCATCACCAGATCCTACACCGCCAAGGCGAAGAGGAGCGTCCTGGCGCAGGACAAGTCAAAGATCAAGGAGTACTCGCCTAAGACCACCGATAACCATGAGCACCGCGTTTACGTCTGGGGATTCCAGGAAACGGGCGCTTTGGGCCTCCAAACGAACGTGAAAAAGGCCCAGGAACGCTACACGCAGATGGTCCACCATCCCACTAGGCTGCAGTTCTCCAATAATAACGAAATAACCGATGTAACCGCTGGTTACGGATTCACTGCCTATGCGGTTAAAAGAGATGATGGGGAAACCCTTTTTGGCTCTGGTTTGAACACCGATTCCCAGCTGGGATTCCAGGTGAAGGGAAACCCCAAGGACCCCGCCAACCTGGACGTAATCATCTATCCCACGGCCATCAAACTGCCCAGAATCCAGGGGGAATCGGATGAGGACATGCAGGTGAAGAGCCTCTCGGCGGGAAGGGCTCACCTAGTAGTCCTCACCCAAAACGGCACCATCTTCACGCTGGGCAACAATTCCTACGGCCAGTGCGGTCGCTCCATCATCGAGGAGGAGCGCTACAGCAAGAGTGCCTTGATTCACCGCATTCCACAGGAGGACATCTGCGGGAGGGACGACGAAGTGGTTCAGGTGGAGTGCGGCCAGGATCACAGCATGTTCTTGACCAAAAACGGACGCATTTACACCTGCGGCTGGGGCGCCGATGGGCAGACGGGTCAGGGAAACTACCACACAGCTGGGCAAATAACCCTCATCGGCGGTGACATCGAAAAGGAGAAGATTGTGCGGCTCAGCTGCTCCTCGGACTGCGTTTTGGCCCTCAACGAGGCAGGTGAAGCCTTCGGGTGGGGCAACTCGGAATACGGACAGCTGGACGACTCCGAGCACGCCGAGACCCAGATAAACACTCCCAGAGCTTTAAAGTTAACTAAAGGAATAGGAAAGATAAAAGATGTGGCTGCCGGCGGCTCCTTTTGCATGGCTCTCAACGATCAGGGTTTGGTCTACACCTGGGGCTATGGCATCCTGGGCTTTGGACCCTTCGTGGAGCAGACTTCCCGGCCACAGCATCTTCTACCCCCGCTCTTCGGAAGAAATGACTTCAGCAACGCCACCTCAGTGGTTTCCATTGGATGCGGCGTCTTTCACATGGGCGCCGTCAACTCGGACGGAGATCTCTTCATGTGGGGCAAGAATCGCTTTGGCCACTTGGGATTGGGCCACAAGAAGGATCAGTTCTTCCCCTTCAAGGCGGCCATCAATGGCAAGGTGACCAAGGTGGCCTACGGCGTGGATCACACGATTGCCCTGTGCAAGTCGTACTTTTAGTTTTAGATTTAATTTAATTTTAGAGTACATATTCTAGTCCCCCGAAAACCAATTAAAAATAAAAACCCTTAAAGATCACAAATTCGCGTTTAATACATTCAAGTAGTTTTTAAAGAACATTTAGATTAATTTGTTGGTTTCTCTGTCTGGCGACGCATGCTGATAGTTTCCTGGTTTGTTTTTGGTTTTGGTTTTGCCTGTAAATAGCTTCGATCCGAATCCCGTCTATACACGTTAATTTGTTAGAATAGTTTAAGAGCGTATATATAAAATATGTACTTGGAATGCCGCAGTGTGTGTCTCTGTACCGATCTCTCTAATCCTTTAATCCAATCTCATCCGTTTTCCTTAATACATTGCTCGTATTTGTCACAATTTCATCGATCGCTTTTGATTGCGTTCTAGGTACAAGTTCGTTACGCTTCTATGGTCTATGATTCGCTATATTTCGCTTGGCCAATGATGATACATGTCCTGCTAACCAGTGGTGAACCAGAAATAGATCTCCTCCTCTCCATCCTCTATATGTATAAATCGATTCTAATTAATAATTTGTTTAGGTTGTGTATTCTTATATGGGGTGTTTTTGTTTTTTAGCTTAAAAGATCCATTTCATTCCGCTCAGGCCTCCTGCTTGGCCTCGTTGGCCTCGTAGGCCTCCACCTCGGCGATATTCGACAGGTCGTACTCGATGACGCCCTTGCCCATGAATTCGGCGTACTTGCCGGATTCTGGGAGAGGATCAGCGGATCTCTTCGAAACTGCAAGGGAAATGGAGTTAGTAAAGGGGTTTACTACTAAATAGAGCCCTGAGTGAATCATTCAATTTTTGTTTTATCATTCTATTCAATTCTATGTGAAATAAATTTTATGTTTTTCTAATTAATTTCAAATTGAATGAATGAATGTATAATTTTTATGAATTTTTAAATTTGCCAGTTTTTGTGCTTTCTTTCGAGAACAAAAAGTGTTAAATTTTTAACAAATCAATGTTGTAATTTAGGCAGATTTAATCACAAAATTATGGCCCTTTCTTCTTCAAAAGAAATTCATTCAATTAAACTCAAAATTCGAATTCATTCAATTCTATTAAACTCAAAGTTCTAATTAATTCATTCATATAAAACCAAAAAATTTAAAAATTGAATTACTTCGGAATTCATGCCATTCATTCATTCAATTCTATTAAACTCAAAATTCAAATTCATTCAATTCTATTAAACTCAAAATTCTAATTAATTCATTAGTATATAACACAAAAAATTCAAAACAATTCATTGAATCCACTCATGCAGGGCTCTACTACTAAATAAAGTAAATTCTCACCTCCCGAGATGTACTTCTCCATCATGTAGACCTTCATGTCGTAGCACTCGTTGGCAATCCGCTCCGAGATGAGCGAAAGATCGGTTATCCTGGGCGTGACCACGCGCATCTGGCGCCGCACGCGCTCCGTATCGATGTTGTAGTAGCCAGTGCCCATTTTTTTCATCAGATCCACGAAGCTGGTGGGCGGCAGGGTGGTGTCCCTGTCCAGGGGCATGATGAAGCACCTGCCGGTGGTGGTGTCGATGATGGCCGACTGGTTCTCCTTGAAGTCGTGCATGAAGCGACCCCGTCGTCCGTCCTTGAAGTCGGGCACATCCACGCGGGCGTAGCCCTCGTCGTCGCTGTCGCCATCCAGCTCGATGTCCTCGCGGAAGAAGTTGTCCTCGAGATCGGGCATCTTGGGCCCGAAGTCGGGCAGCAGGGAGCGCCAGTTGAGGGCGAAGGGTCCCTCGGTGCGCGGATACACGCGTGCCATCTCCATCGAGTCCTCCGGATAGGGAATCTCGCACAGGGCGTGGTAACGCATGCTGCCATGCGGGGGGGCGTACACGCGGTAGAGGGTCCATCCTCCCAGGACTCCCAGGAGCATCACCACCACGGCGATCAGGAACAGCAGAAAGGACTTGAGGCAATGGTGCTGCGGCCGGTTGAAGACCATCGATTCGGTGTCCGCCTCATTGTCGCTGTAAACGACCTTGGGCTGTGGGATTGAAAATTGATTAATAAGATGTATTTATGGATGGGTAATAATATTTTTTAAAAAGCAAACAATTTGAAAAAAAAGGAAAATTTATTTTATTTTAAATTAGATCCTGAAAATGATCGATATTTACGATACTTTGACAATCTTGATTCGATAATATCGATGCTTTGAAGGAAAACCTAATTTAAATATCGAGAAATAGAAAACTGTCGACATTTTGAAATAATGAAATAGATACTAATATAATTTCCGAAAATTTTCAAAAGGAATTTTTGGAAGTAGAAGAAGATTAACCCAATAATATTTAAATGTGAGTTTTTATAATAAAAATTTCAAATTATATTAAAAATGTATTTCTGAATCTTTAAAAATGCTTTCTAAATTGTATCATCAAATAGGTACTAATATAATTTCGGAAAATGTACAAATGCAATTTTCGAAAGTAAAAGTAGATTAACACATATTTAAATGTGAGTTTTTAAAAAAAAAATTCCAATTTTTTATTCGAAATGTATTTTTGTATCTTAAAAAAGTGTTCCTATATCGTATCATATACTTCAAAAAATGAAAATGTAGAACAATTCCATTAACTATAATTATCTTAAATGTTTTTTTTGCGCTATTTGTGATATTGGTTTTCCTTATCAACATATGTATGTACAAAGACTTATTGTTCCAGTTGGGAGTCATAAAAAAGGCGATAAGTCGCAGAAATAGTACAAATATAATAAAGCAGCTGACTCAAATGTTGATAGTATAAGCAAAAATTTAATTTGCTAAACATTAAACAATTTTAAGCTGTTTTAGCACTTTAATTTTTTCTGCTGGCAAAGGTAAAATAAAATTGGCATAAAGGTAAAATAGTGTATATGACTAATGCAGTCGTAACTGCATCCCTTTGTCTAATCCATATTCATTGGAAACTACGCCTTTAGCAAGAGATTACTTTGTCAGGTCAAAAAAAGTTCCCCTTGCAACCATTTAATCAATTGAAGGCATTTGCATGCAAATTAGAGTGGACCTTGCTAGATGACCAAAAACAAGGTAAATAGATCAATATAGTTGGCATTTTCATGTTCATTTAAAAATATAGAGAAACAAATAGGGTTCATTAAAAAAATCTAAAAAGTTAAATTATTAAAAAAAAATATTTTTTATTAATAAATAGATAATTTCCTACAATCTGTTTACTAGAAGAAAAGCTAAAAATTGCAATGCAGATAAAAAAACTCCATTGAATGCACGGCTGACTGTGCATAATCGCAGAAACCCGATAAAGATATACTACATATATAGTAAAGAATGCTAAGAACTTGAAATGGCTGGGCTGTTTATGACTGGCCAGCTGATAAGGCACGACTTTCTTTGGATACCCCGCATACCCACACTCCCATCGAGGTCAAAGGAGCTGGAATTGGGTTTCCCCAGCTGTCAGGGCCAATCTCCGCCAGCAACAGGACCTCCCCAACCCCCCGTTGACCTCGAGAAGGCCCAGGAAAGTGAATGGGCACACGTCACTCGCAGGCGGGGATTTGCGGGGCGGGGGGGCGTCACAAGGACACCAGGGAGTGCGGAAATTCCAGCGCGGAAAAATCGATGGCCTGCAGAGGCTGTAATTCGGATTCCGAATTTCGTATTCCGAATCGGAGTCACCTGCCATCACGAAACTTGTGGCTCTCGGGAAACCCGAAGGACGAATATATAGGGGTGGACATCATGGACACCCCGCAAGGACACCAAAACGATTGCGCAAAATAAGGATGCCAACTTCAAAATGCGAAAAAAAAACTCACTGCGATTAGGGAGCCATGGTGCATCAGCGCCTCGTCGTTCAGGTTCATCGGGAGGGGAACCTTCTCCTGGTCCGTAATCTCCCCCCGCAGTTTGCCCAGAATTGTCATGGCTGTGCTGTCGTCTATATATCCTCAGTAGATAAGTCCGAACGGTCGACTTTGTTTGTTTTTTACGGAAAATTTAGTGCGCAATTGTTGACGACCTGGAATCTCTGAATCTCTGAGTCCGACCAGTGTGCCCGTATCCGGATCTCTTGGGATGGATTACCGTTCCGTTCCGAAAACAAGAGACGACTCGAGACTGGTGGAGAACTCGGATAGACAGTTACCCGCCGAAAATGAAATTCGAAAGTTGGTTGGGTTATAATCCAAATATATGGGAGAAAACGGATTAAATATACATCTTCTTATAAATAGTTCTTCAAATATAAATAGTTATAGGTATTTACTTAAAAAACTTATAATTTTCCTGATGTCCACTTTGTAATAGGATAGATAAGATAGTTTTTATGGAGACATTATCCAATATGTCGAATTTTCATTCTTATTTTTTGTATAGTTAATATGGTATATTTTTATGTACATTTATATTAAAGTCAATATATTGTTATATTGCTATTAATGTTATAGGATAGATAAGATAGTTTTTATGGAAACATGACCCAATATGTTGTATATTCATTATCATGTTTTGTATAGTTAAGATAATACATTTCGATGTAAATTTTAATATATTTTCATATTTTTAAAGCAAAAAACAACGTTTTGATATACATAAAACATTGAAAAAACATAAATGAATTTTAAGTATAAAATTAAGAATTCTAAATAATTTAAAGGTATAAGTTTTCTTTGAATATGAACACTTTGTCTCCTAAAATTAATCTAAACATATTTCTATCTTGACCCGAAAGCCTAAAAACTCGCATTTTAATATTTTCTTTGCAAGCCAATTCCATTCCAAATCTTTTCCAAAAATAGTATAATTTTTAGATACTTATAGAGAATGTTTATTTCGCTGATAACAGAATACGATCTACTGGCAGTTGATGAGACATTTATGGAAAATGCGAGCCGACTTGCTTAAACTGAAAATAATCGAAAACGTTCACCTGCGGCAGTTGGGATCTTGCGATCTTCGTGGGCCATTCAGGGGGCCATAGTAGATAGTCCCCCATTTCGACCTTTATTTCTGCACTCTTACAATCTAATCATACAGAGCAGAGCGTCCCTACTTATGACTATGCTGGTTGGACAAGAAGGCGAGGTGGCCCTTGGGACACTTGTTGGCGTAGTGTCCCTTGTGCCCGCACTTGTAGCAGGTGATCTCCTCCAGCGGCGTGGGCACCTTGACGAAGCCGGGGCCATGCGAATCCCGGTGACCATGGTGACTGGGCGGTTGGTTGTTGTCGTTGTTGTCATTATTGTTGTCCGAGTGCCCCGAGTAGCCGGAGTGTCCTCCAGAATGCCTATCCGAATGATCCATGGCGTTGATGTTGTTGCGGTGCTCCAGACTGCCCACATACTGCTTGCACGAGTTGGCCTTGTGGCCCAGTTCGCCGCAATAGTGGCACGTGGGCAGTTTCTTGTGCAGCTGATCCTTGCCCAGTTCGGCGAGGGGCGGAAGCTCGAAGTGGGGATGCATGTGCTTGCAGGAGGGACCCTCGGGACAGAAGCCCGCCAGGTAGTCCATGCAGAGGACCCGCCGGAGATGCTGATGCCGGCAGTGGGGGCCGTGGCGGCAGAAGCCCCGCTTGTACCACGGGCAGTCCTTGACCTTGCTCTGCGGATCGATGTGCAGGAAGGGGCACTCCTTGTTGTGGCAGGCGTTGAAGCGCGAGTAGAAGTAGCACTCGGGCATCTTGGTCATGTCGTACTCGTGCAGGAACTCGCACTGGTCGCCCTTCTTGCAGAGGCCGCGCAGCCAGTGCTTGCAGACGATGGTCCGGTCGCCGCGGATGTGCCGGAAGGGGCAGGCGCTGCCCTTGTCGCACTCCTGGCCGCTGCGGGTGATGAAGTTGCAGACCGCCGCAATGGACTTGTCCATGCCGTAGAAGGGCAGCGGGATGGCGCCCACCTGCTCGATCAGGTCCCGCTCCGCCTTGAACTGCAGCCCGCTCACGTTGGCCAGAAGGATGTCCATCTCGGGTTTCGGGGGTGCCTGGATTTACTCTAGAGTTCTGGTAAACAATGCAGTTTCTCTTCTTTTTTGCGCGTGCTGTTTTGTTGTGCTAGTGCGCAGCCGGCGTTATCGATATCGATAGGTTGCCGGGTGGCAGGGGTAGGGATGGCTATCTATCTGTTTTATAGCCAAATTTAGCTAGCTCTAAAAATAAAAAACTTAATTAATAATGATACAAAAATAATTTTATAGTTTATACAAATTTAATTTTTTGACAGATTTTTTCAGCCTTTATTTTATAAAATATTTATTTTAAAAATATATGAAACTTTGATATTGTAAAATATATATTACAGTAAAAGTTTTTTTGTTTTTAATATAGCAACAATAAAATGTAAGTAATAAAATATTTTTAGAAATTATAATTCACTTTAAACCCAATTTAGCTACTTTTATTAATCGATATTGGCCAGCACTGTTGGCGGTTACATTGTGGCATTGAAATTAAGTATACGCCTAGTTAGTGTTGATGATAAAACTGTTTATCTGCTTTTCGACTAGCCAATTGCCTAAGTTTTACTTATATAACAGCCATAATTTCCCCGTAATTTAATTTTAAGAAGTAATTGCACAGGCAAATTCGATAATCAACCACCCCCGCCAGCGGTCGATAGTCAGCTGGTATCGATCACTTGTTTACAACCTCTTTTCGCAATGTTTACAACGTAGGCAAGTTCGCGGTGAAAAAACTAAGATTAGTGCTACTAGGAGCGAGGAACTGGAAAATGTGGAGCGAGCTCAGCTAAGGGAAGCACCCACCTACCACCCACAATAGTCCACCCACACCGGAGCTCAAATGCTGCCCACTTACGAGCGATTCAGCGATCCCAAGAGCGTCTTTTTCCGGCTTCCCTTCGCGAGATTGGCCCTGCTGGCGCTCAGTTTGCCCCTGGGAGGCTTCTTCTTCTGCGTCATCTGGTCGCTGAGTTTTGACTTTGTGCGGAGCACCTACACCCACTGCGATGTGACCAACTACCTGCCCTCCGTCTCGGCGGCCATCGGGAACTATGAGCCGCAGAAGACCGTGTGGCGCCTGGCCATCTTCCTGCATTTGCCACTCCGCCTGGCGGTGGCCAAGATCTATCTGGAGCACTACAGGGAGCACATCCGCCGCAGCAGGAGGCTGCTGGGCATCCTGGCCTGCTTCCTGAACGTCGTCGAGGATCTGGCCCTCTTCTGCCTGTCCTTCTGGACTTCTGCGGATAATTATGAGACCCACAGGAACGCCTTTGTGGTGTTCATCGCCTGCTCCGAGTGCTATATGCTGATGTCCTACCTGCTGAACAGGAATATCCGGAAGACCGTGCTCCTGCCGCACGAGGAGAAGTCGCTGCGGTACAAGCGGAACCTCTTCCTGGTGAATGTGGTGGCCTTCGGACTGGCGGGATACTGTTTCGTGCGGCACAACTCGCACTGCGAGGCGGGAGGTGAGTGTATATGGCTTCTAGGATACGATAAGAGTGGAATACTGATGGGATTCGCCTAATGAATTAAGGATTTTATGAATATTTAATAAGTTAAGATCTTTAAAAGTTCCTTATAATATATTTTCAGAAAATATTAAGTGGTTTCTTACTTTCAATAATCCCTATTTGAACTTCAGACAATCTCATCGACCTTTATCTCGAATTTTGTATTAAGGATTGTATCAAGTTTTGCTTCTATATAGGAAAAGTTTAGATGATCCTTAAAAAATTTGTATTTGTATTGGTATTATATTAAGATAGTTATATATAGAGCTAAATTCGGATTTTTTCTTAAAATATCTGAATTTTAAGTCGCCTTTAAAAATCAGGATTTAATCAATATTCGGCTATACATAGGACAATCGTTAAAAGTTTCATAAAATATATTTTCAGAAAACTATGAAATAGTTTCTTACTTTTATTAATCTCAATTTGAACTTCAGACAATCTTATCGACCTTTATCTCGAATTTTGTACGTTATTAATTGGATTTTGTACTGAGCATAGTTATATGTTCGGTTTAATAGCTTTAGATTAGACTCTACAACTCAGATCTTTACTTTCTTCGTTTTTTATTAATACTTCTTGTTAATTGCTGGATGTTAAAAAAACCCTAACTTCGATTCCACTCGTTATTTACTCTTTATAAACCTACCTAATATTCAAATTTTATATCCCCAGTGTACACCTTCTTCGCCTTGTTCGAGTACATCGTGGTGCTGACCAACATGGGCTTCCACATGACCTCCTACTGGGACTTTTACGCCCTCAACGTGGTGTGCGATGCCAAGCACGGCCTTTACCTATCCCAAATCTAGATAAATTCAATTCCAAGGTCAATCCCAGCCAGCGCCGCCATATCAATATAATCCAGCCAGTCGCCCCCGAGTATTCTGTACATACGCGGTATTTAGCTTAAGCTCAAAGTTTACTTAATTTTATCGAGGGATTCAGACAGGAAACGATTCAGTATGACAGGATCTGATGCATACACACGCTTTTTAGTTAGGGCTTTAACACGATTTTATGTAGGATTTAAAAGTGTCTGAAGGATTTAGTTAAATTCGAACCGAGTTCCATGATTTATACACATATGCTCTTAATTAAAAACAAGTCTTTATTAAGGTTCTATTTATACACTCTAAAATTTGCAATTGTCTTTATTGTTCTGTTATTTTTAAGCAAAAAATTGTATTTATTCTGATTCCGATAAATGGCGTTTATGAAATTTTGTAATTGAAATGATTTCTTTATTATGCTGATAATTACCAGCAGTATCTGGTCAATGCGGCAGTGTTGTTGCGACCAACAGCTCAATCATCCATGTGATGATTACAAAAAAAAAACAATTATGCTGATAATATGCATAACTCTGCGAATTTTGTAATTTATTAAAATATTTTGTCGCTTCAATTTCGTTTGTGTGCAGTCTAACTTTCATAGCTTTTGTAGCGAAACGTGATTTGTGAGGGAAATAAATGTTTTTTGTTATCACATAAAATAAGTATCATGTTTTGCATTTGTTTTTGACGAGCAATTAAATTTTTTCCTCGAAAAATCTTATAATTTAGTTAGTGTTTTCATATCATTTATCATAAAAGCTTGACTTTTGAATATAAAGTATCCTAAAATGTAGAAGCTAAAAGCTATTATTACCGAATTTTTTGGAGTTATGAAAGTTTGACTGTCGAGTGTTAGTTTTATGTGTCATTTTGTTGTGTGAAAAGAAGGAGAAAATCCAAATGAAGCAGTTTGTGGAGGATAAAACCAAGCTGTTGCCCAGCTCCTTGAAGGATTTGCAGACGCGGCGGCAATTTCGCATCGCAGTGGGACCCTTTTTGGCCCTGGGACTTTTGCAGGTGCCCGTTTGCATGGCCTACAACCTGGTGATGGCCATCGTCACGGACTTTCAGTCCACCACGTACACCTCCTGTCATGCCTTCAACTTTTTCCCCACCACCTCGGCGGCTGCCAAGTCGCAGCACACGATTTGGGCCTTGGCCTGCTGGCTGGAGTTTCCCTTTCTCATCGCGAGCGCTTGGCTGCAGTTCCGCTTCAACCGGAGGACTCTGCCCAAGAAGGTCCGGAGTTTCGGCTGCCTGATGGCCATCTTCTTAGCTGTAAATAGCACCAGCATGCTGCTGTGGGGCACCTTTGCCCAGGCGAACGGCGACTCCTGGCTGCACATAACGATCGCTTTGTCGCTGTTCGTATCCTGTGCCGTCTACATGGCGGGCTCCTTTGTGTGCGCCAGGTATTATATGAGGGATAGAAGCAGGCAGCTGCGGGAGGAGCTCTCCTTCCGGCTGAAAAGCCGATTGGTGGTCACCTACTACGCATCAGTGGTGATTATGTGGTTCTTTTACTACCTCCATCAGACATTTTGCCTTCCCTTGGGTGAGTGGATCATGTAGTTTAGTCAGGGTTCGGAAATTGTCTAACATGTTAAAAACATGAAAAATTGTATTTTACAGTGTGAAAAGATTATTGACATGTGTGTCACAATGTGTTTTTAACACGACGTGTTTTTTACACACTGTGCTTTTAAGACAAATGAAAATTACATTTCACTGACATTACGAGTCGAAGGGAAAATGAAAAACCAATAAGGGCCATGATCTCTTTTATGTTAGTTATAACCATTTCAAAGCATTTATGAATTCTTATACTCTAGAAAACCGTGCATTTTTCAGTTCAATTCTGACACTTTAATGTCAAAAACTCATTGTGTTAAAAACACGCTCCGTAAAAAACACATCGTGTAAATAACACCAATGACATGTGTGTGTTTTTTATGCTTTTAACATATGTAGGATACAATTTTTTACCCACAAGTCAATAATCTTTTTTGACCTTAGCACTTTGACATTTAACATGTTAAATACAAAGAATTTTTTAAAGTGTGTGCTATTTTCCGAACCCTTTTAGTAGATTTTATAGATTTTAATCCCGGAATCTCCCCTACAGCCTACTCCATTTTTGGCCTGGGTGAGTTCATCTCCTGCGAGAGCTTCTGCATTTATCTGTGCCTGGCCTACTTTGACTTCTACCACGTTTACCTATGCTACGATCAGCGATTGGGCTTCTTTCTCAGCGAAATGTAAACTTCTAGGCTCTTTAATCCTTACATAATGTATTAAACAAAATAAAAAACAACAAAGGTAATGGCTACGTTTCGTAGATGCGCACCAGGTCGTCCAGACTGATGGGATAGTGGGTGACTGGGCAGCTGCCGTGCTCCTTCATGTGGGTAACGATGCACTTCCAGCAGAAGACGTAGCCGGAAACGGAGCAGGCGGTGGGCGTCTGGATGGGCAGCAGGCAGACGGGGCATTCTCCCCGCTTGGGCAGCGTCTTCTGGACTTCCTGGGGCAGCTCCTTGGGTAACATCGCCTCCGGATTGATCAGGGTGCCGCCCACTTTGCGTCGCTGGTCGTTGGAGTACCACCACTGGACGAACTGCAGGAAGAAGGCCAGCACCTCGAGCATTTTGAGCACCAGGTAGGTCCACTGGTCCTCCTGCGGAGGCTCGCTGGGGTAGCGAAGGGTCAGGCCCAAAGCCCGGAAGATGGGCGAGTGATTGGAGGCGTACTTGACCAGGTAGAGGAATGTGTGCACCGCCTTGGCGGCATGAAAAGCATGAAAGGCGCTGAGGAGACGCTGCTCCCAGGGATTGGTGTCCTCGTGCCGGGTGATCCTGCTCCGCAGCTTCCTTTCCACGTAGGGAACGAAGGTCAGCAGAGTGGCCGAGGCGAATTGCTGTCTCCTATTTAGCAGATCCCCCGTTTCGGTGACCGTCCTCTGCAGTCCGTAGAAGCTCTCGCCGAAGGAGGAGGCCCTCTTCCGCAGGTACAGGTACTGCAGCAGCCAGGTGAGCAGCGGCGACAGCTCCTCCCGGATCCTCAGACTGCCCCACAGTTTAAAGTCCAGTCGCAGACCGAAGTAGTCGAAGATCTTGCTCAGCGCCGGGTAGATCAGGTTGTCCAGCGTCTCCGCCGCCGAGATCTCGAAGATCGAGGGCACATTCTGCAGGTTCTGGCGCACATTGGCGGCTTCAGCCATCTTTAATTAGTTAATAACATTAAATAAAGTCGGGATAAATAAATAGTTTGAACTGTGTTGTTGTTCTTATCAGTAGTGCTGGTTATCGGTTTTTGGCTAGAAAGTAGCTAGAGCTAAACAGGTCTAGCCGATAATCGGTGTTATCGATAGCTCTATTGCCAAACTTGTTGTTTTTTTCCTGCCTCTCCATTGTTTATTTACATTTTCATTTACATATTTATGAATAATATCCCAGCAAAACGATGAAAACCTCTGGCGCCGGCAATCCCGACGAGCTGAACAAGTCAACGCACAGCAAGGTCAGCAAGAAGTCCACCAAGTCGCGTTCCAAGACGGCTAAATTGGAGTTGACGGGCAAGAATTCCGCATCAACCGCCTCCTCCTTAAGCGGGGGCGTGGCACTGGGCAGTCTGCCGGCCACGCCCACCCACCTGAACATGGTGACCACGCCCACGACGCCGACTTCTAGTTTGGGCAACTACAATCTCTTCGATGCCTCATTTGCGGTGGCAGGAGGCGGAGGTCATGGGTTAGCAGGTGGAATAGCGGGAGCAGAAGCCTCCGGGAACTCCAGTCGAATGGTAAGGGGATAGCTTAAAGTCGATTCTCCATATATCTCATAAATCCTTTATCCATAGGGCCACCAGAAAAGCTATGCCGGCTTCGATCCGCGCAGCATCAAGATCTTCTGGGAGCAGCACGACCAGACGGACGTGGAACTCTCGCAGGATGTGTGCGCCCAGCTGGCGGAAGATGCCTCCTACAAAGTGTGGGAGTTGATTAATGTATAGTAGTCATAATTAACCCACTTTTACCCCTCTAAACCCTGTACTTTCCCTTCCAGAACGTCAAGATCTACTCCCGCCACTCGGGCGGCGTGGTCACCTACGATCTGGTCAACGAGGTGCTCAAGGACGCCGATGTGCCGCCCATGCTGGGCGCCATGGACAGCGACTGGGATCGCATCGACTACGATGGCAGCTTCTACTTTCACTCGGACAAGATCTTCGAACTGAGCGCCGAGTTTCAGAAGGAAATAAATCTCAGCTCGCCCGATGATGCGGACTTTCAAAGCTTCTGTCCCGTGGAGGATAGGCACACGGAGCAGCTGAGGCAGTGCGTCCAGAGCCTGGTCACCGCCGCCCTCTTTGCGGACAGCAAATCCCAGACGGCCGCCATTTGCCACGCCTTTCAGACGCCTTTGATGGGCTCTATCTATAGGGTGATTGTGAGCAAAATGGTGCAGCTGCTGGCCTTCAAGCAGCAGGATCAGTTGAGCCAGCGCTGCTGGCGGCTGCTACGCGCCTGCAACTTCAACGCCACTGCCAATCACAACGCCTGCCGACCGGAGTACTTCAACCTGGCCGAGGTGCTCGTCAGCCAGCTGATGGCGCCCTACGAGACCATCAAGGCGCCGCCAGAGCAGCAAGATCCGGGACAAACTGCCAGCATTAAAATGGAGTTCGAGGAGCAACTCAAGATGGAGCCAGATAACCCGGAGGTCATGGAGGTGGAGAAGCAGGAGCAGGATGCGCAGATGTTTGCGAGTGAGAACACCGTGGAGCACACCATCTACAAGCTGCAAACGGAGGAGGAGGAGGAGCGGAATCCGCAGCCAGAGACCGAGCATCTGTCCAACTACTTTGCCACTCCAGTGGGAAATGCCCTCGTGGACGAGCTGTGCGAAACTATTGGTCAGCTGGCTTCCCAGAGTGGCTATCTGCAGGCAGAGTGCCTTTTCCTGATCAAAAGACGCCTGGCGAGATTCTTCGAGGGTCGCGACGTTTGCAGTGAGAGGGGTAAATGCTTCTTAATAGATTTTGGATAGATTTTAATATTTACATTCCTTTCTCTAGACTTTAAATACATCAGCAGAGCAGTGCGTGGATTAATCTCATTGGGGGAGTATGCCTTTCGGGAGTTTATTCCGTATATCTACAAACTACGCGTCGAGGAAATCCCGGACAGCCTTTGGCAGGATCTGGCGCCGGCTGCCATCTTCCTGGGCGGCCGCGATGACTTGTATCTGTACGAATGGTTGGAGCATGGATGCGGTGGCGCTCTGCAGCCCTTCCTGGTTCACTATGCCAGTAAGAAACTCCCATTTAATCTAGAAAAATCTGTTTAGTAACTTGAAATACTTACAGGAGCGTTAGAAAAAATGGTAACCCGACGGTATGTGCGTGCCAAACCTCCTGCATATAGGATAGAATCCGTGCCAGGAGTGAGACGTCTAGAATGGAGCACCCTCGCGGCAGCCATGTGTCACGGCGATGATCCCAGCAAGGCACTCAAACCGAAGCCAACTCTTCGCGAGGCTTTCCCCGAACTCCAGTCGCCGAATCTGCAGCTCAACTGCGCAGGCAACATTCGCTTCAAGTTCGCCGGCTGCCGGCCAATGCTGCTCAAACCGAAGGTTTCGAGTGTTCCCCACTCCGTGGACTCGCCCTCCTCCACGGCGAATGGAGCTGCGGGAGCTGGTGGCGCCAGCACCGACATCCTCATCGCCCGGCGAAAGCTCTTCAAGCCGCTGACCAATGTGAAAAGGTTTCCGCCCATCAGTGGCTATCACTACCTGAGAATCTGAATGGGCGCTTGGAGAAGTATTATTTTTACTGGGGATCTCAATAAAACTACTCTTTTACTTTAGACTTCCATCTGCTATCCACTTATCAAGAAAAGAATATTAAGATCATTTACAAGAATCATTTAAAGACTAGAAGGCCTCCTCCTGATTTGGATATCCATTCCCTGATCCCAAAACCGGAACCGGCACTCCCGCCGCCTTCATCTCGGCCACAATTCGCTTGTTGATGATGTTCCGTATGTTGGCATTCACATCCGGCAGCAGTCCGCCCGTTCGAGCGGCATGCTCAATCCGCTGGACAACGTCGATTTCCCGGCGAGAGGATATAAAGTTCGTGACCAGCGCCTTTTCCAAGTTGCCCACCCGTCCGATCCTCCCACACCGATGGATGTAGTCCGAAACATGCAGGGGAAAGTCAAAGTTGACCACGTGACGGGCTCGCGTGGTGTCCAGTCCACGACTTCCCACGTCGGTGGTGGAGAGAACGTCGCAGTTGCCGTTCTGGAACTGCTCAAAGCGACCCAAGCGGATCTTCATCAGCATATCGCCGTTCAGATTCAGGCAGTTCACTCCGCTGTTGTTCAGGAAAATGGAGACATAGTCGCTGGTGGTGGACTTGTTGCTAAACACAATCAGGGGGCGACGCTTGACGAGATCCTGCTTGACAAGCGAGAGGATTGTGGCGGGACGATCGGCCTTTGACATCCTTAGGAACTTTTGCGTCACATGGGGCATTAAACGATGCAGATGGGGACTGACCACCTCGCGGATGGTGTCTACATCGATGACTTTGTGCAGGATCTCCCTGGTGTTCGTGGGCATGGTGGCCGAGGCCAGGATCAGCTGGGTGCCAGCATCCTCCTTCTGCAGCAAGTGGAACTGTAAGAGAAGAATACTAAGTAATTTTCTAAGGAAAACCTAAGTGTAAACCCACGGGAAATCTCCTCAAGAAGTACGTCAGTTTATCCGTGAATGTGTCGTCCAGCAAAGTGTCCGCTTCGTCGAGAACCAGGTGACGAA
The DNA here is from genome assembly GCF_030179915.1 of Drosophila takahashii. Lineage (NCBI taxonomy): Eukaryota > Metazoa > Arthropoda > Insecta > Diptera > Drosophilidae > Drosophila > Drosophila takahashii. Next base: position 1,070,409 of record NC_091678.1, on the reverse strand, counting down.
CCTGCTCCATGCGGTAGATTCCAGTGGTCACCAGTTTGCTGAGAGCCCCCAGGGTGGCCACCAGTACGTCCACCTCCTCGAATTCCGGATTCATCATCAGCTGCTTCGTGTTGCCGCCGAGTAGAGATTGCACCTTGAGATTAGAGCCCTGGAGGAGCTTCTCCGCCACCCCAGCTATCTGGGTGGCCAATTCCCGGCCAGGCGTGAGGATCAGGACCCGGGGAGTGTTGAGTTTTCGATCCGGAGCAGCTTCCCTTTGGAGCAGCTTGTCCAGAATGGGCAGTAGATAAGTGAGGGTCTTCCCGCACCCCGTTTCAGCGGCAATCAGGCAGTGCTCCTTGCCATGGACAATGGGCATTCCCTGCTTTTGTATTCCAGTCACCAGCTTGATGCCCAGTTCACCCCGCAGGTTCTCCAGGAGGAGCGGATGAAGTTTCAGCTGTGAGCCCTCGAGAAACTCATCGATGGCCTGCATTTCCTGCTGCACTTCCTCTGCTCCCACGCTGGCATTGAGGATGAAGTAGTCCCCCTTGGACTTGTTGTGCAGCCAGCCCTTGGAGGCCAGCGAAAGGCTCCCGAACTTGGCATCCTCCCGCTCGTAGTGGGTCAAATCGAACTGGCTTCTCCTGCAGGAGATTAGGGCCTGATCCCTCTGGTTCCTTGGCTTGTTCTTGGCTGGCTTCGCCTTTGGGGGTTTTATTTGCGTCTTCACCGCTGCCGCTGTGGCAAAGGAAGCCGTCTGCCGGGAGGATTGCACCCGCAGCACCACGGATAAGTTCAGCATGCTTTGGGATTATTCAATGTTTTCATTTGCCGGCGAGTCAGCTGTTCGAAAAAACAACGCGTGTTGGAAAACACCTTTCAAGAAGTGATGCGCATGTGGCGGTAGATTTCAAATATATTTTTAGGTACTAATAGATCTTAGGAATTACAATATATTATTTTTATATTTACCGAACAAACCACTCATATCATATCATATATATTTAGTAATCAAACATAATCTTCTTTATTTCTTAATATAAATTACATTTTCGGTTGCAAATGCAAATCATTTAATGACTGCTCCATTTCGGTTAATTTTGGCTTAATTTCATGATACTGTTCCATCCGCTCATTTATTAAACGTTCAACTTTCTTTCGCTCAGCTAGCACATCATGTATACGCTGTCGATTTTTAATGCTTTTGGCCATTGCAATCTGGAATAGAAAATTTAAATTATACAGATAACTTTTCCAGTAAACATATATCATAGAATTTTTGTTCATCAAAAAAGCTGATCTTAAAATTATATGGTATTAAATATATGTTATCCACATATGATCATAAGTATTTAAATGTTTTATCAACTATATTATACTACCTCAAGTTCCTTTTCCTGGGTCTTAAGCTGCCGCTCCATGAAACGAATACTCAAATCCAAACTGTTTATCCGCAGCGGTCGAGTGAGTTCTTCGGGGGACAAACTATGAAAGTTCCTGGGGGTTTAAAATAAAAAACCTTTAAAAGGGGTTCCTAATTACCAGGCAGTACACTATCTACCAACCATTCCTTTCCCTCGTGCGAAGCATAGTGCTCCTTGAGCATCTCCAGGGTGGTCAGCTTGGTGTCCACATCGTTGCCGGCGAAGAAGCACTGGTTGACATCGAGGACGACCTTCGTCATGATCTTTCGAGCGCCATTTACCAACTTCTCGGTGTCCACGCTCGAGGATTCCTGCTCCTCGATGATGGCGGCAAAAGAGTCAAGATCAGAGGGACTGGAACAACAGTTAGGGTTTAGGTATTCTTCCGAGTTAAATTCTTTACCAACCTCAAATTCGCAAAGAGCTGCTCAATCACTTCCTGGTATTCCTGCTTCACCTGGGGCACGATTGCCTGGTGACGTCTGAAGGCAGCTTCTGTGTCCTGCTCCGCATTATTATTATCCATGATTTACCAAGTTGTTTAAAAAATTAGTGCAATAAACATATGTGACCATTTGCAGCTATCTTGAGAATACCTATACATATGGTTATGGATATGGAGTTTTCGCTTTAAAATAGCTAGTCTAGCGGGAATAGGGCTAGAAATCGTTATTTATTATCAAATTTAATATCAAAAAATTAAACTGTTATTTAACGGATAATTTATATATACTTTAAAAGCAATTTTAACATTTTTCTTTTTTTTAAACAACCAAATAACCAACTGGAACTCAGTCAAAAAATGAAAAAATAATTTAATTAAAAACGTAGATGTCGGATATTTAAAATTTATTTAAAAACTTAACAACTAGGATTCTTTCCACAATTTTTCCTCATTTCTAATGCCAAAATTCAAAGATTACAACTAAATTACCAAACTTTTCACATGTCGTATCGGCAAAAGAAACTTGTTGCCTTCATTTTGTAACGGAACACTCAATGAAACTCCACTTTTCCGTTTTGAGGAAAAGTTGTAGTGCACTTTTGCCACACCGAGAAAACTTGCCACAATGGAATTTCCTTTTATCTCCGCTCTTTCGAAGGGTTTTTAATTTGTGCAACGTTTTGGCCAAATTGTTGAGGCGGGGACGCAGTTTTTAATATGTTTTGAGTAATTTGTGCACATTGGCGAATTTTTATCGCAGCCACAAAAGTTTGTCCTTTGTGCTCCTTTATCGCGCTGCTCCTTGTTGGCGCGGTTGTAATGATGACTTTATGACTTTATTTACGTGCAATAAAGGAAGCATTCCGCGAGAAATTCAGGTTTAAGCATCATCGTGCCACTACTTCCGAATATAAATGCGATCCAGGTTAATTTATTCGCTCCTGCCGGCCGGGTCCTGCATTTCCATTATTTTCGGAGCCGAAAAGGAACTCAGCTGTGGAGTAGGCTGAATTCGAAATGTGATTCCCTTCCGTGCAGAGAAAAAAAAATCTGGATATTATATTTCCTACAAAAATTACTATCCTTTTTAAAGGTGCACAAAAGTATGCAGTAAAAAGACCCCGTCCTTCTTTCGAATAAAACATGTATCGTTGCATACTTTTAGACCCATATTTCGTGATTTCTAAGCGAATTGTTAATTCAAAAATATTCATAAATATTAAATATCGATAAAAATTGAATATTAAATATCTTTTCCTGCTAAAAAAAAATCTAGACACTAAATTTTCTACAAAAATAACTATCACTTTTAAAGGTGTATAAAAGTACGCAGTATTTTTACTTTAATTTAGATTCAAAACATATTGTTGCATGCTTTCAGGTACCTTTTCAAGTGGTTTCAAATATTTAATATTTTTGCCGTGTAGCTTGGCCCTCAAATATGCTAAATCCCGGCCAGAATCCTGAGCTGTCCTCTCCAGAACTCGGAGGCGTGCTAGTCGGTGGCCGTGTTAACATACATGTGCTACTCTGCCTGACGCATGTCTTGCTAAAACTCGGCTCTGAATTTGCATTTCAATGATTAAAGTGTTAAAACGCCGGCCGACACATGCGGACTTTTCAGAAAACCCAACCCAAACACCCGCCCCCTGCCGCCTTCATTCCCCGGATAGTTCCTAATGGCTTTATAAAGCGAACACCTCAAGCAAAATGCGATTTTAATATTCTTATACTCTCGTGCACATGGTGTGAAGAACTTGAAAATGTTGACTTTTTGTGGTGTGCTGGTGGACTGGTATGCAAATAAGTCTTAAATTCTGAGATAAAGTTTTGCATACTTTTCTGAATTCTGAATTATTCTAATTTAAATAACTATATATTTGGCACAGAGTTTGTCGTTTATCTTGCTCGTCGACTTTTGAGATTCCGAAATATAAGTTTTCTTTGCACTAAAAAGTTAAATAAATAACTTAAATTATTTCAAGTGAAACTAATGAGAAATTTATACCAATGTAAGAAAAGTTATATTATTATTTATTTATTTAAAAGTTTTAGATATCCAATACCAAATGTGCGTGTCTTTGTCATTTGACATGAATCTGGTGAAAAGTTATCCGACTTTCATTTTACTAATCAAAAAGTGGCGTGTCGTTCTTCTCCGGGTTTCCCCTGTTTCAAATCAGATAAATCACTCGGCTCTAATTGCCGCTCCATTTTGCCGATAAGCGAGGCCATAAAAAGGTGAAACAAAGGACACTCCGGCCTAACTCCAATCAGGCCAACGCCATCTACACTGAGAAAAAAAATGAAGTGAAATATGAATAAATTTAATGACTTAATGATTTTGTGTTTCAATTTTCTGTTATTTCTCAAAGTTTTATATTAAATAAAAATATATTTTTTATATTTATGGAAAAAAATTCCATTACTCCATTTATTTTTTTAACTAACCCATATTTCATGGTCTATCTTGATTAAACCTTAATTTACATAACAAAATGATACGTAAAATGAAAATATCTATTGCATCTGCTTTCCATTTCGAGTCGGTATTGATCTACATTTCGTTTTGTGTGCCACAGTGGGCACTGCCTGTCGGCGACAGCCATCACTTGACGACACTCTGGGGCGTGACAGGAATGGAGGAGCTTTCCTAGGATTTACCGGGGTTAGTGGGGAATATTAGTGGCGGTCATTTGGGTGGACAAAGAGAGGTGGTGGTGGTGGAACGTCAGCCGCAGTGCGTGAAATGCATTTAAAATTTTCACTGCATACTTGTCGCCTCAAATTACAGCGCATTTGTCGAGTGGCGCTTTGTGCTTTGTTCCTGTTTTCGGGCGTTGCATTCACATGCTAACGCCACAGCAGAGGTCACACAAATAGGGTTGTATTCTTAAAGTACGCTGTTTTGTATTCTGTAAAATTCTAAAGTGACCTCTTATAAAATTATTGGATTTTAAAATAAATAAATAAACAAGAAAAACATTAATCCATTAAATTCATAGTGAGATACTAAAATAAAGTGAAGCATGATGAGTACTTGATATATTTTGTTATTAAACCATTTATTTTATAGGAAGATACTAAAGTACAGTAAATAAATATTTTAGCCATATTAAATGTCAAATTTTGGACATCTCGATATCGGGGGAATAAAATTAATTGGTTAATTCACATATTAGTTAATCAACTAATTAGAGTTGTTGAACTGGAATGTACCCCAGGGAATTGATGGGTTTGACTATCATCACATATTTATGCGACCGCAGCTGTAGGCACTCATGCGTGCGGGCGAGTTTGAAATACTGGAAATGCGCTTTAAGCACGCATTAGAACAATGCATAAAACCACAGCTATAGCTATATATATCTGGATCTGGCAGCCGCAGCTCTACCGATTTCTGCGGATTAACACTGCACACGCAGATGAAATGTTCATAAGGATATGAGGATATAAGTACAATGGTCGAGAGTACCGGCATACAATTGGTATTCACACCGAGTTCTGAGCTACACATGTAAGCCATCGCTGAAGACGCTTCATCTTCTGTGTTTCGGATGGATTTTATATGCCATGTAGTATGTACATCGTACCGCCCACAACCTTTTGTTTGCTTATGCTTTTTGGAGGCGGAGGGTTTTCGGGGGAAAAACAAAAAACAAACACAGGAGACGAAAGCCGGCTGATGGGGTTAGTTTACCGATGCGGCTTTTACGGGCTTAACATATTAATTAAACTTGAAGTGGAAACACGAAACCCGGCTGGGTCAACTTTAAATTAAGTTTTAATCTGTTGCTCATATTTAAACAGCCAGCAGGTTGTTGAGTGTGTGGCTGCACTGGAAAATTAACTTCCCTTTTGTATACCATAAATAAGAAGTTGAAAACAGTCTTTCGCTTAAAAATGGTTAATTTTTGAGGTTTTTCCTAAAAAAATATATTTGTATACATTACATTTTATTTTTAATTTAAACCTATAAAAGGCATGAAAGAATTTTAATTAGTTTTTATTCAGTCTAGTTTTTCTGTGTAGGTTCCCTCAAGGATACTTAAACTGTGCGTGTGGTGCGCTCTGTGAATTGTTGTAAACTCTGATGTTCCGGCTCTGCATCTCTAATTGAAATTGGTCATTTGGCACACGACTTCCAGCGACCGACGACATGGAGACTCAGGACTCAGGACTCAAGACTGACGGTTGACAGGCGACAAGTGAATGGCAAATGGCAAGCAACGACATCGGGCTCTTAACTCATCCCGGCCTGCACGGAAAGAAAAGATGGTAAGAAACTAACATGTCATATATATATAATATATTTTTAATTTTATAACATCAGAGTAAATATTTTAAATCAATTAGAAAATGTCTAAAAGTATACTACATACACATACGTTTTTACTGCCTACTTTTAGACACCTATTTAATTGATTTTACAATTTTGTAGTCTCTTTATCAGCTTCAACTATCAAAATTTTGATTTTGATAAAATTAAAGTTCAAGAACGTCAGGATGCAGAAAACACTATAAATACCCATTAGATAGGCTAGGATATATTTCTTTCTGTGTGATATTTAACCCCCCAGAAAACCAACTGGTGGCTCACCCCCCTTCGTTCGGTTAATGCAGTTAACTTGGATTCAATTCGTGTCCAGGAGAAATCGCATAACTCTTCGCTGGCCAAATCCAAATCCAGATCCCATCCACACGTGCTGAGGCACACCTGTGCGGATGTATAGGCGTTAGGCGGATGTGGACGCGGATGTGGGACTGTTCCGCTCCGGCAGATTGACAGCTTAATAAATTAAAATGCATTAAGTGGCTGGCGTAGATTTGCGGCAGCCATAAATCTTTCACCCCTAGCTCTCTGACAACGAGGCCCCTTTGGCTTTGGGCTTAAATATTATATTGTAATTCAAATATTTATGGCCATCAGCGTAAATAAAACTGTCTACTAAACATGGCTTGGGGGGTTGGATTCGGGGGTTCCCGGTGATGTATGTGGCTCAGGTGAGCGCCGCCACCTGTCACTTTCCATTCCCCCCAAGATTCCCGAAGATTCCTGGGTTTTCCGCCCTCTAAGCTCGCAGGGCAACAAATTCTCACGCACTGAGCCATTGACACGGGCTGCTAAGCTGTTGAAGTCGGGGTCCTGGGAACTCCGACCTTCACGAGGCAGCTGCCAAAAAAAAAGAAAAGGAAAAAGCTGCGCCTGGAGGTTGGTAACCCCACTCCAAACTGACGGGGGATTCCCCTCCAGACTGCGTAGGAAATCAAATACATGCAAAATAGCTTCACTTCTGAAAGCGATGCATATTTGTCAAGCTGAAAAAGCTGGGATTTCACTTGCGACGGCGGATAGTGTGTGTGTGGATAATGGAATGAATTTCGGCCGGTATTCCTGCCTACAAAATGCAGTCGAAAAAATGATTAGTTTTTACGCAAGAGGTTAAAAACCAAGAAATTATAAAAGGTGTCTAAAAGTATGCAACAATAATTGTATCCCCTTTTTAACAGTACTTTATACCATTTTTAAAAAAAATAAATTTGATTTCTTATTCAAGTTTTTTTGCTCTGTGCAAGTCAACTGTAATAAATAAACAACCTCACATTGATATTCCACAAAAATGTGGGCGGAAAAGGGGAGGCAGTGAGCAACCGGGAATCGACAAATCATAATAATCATGGGCATTCGCATTTCGCTGGCCATATCTTAACATTTTCTGAAATTGCGTGGATACTTTTAAGGCTCGAAATGCCTGACCATCGGTATGTACCAAAATATATATATCTGGCCGCTTCAATAAATTGTCCGTTATCATTTTCATGTTTTCGCATTGACAACGGTCGGTTGTTTTTGGTCGGGGTCGCTCGGATGGGTCGACGGGGCGTATGAGCAACGTCAAGTTGGAATCGCAAAGCGGCTTGCAAGATGGCAAAGCAGCTATGGATTGTCCGTGGGATTCCGTGGGTCTCCGTGCTCCGTGCTGAGCCTAATTTGCCGGAAATAAATGTGCAGCGATGTGTGCGGACTTAGGAAGCCAAGACAGTTCGCGTCTAGCTCTGTGGGATCTGTGGGATTCGTGGGATGGGGAATCCCCAAAGATGGGAGTGGGTTCGGAGCCCCAGGCCATGCATCACCTCCTTTTTCCTTGTCCCGGCGAGATGGAGTGCCGGTTATTATTATTGAAGCGCCAGGAAATTCGAAACTTGTCAGCAGTTGCCGGAAAGGGCAATAAATGGAGGAAGGGAGCTGGGAACCAAGGAACTGACGAAGTCCTTGTGGCAAATCGAATTCCGTTCAATGGCATTCACCGTGAAAATTGAGTGAATTGAATGAAAATTAAAGTTTAAAACTTCCCATGAAGTCGGATTAATAGACAGGATTGGACAGCCAACTCTGCGCAAAAGCCAATGAACGCGTCATTGTCGATTAGTAACAAAAGTCAGTTATTTTGTGGAATTTAAGAAAAAAATATTATTTTATAAGTTTTGTATTTCTTCTATAAATTATTAGTAAAAAATTATTGTATACTTTAAATTGGTTTTAAGTAAATTAAATTTAAGTATTTAAATAAATTAAAATATTTTTTATACAAATTTCATTTTATACTTCCACATAAAACTAAGTGGAATTTAATGATTAATTGAACTTTTCTAAGCTTTCAAATATTCAATAAATTTTCCCCAAAAATAGTTGGAAATAAAGACTCACTCTGTTAACAAAAAGTATTTTTCCCCGAGATAAATTGTAAAATATTGATACGTTGGCAAAGCTTTTACGGAATGGACTTTCGTTCATTTCCTGCCAGTGAATCGTGTTTGCTTCAAACACATTGTTAAGGTATTTTAAAGACTCCGCCGGCTTTTGAGAAAGGAGCTTAAAGATTCTGGAGGGAAGATTGCGGAGGAGGAGGCGAGTCCTCCAATAAGTTTAATGGCTCCTGTTGTCGTTCATGGAAAAGTCCGCGACATCGATAGTTCCTTTGGAGCAGAGGAGTTCGGTGAATCCGGAGGATGGGAAGCCATTAGCGAGCTTGGCCAGATTTACGCTTGAGGTGGTGAAAGTGGGAGGAGAAGGAGGAGAAAGTACGCCCAGTCAGCATCACTTTCACCGCCTCGGTCGTCATCAATTGTTTCGTTAGCAGCCGGAGCTTGTCGGCAATCAATCAGTTGGCTCTGCCTCTCCGGCTCTTTGCATAATTAAAAAAGTATGCGCTATGTCGTTTCCCTGACGCTTATTTCGGTGGAAGTCCGCCTCCCGCGGATCGGAGGAGCCGCCTCAGCAATCCCGACAGGGAATTTAAATTACAAAGGCATCCGCCCGCTGCTTCGCTCCGCTGGCTGAGTAAGCAATACTCAGCCACACCTGACACCAGATTTACCTGCTCCCATCTCCAATCTCCACAGCCATCCCGATTCCCCGGATATCATCCATCCCAGTAGTGGTTGTCGGGCGGCAGATTCAATTAAGCTGATGAAACGACAATTGTCAAGCAGCCAGCATCAGTGATGCCCACCAATCAAATAATGAAAATTATTAAAAATAAATATTTGAGATTGGTTACGAACTTACTTTATTTATAAATTCAATAACAAAATGTTTTAAGAAAGATAGCAATTTCAAAACAGTTATAGATGCGCCCAAAAGTATGTAATAATTTATATACATGTCCCAAATCCCTTGACTTTCTTTTTTACTGCATACTTTTAGACACCTTTATAATGTATTTTATTTTTAAATTCAACAACGAATATTTAAAGAGAGATAGGAATTGAAAACACCTTTAAAGGCGCCTAAATGTAGTTTAAATTCAAAAATACTTTTGACCTTTTTTTTGCTGCATTCTTTTAGACACCTTTATAATTTATTTTGGTTTAAGTTATTCTTAGATATTTCTATAGAACATCATCTCTGTTCGAACATTGAAAATCCAGCTGGCTGAGGAGCTTTAAACGTCGCAATAAAATCTGATTTCGTGCACCACGACGTCGACGTCTTGTTCCCTCTATCCCTTGTCCATCACCGGATGGGCATTCCATTTAAATACGTCGCTGTCAATTAAACGACACCATGGAGTGAAAAGCGGTGGGCTGTGGGTGCAGTGATTGCACCACCCACAAGGACGAAGGACGAGGGACGAACGGAGTTAACTCAATTATGAGCATCGATGGACGTAACGAGCGTTGGATGGACACGTGTAGTCGGGTTATTATTATTGGTCCAGTATGCTGGATTTAATTCCATTCAATTGGTCGACGAAGATTGCATCGGCAATTGAATTTCCCCCTTTTCCGAGAGTCCGAAGTGCCTCTTTGCAACTAATTGCACGGCAGAATCGGAATCGCAATCGGAATCACAGGGGGCACAGTCGCATATAATCGAATCGAATTCGCATCGTTGGCAAATTGAATAAGTGAATGATTTGCCACGACACTTGTGAGACGGCTCCGCCAGGAATTTCCATCCAATCCTCCGGGGCAATTAGTCAATCGGCAGAACATCAACAATCGCGATTCCCATTGAGGGCAAACAAAGTTCTCGCGGCGCGAACCCAATTAAACAAACAGAAAACAAAACGGAGCCAAGGATCTCGTCATTATGCTGATGATTAAGATGGCGATGATGATAGTACGTTGTACTGGCTGCAATCCGTTGTTAAAGGTTTTAAATACTCAGAAGAGCGTCTGAAAATTTGATTGATTTTATATGAAGGAAAGATATAATTGGGAAATTATAAAGATGTTTAAAAGTGTGCAGCAATATATTTTGAATTTAAAACTCACACGGATTTAAACAAGATTTCTTGATAAATAAATATTAATTTATTTCAAAGGTGCTAAATGTATGCAAAAATATTATTGAATTTAGAAAACCTTTTTTTACTGCATTAGACACCAATATAAAAATTATTCAACTCAGTGTCGGATATAGGATTTTGTTGTGGGGGGTGATATCAAACCAATTTTTTGTTTAATTAATTAAATTTTTCACCCGAGTGGGGGGTTATCTACCATCCATATCATATCAACTTTTGCTAACTTTGAGTCATGATATTTTCCGCATTCCCCAATATAGCACCCCCGATTTCCCCCTGTGTAAACCCACTCATCCGGAGGCCTTGCATCCGGCGTAATTAGTGCACTCGAAGGAGGTGCAGTCCGGCTCACTTGACCGTGCTCCTTTGTTCGGAAAATTCTCGCTTCGGCTGCTCTCCTTTTTCTGGGGATTTTCTCGAGTGCGTTTCTCGCTTTTCGGTTTTCTTTTCGCTCTGTTTTCCCCTGTTTTCCCGGCTTTGGCGCCTTTGTTGATTCTTTTAAATTTCGCCTTTCAATTATTTTATGCAAATAAGCAAGCGGAGCGCAGATTATGCCAGCTTGACGGGATTCTCCTCCATCCGCCATCCTGCTCCTTAATCCTCCTCCGTTTCCCTTTTTTTCGAAGCGAGGCGAAAGAAATCCGCTCGCCAAATGAATTGTTTGGCATTGTCGTTTTGCCGTCTCAGAAAAGAACGGACCGTAATCATCTTAAGTTGCTCAAATGGGTTTGTTCATTTCGAGTGTTTTCGAACAACTTCAAAAATAAAGCGATTTCTCGGTAATGTTTGGCCGTTTTCCCTTGCTTAATTGGAGCTCCTCGGGGGATCCCCATTTCGCCCCATTTCTGGTGTGCCTTTTCCCATTTCCCCTCGTTTCCCCACGATTCATTAATCCATTTTATCGCAATGTTTGATTTTTCAAGCGTTTTCTCGAGTCATTATTGTGGGGCAACAAGTGGTTTTTCGGTGACTTGTCTGGCTTAAATAATCAGCTAAATATTTTGCGGTTTTAAATTCGAATTATTTTGGATTATAGATTTAAGTAGGTAATTTTTAGGTATTTCCAATTAAATCGTAAAACACTTTGCGGTTTTAAGTGCGCATTATCCCAGCTTTGCAATGCCATTATAAATTTATGTAATTTTCTTTTAAACACTCATTAGGATTTCCCATTGATTTATGTTGCCTTCTGTTAATTAATCAATTATAGTGTTTTATCCTTTGCCACCTGAAATTTTGAGTTCTCCAAGGAATTTGTGAAATATTTATGAAGCCCCCTTCATGTCTTTGGTGAAATTTAATTTGTATTATCGTCGCTGAAATTGTAGGTGTCAAAGCCAGACACGAACATACAATATATATAGGAAAATCGGACCCGTAGAGGCCTTCAAAGGTGTTCCGCCAGATGAAGGATTTTCCCCTTCCACTTTCCACTTTTCGTGTGTGTGAGAGAAAGGAAAATAATTGAGATGTCGGCAGAAATGTAAGTGGACTTTTATTGACTGTTTTGCTGCTTGGCTGGCTGACTGTATGACCGGAGGGACAAGGTCTGCTCCTCCTCCTCCTTTCTCCCACTTTCTCCTCGCCTTTCCCTTTCCTCGTTTTTTCGAGCACCATGCAATGTCCTTTCCTTTTCCCCAGATATCTGGGCTATATCTCATTGCGACCGCAACAAATGGCGTGCATCGCCTTTTGTCTTCGATTGGAAGGTGAAAAATGTGCTGCTGGAAAATCAATAGATTGACTTGGCCCCCATTTTCCTCCTCCTCCGCCCCTCCCCTTTTTCGGTTCTGATTGGGTTAGTGTGGCTCTTTAAGATTGGCCTTCAGTCGGAGCCACACGCTCACGTACACGTTTTATGCTAATAACAATAACAGCGAAAGCGATACGAAGACGGGATTTTGTGGGTTAACGGATATTTAGATACCCATTATAATAAAGTAAACAATTAATTTATGATTTATTTTAATAATATTAACTTTAACTTTAACTTTAATTCATATTTAGATAGTTTACAAAGAACTTGTATTGAAAGTACGCAGTTTAAAAGAATAGTTTAAGATCTTAGGTTATAATGAATATTTAAACAATTACATTTCATAGGACATGAGTTCTTACAGTTTTAAAACTAGTAAATATTATGATTTGTAAGTGTTTAATAAAGGCGAAAATGAATGAAAAAAAAAGAATCCCCTTCGGATTCTTGTTGCATACTTTTAGGCACATCTTAAAGTGATTTCAAAACCAAAATGATTTCTGTGCTTCCCTGTTTAATTAAATTTTGTTGTAATGATTTCTTTTAATTTTTTTAAATGTCCTTTTCGAAAGATTCCCATACATAAATTCCCTCTAGAGTACAGGGTATCGAAAGCATCAGCTGAAGGCCCCCGTTTCCCGGGCATCTGCAATGGGTAACTGAAGCCGGGAATTGCCGTTTTACCTGCCACGTCGGCCATATCGACGTTGTCGCAGACCCATTCAGCGATATTGTTGTCGTCCTCGTCCTTGTCCCCTGTCACTAACCTCCTTCCATCCTCCTGATAACCTGAGGGTCCTCAAGCGTCGTCGAGTGGCAAAGTTGGGTGTTTCGGGTGCTCAGGGGTTGTGCGGTTAAATTGCGTCAAACATATTTGACATTTTATTATATACGGTTACAACGCAATATAGCCCAGATATTATCCCTCCCCCTCACACATGTCCTGCCCCCCTTTTTCAGAGCCCCTGTGATGACTTCAAGTGTTTTTCATTAACTGCTGCTTATGAATATTAAATTAAAAGTGCCTTTCTGCTGGGCAATACGAGAAAAAAAAGAACCTGGAGCCACCTGAAGGTCGAGGAAAGCCGCTTAGGAGACGGAGATGGAAATGGGAAACAAGAAACAAGAAACAATGCCTAAGACGTCGTAATATTAAAAGAGCTACCCCAAATTGAATTTTGCGCCAGACCGGAATAAAGCTATTTGACGTCGCGACGCGAATTCAATTGCAGCTTTAAGAGGGGTTTTTGGCTCCTGCTTTTCCACTCGAAAAGCGAAAAGCGGGCAAATGCAGCTCATGAATTTCAAATGAAATTAAAAACGTGTTCTCTAAAAATAATAATGCCAGAACAACAGCAGAGGAAATAGAATAGCCTGGAGAACCCGCCCAGGGGAAATAGTGGCTTGCACTTGAAACAAGCTGGAAAAAGGGAGGGGGAACTTCAAGATTATGCCACAGCACGCCAGGATTTAGTGATGTAAGCTCGAATGTTTTCCTCTTACTTTTCCGATTTCCCCGCACACTCCCCGCAGTTTGTCTACAATTAAGTCCGGGCAAATAGTGAGTGAGTGAGGCAAATGGAGAGGATGCAAGGATGCGGCAAGGATTCAAACGATTTGGCAGACTTCTGGATGGCCAGCTGGCAAAACATGTAAACACATCAGAGCCATGAGTGCTCGACCAACTGCAACTGTCATTCGGAGAGAGATGGGAGGTGGTAACGTGATTTTGGGGCCAGGAAGTGCTTATCGTGGTCAATTCATCGATTAAGGTTAGGTTGATTAAATAAGGTTTTCAAAACTTTGTTACTATTTTTTTTTAAATCGTTTTTTTTCAAAGTATTCTACAATTTATTCGTTTTTTACTGAGATTTAAAAAAAAACAGAGGTTTATATGGCACCGCTAATTATTTTTTCAAAAATATTCACAAGAAAATTAATTCTATTTATTGTTCTACAAAAATAATAAAAATTAATATAAGTATTCTAGCAATATTTTCTTATTGCTCAAATGTTAAATCACGTTGTCATCTTCGCAATGCACACTGGGCCAGCCGATCAGATTTTTGGCCAAAAATACGTTTTTCTTTTTTAAGAAAATGACCAAATTGAGTTTGCGATCCTTTTTATAATACATTAAACTAATTTATGCCAAAGTTTCAAAGAATTCGGGCAAGTAGTTTTCTTTTACCATATTTTCAAAATGAAAAATTCATAAAATATTGATGGAAATGAAAAAAAATTTAGAAGTCAAAGATGCTGATGTTGCTGTTCGACTTCTTTCCGAAACTTGCAGAAGGGATTATTTTCAACAAGTAAAAAATATAATATAGCTCGTATGTCTTACTTGTTTGCTAAAATAAATGTAATTGTTAATTTTTACGCTTTTTTTTAGCAAATGAGTACTTTGCTTTTCGAGTGCCTTCGAGTGCCATCCCCAAATTAGTTCATTCCTTCAAAAAAAAATTCGTTGATCAATTTACTAAAAGCGTAGCCCACCGACTCGATGCGGTTTTGCCTTAGTTGCCGGTAATTTTAGTTTTAATTGAAGGCTTAACTCAAAGTCGAGCTATTTTGAAGAGCTTTGCTAGAGAGCCCAAAAGTATGCCGTACTTTTTTCTTCAGGTTTTAGTGGACATTTGGCGTGATTTTAGTGTGACTAACATCTTAAATCTACTTTTTAAGTACACTAATCGATCATGGTATTTTCCAAACCTATATCTATCTATTTAATCAGGACTATGCAAATAAAAATGTAGCATACTTTTGTGATGACTTCAGAATATGTCAAATTAACATTAAACAAATCAAAAAACAATATTTTTAAACAATTTTTTTTACATAATTTGATTATATAAAACTGAAAAGGTAACAAGAACAAAAAAATAGAAATTTTTTTTAAATCGATTGTTTAATAAACGTTGATGTGGGAGCCTCCGAAAGTTGCACTTTTTAACGGTTCATAAATCTTAAATGACATAATATTTTTTAGTGATGTTAATTTTTTTTAGTTTGTTTTATCTCATACTTTATTGTTTTCGAAAATGAAAGAAGTGCGTCTTCTAGTTATTTTTTTAAAAATAAAAAACCGAAAAGTACGTAAAATTTTCCGACTTTGGTCTGGATTATCTATATCATATAAAATTCCAAGAAATTTTACTTGTAGTTCGTTGGAAAGTTCAATCTTTTAAGAAAAAAACGCAAAAAACTGCATCCTTCTAACTGTCCTAGGAAAGAAATTACAGATTTTTGGCCAAAAAATTAACTTTCTGGCCCAGTGTGCAATGCTCACACAATTCATTTCGAAACTTGAATTAAGAAATCTTCTTGCCTGCCACGCCCCTCCGCCCCCCTGCGCCCCACTAATGCCACCCACTTGAGACTCTTGAGGCAACTTTTCGGTTACTTGAAAATTCAATTTTACGCAATATGCGCAAATCACGATTAAAATCTTGTGCGTGCTTTTTCATTGCATACTTTGCGGCTGTAAGCGGACTTTAAAGAGGGAGGCAGGCTTTTCCTCATTTCCCTGAAGCTGCCGGCCAGGAAAAACTATGAAAATGTGCTTTCAAATTGCGAAACAATTTGTTGACCGTAATTGAACTTTGTCGTCCCCGAAAACGCACTTCACCCCCTCCGAAATTTCCCTTGGTCACCATAATTGTCGTAAAGCAAACTTTTGGCCGCTCATTGCGAGGCTCGTAAAAGTTTTTCCTCGCCCCTTCCCGCTTTTCCTGCTTTCTTCGCGCACAGCCTGCGGCGAATGGTTGATTTCTGTCTCTGTGTGCTCGCTT
The DNA here is from genome assembly GCF_030179915.1 of Drosophila takahashii. NCBI lineage: Eukaryota > Metazoa > Arthropoda > Insecta > Diptera > Drosophilidae > Drosophila > Drosophila takahashii. The sequence goes on along the minus strand of NC_091678.1, from coordinate 1,054,195 downwards.
TTATGTGCGTGTTGCGGTCGGACCAATTTATAAGGCCAACCGCAAATTACCCCCCCATAAACCCAGAAACGCCAGGAGATGCAGATGCACAGAGACAAATAATAACCCATTAAAATTGAAATGGGCCCAGGTGCAATCTTCTCAGACAGCTCCTGGGTTTTACCTTCTAAGATTTGCTATTAAATAATAAACTTGTGATAGTTTTTGCTAATAAAATAAAAGCTTTGAAAGTCAATTTCGTTTCTTTCAATTAATTGGTGGCGTATACGTAATATTGCAGATAAACCTATTTATTGCAATCACGTCTTACTAAAGAAATACTTAAATGTATATTTATGCTTAAGAACCTAAAAATGTAGTAATGTTTTCATACTTTTTGCTAATTAAATAAAAGTGTTAAAAAAGAGAAGCTCTACGAATTCGTGGCGTATACGTAATATGACCAATTTATTAAAAATCAGAAAGATCCAAAGCCATTGTGTTTCGCCCGAACCATAAAAAAATGTTTTAATTGTTTAATCCAGCTGTTATATTATTTATTATTTTTCATTGATGTAAAACCTTGTAATCTTTTTCAGACTCTAAAATTTTCTTTTTTTAAGTGCTGGAAAAAGGAGTGTTGAACAATGCAAAATTGCCTTTGAATTGGTCCAGTTTTTGTGTGCATTTGCATTACCCCTCCTTTCTTTCAGGACTTTGGCATAATTGTTGGCACACGCATGAATATTTAAGGATTTCAGGATTTCAGAAGCACCTTTCCAGGGCTTTATGAACCAAGAAGATGAGGGGCTGGCCAAGTGTGAGAAACCAAATCTCCAACTCAATGCCAATGCAAGAGTTCTGTCTCTCGAAACTTTTTCGGCATAATAATTCATGCCTCGCCTGCCCTGGCCACAAATTCCAAATGCAAAATGTCGATAATTGGCACTCTTCGCCCTGCCAGCGACAAGTTTTCCCCTGTTTTCCTGTGAGTGCTGCGCAGCCAGTCGGAAAATGCATTCCTAACTGGAATCCCCTCCAACCCCCGACCGTTTTGCACTCAATTGTGATGTTTAGTCGCTCGTTGTCACAGGCACAATGCTTCTTCTCCATGGAGCTACCGCTTCCTCGACTTTCAAAGTCCACAGGCACAGTGGTCGATAAGTGGATGGCTTGGAGGATGGAAAAGTTGGCTATGAGTCCTGGTTCTTCTAAAATAATCTTCTAATAAAATAATTCTAATAACCAATATCTATAACTCATGAAGGTGAGCCAAAAGATAAAAGATAAAAAGATAAAAATAAAAGGTGTCCGAAAGTATGCAACAAAATCATAAATTTTTGATATTTTAAAGAATTTTTAGGAAATTAAAAAAAAATGTGTTAGGCCACCAAAAAACCTATAATTTAATTTTTTAGGGACTCTTAAACAATTTTCACTTAAATGCAATTTAGAGAGTGCGAACTGAGCTTATTCTTCGCAGTCACGTAACCTTCTACATAATTGAAGCCCCCTTTTTATGTAAGTGTGCAATAAAAGCCTGCTGCTAAGCCGCCGAATCCCCTCTACAGAATCCGCTCAAATGGAAAAGTCAGCCACTTTTAGTAAACACTGTGCAGTGGTGTGAATAACAGTTTCTAGCCCGGAGCCATCGCTTTTGCCACCCTTTATTCCGATCCGCCCTCCATTTGTCAGGCGTAATTAGCCGCAAAGTATGCTATTTGTACAATATTGCACATTGGCCATCGCCAGCTATCGTCATTGCCAGTCCTTTTGCTATAGAGTCTGTGGAATTGAGACATTTCCTGCCTCCACCACTGATGGCTATACACGGGGAGAAAAAAGGGTAATAACTAATTGTATTATTCTTTTAAATGTTGATAAAAGCAATAGGGTTCCCATCTATATATAAATCTCAAACAAGGTGTCCAAAAGTATGCAACAATATATATTTAGCCCAAAAGTGATACGAATTCATTCAGAAAGACCACTGCCCTTTATTCACTGCACACTTTCAGTCACATATTTTGATATTTAATAGTGATTTTAAAAACCAAGCTATTCCTACAATAATATTTTATTTAAGTAAGCTGCAAATAAATCTACTAAATTCGTAAAATTATTTCCTCAAATATGACAAACCTATCTGCCATTTTAGTGTCTAGTACAATTTGCATATACATAAAGAGATAGCCTTTAGTTGTGCCGAATTTGCTGGAGCGTGTTTTCCAGCTCGCCACTTGTCTCTCTTTGTGACCTTCCCCAAAAACCACTTCTGCTAACCCATTGCCCAGCCGAAAACCACTTGCTTCAACCTTAACCCATCCATGGCTGCTCACATGAGCAGACCACTCAAATCGCTCGATGGCCGCACAATGCAACCGGCAAAACAGAACAGAACAGAAACAGCAACTGCAACTGAATTGGGGGGAGGAACTATGTATATACCATACGGTATACCTACCCTATAACTATTACAAAGGCATTGCTGACGTGTTTTTTCGCCTGGAGCAGGACTCGCAGGACTCCCGGGCAGGACCTGACCTCCCCCCCAGTGAGTGTATGTGTAAAAAATACCACAATTTCAATTTCAAAGTATCCTTTTAGTCAAAAGGAAATGACATTTACGCGCTTTGTTGTGGTTTGCCCATGCATAAAACATTTTTAGTTTAAATTTTTTATGTTTTACCCCACTCACTCTTTTTACTTTTTTTTATATTTATACCCTTGCAGAGGGTATTATGATTTCAGTCAGAAGTTTGCAACGCAGTGAAGGAGACGTTTCCGACCCCATAAAGTATATATATTCTTGATCAGCATCACTAGACGAGTCGATCTAGCCATGTCCGTCTGTCCGTCTGTCCGTCTGACCGTCTGTCCGTCTGTCCGTCTGTCCGTCTGTCCGTCTGTCTGTTTCTACGCAAACTAGTCTCTCAGTTTTTGAGCTATCGGGATGAAACTTTCCCAAAAGTCTTCTTTCTATTGCAGGTAGTATATATGTCGGAACCGACCGGATCGGACAACTATATCTTATAGCTCCCATAGGAAGGATCGGAAAAGAAAACGTTAAAAAAATTCTAGCTTCGGTGTTTTTTGAAATATTACCTTCTACTTTTGGGGATGTTATTTTTTAAATATTTCTGAATTTCGAATTAAATATTTAAAAAGTCGGACTAATATATTATATACCTGCCATAGGAACAATCGGAAAATTAATGGAAAAGTAATAGGAAATAAATTCTAGCTTCTTTGGTTTTTATTGTATTATTTTCTACTCTAGGATATGACTCTTTTTAAATATTTCCGAATTTCAATTTTAATTTGATCAAAATCGGACGACTATATCATATAGCTGCCATAGGAACGATCGGAAAATTAATGAGAATAATTAAATTAATTGAACATTTTTGCGATTTGTTAATTAATAGGAATGATCTGCAAGGGTATTTAAGCTTCGGCTGGCCGAAGCTAGCTTCCTTTCTTGTTTTTGTTTCGTATTGACGCACTTGCAGTGGGCGTGGCACTGCCTGAGGGGCGTGGCACATGTTTGTGCGGAAAACCCGGGAAATCCAAAGGAACTGGAGAACCGGAGGGAAACCAAACCACACAAAGCAAGGCGACGACGACGATGACGATGGTGACGACAACTGAACTGCAACAGCAGCTTAAAACTCCGACTGCCAAGAATGAGAAATATTTATGAAAATTAAATTCTTTTTCGAACGCAACGGAATTGGCCTTGGGTGGCGGAAAAAGCAAGCAGCTGGCTGCTCCTGGGTGGGTCAATAATAATACACGGTACTCGGGGAGCTTTTCTGAATTTCCGGATTTAATTTGATTTTAAAAAAAACTTGTATTCAATGAAAACTAAAAGGTCAATAAATAATGTTAAAATTGTAAATATTAATGTGAAGGGTACATTTTTTAAAATTTAAAATAACCATTAATAAATAAAAAAAAAATTTTAAAAATATTTTTTTAAATCTTAATCTAAATTAAACTAATTCTTACAACTAAAAGAGGGTCAGTGTTTTGAAGAAATGGGTATTGAAAAGGGAGTTTAAAGTTGCTTTTTCAGGTCAGCTCAGTCCGAAAGTGTTTTCCAGTCCAGTGAATCGTTTTAAATTATTTTAAATATTCCGAAGAAATCAGACTGCACCTTTAAAGACTAAAGACTCTGTAGTTGGAGCTTCCAAATAGTCTGCAGATTGGGGTGCCAAGGCAACATGCAATTGCAAACAATAAGTGTAAAAATCAATGCGTCGCTCCAGGCTTTTCCAGCTTTTTTCCCTTTTCCCTCTTTTCCCTCCTAGAACTTCCTCTCTTACTCGTCGGGATGTCCTGGCAAAGCACTGCAAATGCGCTTCCTGTTTCCTCCAGAAACTCGGCGAAACTAGAGGGGCACTGGAGGTGCAGCTCTGACATTTGTTCAATATCAACAGGAAATGCAGTGAATAAACACGTCGAGTTGTCGATTCGTCGATTGCATGAGTTGCATTGTGAGCTGCGGGTTTGCCTTCGCCTCCGTTGTCATTGTGAAGCATGCAGAGCGAGAAAATATATAAAATTATCTAATATTTATATAGATTTAAGTTCTCTTTTACTCTCTCTAACATTTTTAAACAAATTCTTGTTTTAAATTATTATGATTGTAGATGATTGGAACTTACTTATAAAGGTGACTGAAAGTATGCTATGAAAATGAAATTCCAGATTGTAAGTATATTATAGTACATATTTAGAAACGTTTTTATAAATAATTTTAAAGAACCTATAAAACATATTAAATTTGTATAGCATTACACAACAAGAAAATGTACATAATTATAAAAAATATAAAAGTTTAGAAATCACTTAGCTTCGATTTTTATTTTTGAGTAATTTACGCAATTTAAGAAAGATCTTCTAAATGTGTTTGAAATTTACCTCCTTTTAAATGGATGTATCACTTTTTTGTCAGTGCACCGGAAGGGCGTCCAAAGGGGCGGAAGAGGAAAGGGGGCGGGCGCTGCGGATGAGACGTCCGTGCATTCAATTCGATGCCATTCAGCTCGATTCTTCCCAATTCCTCCCCGAAACCCCCGCGATTCAGTTCTATGCGAGGCGATATTCGATTTGAATGGCGGCGGAAGTCGCCTCCGGGCGATGGCCAGCAAATAATGCCAAATGCATTTTCGATGACTGAGCAGGGAAAACAACAATTGGAGGCGCTGCACAAATTTGCATTGCAGCCCGTTGCGTAATTGCATTCGTCAAAAAATGGCGAACGTCGAATGGCATTCATTCATTCATTCGTTTGTCCATTTGTCCATTTGTGCGTTTTATTCATTCGCTCACTCATGAGTCGGGCAATCAAATTAAATTCCGGGCCAAAATGCTTTTCGCAATTGAAGGTGAGCGGTGAACGTGGGCAATCAAAGTCTCCCCTTTTTGGTTACATTTCAGCAGGACCAACACTCCAGCATCACCTCCATAAGCCATCATATTTTGTCCATCCGTCCGTCGATCCATCAGTCAGTCAGTCAGTCAGCCAGTCAATCATTCGAATCGTTTTCGTTTGCGTTTCGTTTTCGATTCCAATCAATTTGTTTGGCATTTTTGGCTGCCAGTTTTTCCTCTTTTCACCCCCCCCCCCCCTTTTTTTTTTGGCCTGCAAACGCTTTTTGTTTGCTTCTATCGATTTGTGCTGCGAAACAGAAACAAAAAGTGTTCGACGTTGCTTGTTGCATTTTTAAATAAAGGTTGTTCGACGGCAGCCAAAAAAGGGACTAAAGGGTGTGCTACTGCATTTTGTACACTTCCGGTCTGAATAGATCCATCATTGTCCGATTTGAAATGCTGGTAAACGTGCTTCATTTCAAGTTTTTTCAGGGTTTTAGATGGGGAAGACAGGAGAACAGAACAGAATAGAAACAAGAAAGGAAGCTAGCTTCGGCCAGCCGAAGCTTATATACCCTTGCAGATCATTCCTATTAATTAACAAATCGCAAAAATGTTCAATTTTCTAATATTTCTCATTAATTTTCCGATCGTTCCTATGGCAGCTATATGATATAGTCGTCCGATTTTGATCAAATTAAAATTGAAATTCGGAAATATTTAAAAAGAGTCATATCCTAGAGTAGAAGATAATACAATAAAAACCAAAGAAGCTAGAATTTATTTCCTATTACTTTTCCATTAATTTTCCGATCGTTCCTATGGCAGCTATATGATATAGTCGTCCGATTTTGATTAAATTAAATTTGAAATTCGGAAATATTTAAAAAGAGTCATATCCTAGAGTAGAAGATAATACAATAAAAACCAAAGAAGCTTGAATTTATTTCCTATTACTTTTCCATTAATTTTCCGATCGTTCCTATGGCAGCTATATGATATAGTAGTCCGATTTTTTAAAAAATTTATTCGAAATTCAGAAATATTTAAAAAATAACATCCCCAAAAGTAGAAGGTAATATTTCAAAAAACACCGAAGCTAGAATTTTTTAAAGTTTTTTTTTTCCGATTGTTCCTATGGGAGCTATAAGATATAGTTGTCCGATCCGGTCGGCTCCGACATATATACTACCTGCAATAGAAAGAAGACTTTTGCGAAAGTTTTATCCCGATAGCTCAAAAACTGAGAGACTAGTTTGCGTAGAAACAGACAGACGGACAGACGGACAGACGGACAGACGGACGGACAGACGGACAGACGGACAGACGGACAGACGGACAGACGGACATGGCTAGATCGACTCGTCTAGTGATGCTGATCAAGAATATATATACTTTATGGGGTCGGAAACGTCTCCTTCACTGCGTTGCAAACTTCTGACTGAAATCATAATACCCTCTGCAAGGGTATAAAAAGTCTAAGTACTTTGCTTATATTTCTTAAGACTTTCAAATTTAAGATAACATTTTTTTTTATTTTTTATTACATATATGATAAAGATTTTATAAAAACAGAGTATCATTTAGTCGTTATTATACCAAAAAATCAATTTCCCCAATTACTGCAGAAATATTTCATTGTATTTTTCTTTTAAAGTTTGCTTTTGGTGTTTTTTCACTGCACTTCCCGTTCAATTGGGGGAATTTATTTATGAATTTCGAGTACTGTGAGCAAAAACTAATCTCAAACCACATCTTTTGCGTCTGTCAAAATATTCAGAGAGTGTTTTATTTGACCTGCATTTTTGAGCACACAATTTGATTGTGATTGACAATATTATTTCTGCCTCCACTTTCACTCAATTAGCATTTTCTTATTCGATAGAAATATGTATGACAAAATTTGATATGCCCACTATAAATCTTATTTAATTCTATTTCAAAAATGTTTGAATTTTTAGTGCTTGCCTCGTACACAAGGTAGTCGATTTGTCTGTATAAATAAAACCAGAATTGTGTTCTTAAAAATACAGAAACATATTTCTCGTAAAGATTTTACGCCAATGAAACCAACAGGAAGGCATTAAGCCTTAAAAAATACAGCTTTTGAACAGCAGTATTTATGTGCGTTGTGTAAAGATAGATAAAGATATACGTTACGAGTACTCTACTCTTTAAGATGGGAAAATAAATTAATTGTATTCCCAATTTAATTTAATTTTACTCATAATGTTTAAAATTTTTAAACTAGCCTAAAAGTATCCAATAATAAATGTATTCATTCCGAAAAATGTCGTTATTTTCACTACCTACTTTTAAGCACTTTTACAAGTGATTTAAAAATCCTATTTATTTGTTTGGCTTCCTATTCGAAATATGATTACTTTCAAAATCTTTGTGATAAGTTTAAATTTAATTTATGTGAGTTAAATGATGCAAACATCGATAGTAGCTATTTTTTAAAGCTATACATTCCTAATTGTGTGCAATTACAGGGTTTAAGGAACTGCACGCTAATTGACACTTTGCAATCCGACCGAAGACTCAATCCACAAGTCCACAGGGCTCAAAGGGGGAGGAGTGGGTGGTAGAGAAAGTTTTCGCTTTCTCCTTGGCTTTTTTCATCCTTTTTTTTGCGTTGCATACCCACAGGCGGCAAGTTCTGCAGCAAACATCATTTTGTGGGATGTGAGGGTGGGAAAGGGGCGGGGGCGTAGCAGGATGTCTGACTGCGCTCATTGAGAACAAAATGCGAAACTTTTTAATTGACTTTTTCAATTACAGTTTAATTTTGTTGTAAGAAATGTTGGCACTGCCAATTGAAGTTTTCCCGAGCGCATACGAAAAAGGCCAAAAGCGAGAAAAAAGACGGCCGAAAAGTAAGAGAGATGGGGTGGCTAATCTATCATTGTCCACTGGCGAAATGCTGAAATGCTGAACCGGCCAACTGGCGAGTGTGCGTGCGGGCAATTTGCAAAACTTCACAAACACGCACCAGTCAGCCATCAGCATCCTCAACTTGGCCACTTTCTCGCACTGCCTTGTGCACTGGCAGAAAACTGATGGTGGTTTTAGTTTGATTTAGATTAGAATAACCTTTCTTGTCACAAAATTCAAAACAAAGTTTTAAGAAAGGTGTTTAAAAGTATGCAACATTCTTTTTAATGCGAAATTCCTTTAAATAAAATCCGAAAAATTGTTACGGCATACTTTTAGGCGCCTTATAAACTTTTATTAAAATCCGAATGATTTTTGTGGCTGTATTATAAAAACTTTGAATAATCCGGTGATCCGATATTCACAATTCAGAAATAAATTATGTTATTGACAACATATTTGGATGTGCTTTTAAGAACCTAGTTATTTTTGTGGTATCAATTCTTTAAAAAATCGTTACTGCAAATTTTCTAAGTGCTCCCTTTTTGCTACCGAAACCCATTCGGAAAATCTAAATTTATCTGCAACAAATTTCGTTGCTCTTTCCTTTCGGACATGAAGAAAAAGGCCAAGAAAGCACGCCAACTATGCATAAAGCTGGGCAAGTGGATGGGCCAAATGGGCAAAATGGGGGTGGCAAAGTGAGAGAAGGGCGTGCTCGAGCAAGATTGCATCTTAAAAAACATTTCCTTCGAGCACTTTTTATTATGCGACCGAAAAACTGCTCAAAGTGAAAAAGTTTTTCATGTAATGGAACTTTTCATTAATTTCCCAACTCTTTGCCCTTCGATGTGTGACAGGTATGTAATTCCCCCAGCTACAAGTCAAGATAATCCGATATGTGCACTCTACGGAAATCTCGAAATTAGCCGCTACATGAAGTCCATGCTGCCCAAGGAATTATTCAGCCGACCTGCTGGCCAACACATGATGCATTGTCTGTTGATGGTTTATTATTCCAGGGGTTTTTTGTGCCCAAAACAAACATGTTACATTTATCTTGCCGGGGATGAAGCGGACAAAAAACGTACAAAGAACAGCAAAAAGAGGGGATCAAGCCAGAGGATTCGATGGTTTACTACCCTAAATAAAATCATCAAACGAAATAACTTAATAACTTCTGGATTTTTTTATTTTTCATCAAAAGCATATTTAGGTTATTTGGTTTTTGAAATCACATATAAAGGTGGCTAAAAGTATGCAATGATTTTTGTTTTTAGTATTTCCATAGAACTTGCCGATTGTTGCATATTTTTAGCCACCTTTAAATATGATTTTATGAGCCCTGTGACTTTTGGGTACCTCTTCTTTTCTACTAGTCTGAAATACTCCCCCCTCCTCGGATTACAGGGTATCGCAAAGGCAATAACTGAGATACGAATGCGAATACGAGCGGAGAACAACAAAAGCCCACGATGAATGGCCTGGATGGCAGGTGGAGCCGTCGGGTCAAGACCCCGGTCAAAGCCAATGATAATGGCTGCTGGCGGAGATTGAGGGGGTTAGCCAGAGGATTGGGGGAACAAGGATCCAACCTGGTGGTCCGGAGTGCCTCGAATTAATCCCTGGCGTACACTTTGGCCTCTCACCGAGGCAGCCTCGATTTTAATTGAATAACTGCACGAACGAGCGAAATGTTATGTTGTGTTGATAAGGCGATAAGATATGGCACCGATCCCAGGGGAAACGTTTTCCCAGGGATGTGTCCTCGCAACAAATCACGGATTTCGAATGGGAAACGGAAAGGCCTCGTGATTGTCTTTGTACTCATCGGACAAATGGTATAAAATAATGTATAAAACGAGTTTTTGTGTTTATCTCCTCCAGCTTATATTGTCACCTCGTTTTCTAGTGTTTTTCCTACCCGCTTCCTTTTGTTGACACGTTGATAGTATGTTTTCCAGGAAAAGCCGGCTTAAGCCCCCCATTTACATACGATCTGTATGCATATGAGGCGTTTTGGGGGAGGAATGTTTATGGGAGAACCCGCTCATAACCGCAGATTGCCACTTGATTTGTCCTCGGCCTTTTATGCACGTCAATCGCATTTGTTTTGGCTTTGTCTTGCCATTGTTTTTCCACTGTTTTCCCTTCAGTTCCGGCTTTTCCTTTTGACAGAGAGACAGACAGACCGACAAACAGCCGGAGGAATGCAAAACCAAAACGAATCGAGGCTCTCTGGCCGTCGGCAGCTGTAATCACCGCTGTGAAATGTGTGACATGCGATATCTATTATGCAAATATTGGCAGGCCGCAAATCCACAAATCCTCCTGCCCCGATTGCCACGCCCCCTCCCCTTTCCTCTGATCGAATAATCCCGGCTTTACAACGTCCTGTGAAATAAAACGTGACTGCACTTTGCATTGGTTATTATTCACTTTCAAATTTGAACACTTCTAATAACCATTCAATTAAAATTATATGTGTTCAGAAGTATACGCAGAAAAGTTTTTTTTTAAATATTAAGAAATAATTTGTATAAAATTAAATGTTAACAATTAAGGAAAAGTAAAAAAAAATCTCGCAAAATTGTTAATTTATTCGGCTACTTAAAGTCTCTTGTTCCCTGCTTTTAATCTGTGTTTTAAAACTGTTGTTTTCGTAGCTCAGTTTCTGTTTTTAATGCGCGACAAACTTTTATGATAAGCCCGCCTCGTCGTCGTGGGGAATCCCCCAGTTTATCCCCAGTTTGTAGGGGTATAATATATATCCCTATTAATGAAATACCACACAGTAGAATATATGTTTACACAAAATAGTTTATAGTTTTATTATTATTTTAATTCACAAGTTTTATCTGGTCAGGATCACTGCTGGCATTCAACTAACTTCGCTCTCAGCTCACGACTCGCACCAACCCCCGACTCTCTGAGAGAGTGAGTGTGGTGAGATCGCAAGAGAGAGAGTAAGCTCTACAACAACAACAACGTACTCTAAGAATATTCAGGAATGTTCTAGAAGGAATACAATAACTTATACATACATACATACTACTACGTAGCCATCCTGCTACAATTCGGCCGTCCTGACATTTCAAGATCCCCTGATCTTGGTTTAATTTACAATTGATTTCATCTAAAATTATCTTACATACTATCAGTCTTTAGCTTTACAATTCTTTGGATATATTTACAGCTATTTTCGTTTACCAATCCAATGCTTAATATTTTGACTACTCCAGACTCCTTGATAAGGGCAACGCGACAATTGAAAACCTTCCACATCTTTTATTACATACCTATCATTTCTCAAAACTTTATCTATAACATAAGGACCCTTGTGTTTGGGTATTAGCTTCCTTGCGACTCCTACTGCATTATCGAAATTTTTCACCATAATATAATCTCCAACTTTGTACTCTAAACTATCCTTCCTTTTTTCATTGTATCTTCTTTCGTTGTCATTTTGTAATTTGATTTGCGATTCCACTCCATTTTTCCTAATTTTGTCTAAATCTCTAACATCTCTAACATCACTAACATTATCTAATTCTTCTAACTTTTGCCTCAATTCATCAATAACTTTTCCTTTCTGTTCGATTCCAAACAACATTTTACTCGGCATTTGTGCAATGCTTCTTTGCTTTGTATTGTTCAATGAAAATTCAACGTCCTCAACAACTGTATCCCAATGCAGTCCTTTTTCCGGGTCTGCTAATTTAGCTATCATTGGCCCAATTATTCTATTAATTCTTTCCACCTGCCCATTGGCCTGAGGTGACCCAGTCGCAATTTTTACGTGCTTAATATTATATTCTTCGACAAATCTTCCAAACTCTTCCGATGTAAAACAGCTTCCTCTGTCCGAAACGATACATGTTGGCCTGCTGTACGACCTAAAATAATCTTTCATTGCTATAATAACTTCTTTTGTGTTCGTCGTCTTTGTTGCATATAGCCTAACGTATTTAGTAAAACCGTCTATCACCACAAACAAATGTTTCTTTGATCTTCCATTATCAACCGGTCCGTAATGATCGATATGTATAATTTCGAATGGCACATTTCCTTTTGGTATGCTGTGCAACATTCCTTCCCCTTTTCCTGACTTTGGCGAATATGCCACACATCTCAAACAATTATCAATATGTCTAACAACTTTTTCTTTCATATTCGGAAACCAATACGTCCTAACAATAGCATCCATAACCTTGTCTCGTCCTAAATGACCTAATTCATTGTGATATTTGTATAATATCTTGTCCTCCATTTCTCCTGGCACACAGAATAACAATTTCCCATCATTTGATTTTCTATAAATAACTCCATTCCTCATCTCAAACATTTTATCTTCCTCTTTTTCTAACTTTTTCCTAACATCTTTCAACTTCTCATCTTTCGCTTGACAAATAATTAAATTGTCTTCAAAACTATTCGTTTCTACTACCAGTATATTCGTATTCCTACTTAACGCGTCTACGTGTTGCATAAGTTTTCCCGATTTATGAACTAACTCAAAGTCATACTCAAGCAATTCTAATGCCCATCGTGCAATTCGAGGGTTTAATTCAATCCTATTTAATGTTAACGTCAGTGAGTTACAATCAGTAACTATTCTAAATCGTCTACCCTGCACATAAATTCTAAATCTTCGTAGAGCATAAATTATTGCTAACGTTTCAAGTTCAAAACTGTGATATTTTGCCTCGTCTTTTGTTGTGGCCTTTGAAAAATAAAAAATAGGGTGCAACTTTTTATCCTCTTTCCTTTGTAGTAAGACCGCTCCAAAACCTTGTGCGCTTGCATCTGTATGCAATTCTATCTCGTCTTTATAATAATATAATCCTAACACTGGCGCTTCAACTAACATTTTCTTAAGCATCTCAAAACATTGTAGTTCCCTTTCTTCAAATGCAAACTCTTTATCTTTCTTTAACAGGTCATATAATGGTTTTGCGATCATCGAAAAATTCTTAATGAATCTCCTAAAATACGAACATAAACCTAAAAAGCTTCTAACACCATGTACTTTATCTGGAACAGGGAAATCTCTAACAGCTTCTATTCCTTTATCATTAGCTTGTATTCCCTTGCTGGTTACTAAAAAACCTAAATATTGTACACTTGCTTGTAAAAACTCACATTTGTCCATTCTCAATTCTAGTTTGTTTCTTGCTAAACGATCAAAAACTTCCCTAAGAACATTTAAATGTTCCTGTATCTCTTTACTGGCGATCATAATGTCGTCCATATATATTACTACCTTACCATCCCTAATCATGTCCGCAAAAATTGTATTAATAAATCTCTGAAACACCGCAGGAGCGTTTTTAAGCCCCATTGGCATTCGCATAAATTCAAATTGTCCTAATGGCGTCATAAATGAAGTATATTTTATTGAGTCCTTATCCACAAATACATGAAAGTAGCCATGTTTTAAATCTAATTTCGAAAATATTGTTTTATTTACTAAAGTGTCTAACAAATCGTCAATTAAAGGTAAAGGATAGTTATCTTTAACCATTGTCTTATTAAGTTTTCGATAATCCACACATAGTCGTAAGTCGCCTGTTTTCTTTTTTACTAACACTATTGGAGATGCGTACTCAGATTGACTTGGTCTTATAATTCCCTCGTTTAAGTATTCATCTAATATAACCTGTAACTTTTCTTTTTCTGTATAAGCTAAACGTCTGGGCGAACAACTAAAAGGTTTAGAATCCTCTAATCTTAATTTTATTTCACATCTAACTTCGGGTTCCTGTGGTCTTTGTTTATTTACATAACAGCTTTCTACCATTTTAATAAAATGACGCCTAACATTATAATTCACTTCATTGCCAATTTTGTAATCTGGACTTTCATCTGTAATATTAATATTAAACAATTCCCTTGCCACTAGATCTATTTCATTGCTATTCCTAACTATTTCTTTATCTTTAACTTTACTAACATTTCTAATCATCTGCCTATTGTCGCTAATTTTATCACTAACATTGCTAACTATCTGGTTTTCATGACTAACAATATCACTAACAATCTGATTTTCTTCTCTAACATTTCTAACAATATCACTAACATTTGGAGGGTTTTCAATGTTCTCAACCGTAACCATTTTCAAAGTGTCGAGGTTTAAATTAATATTACATGCTTCCATAAAATCTCTTCCAAGGACTACATCATGACTCATAGATTTGTTTGCCACAATAACTAAATGAAAATAAATTTTATTTAAATTCTTCATAACATAACACAATATTTTGCCATAGGTTTCTAAGTAACTCTTATTTAATCCATGATATAAACTTAAAACTGGTAATTTGCAAACATTTTCTGGTACTTTTGATATTTTAATAAATGAAATCGGGCTCCCTGTATCTATGAGACATTCTGTAGTTAACTTGGTATTAATATCATTCATAAAATTGATTTCAACGTATCTTACATAATTATTATTGCCTGTGTTCTTATTTTTGCTCTTCAAACACGTCGCCACAAAATGTCCCATCTCGCCGCACGCATAGCACGATCCTTTCTCCCGTTTTGACTTTCTGCACTCGTTCGCCCAATGCCCTTTGGCATTGCAATTGAAACATCGTGTCTCCTTCTTGTCCTTGAAGTCCAATGATGTCATCGGTTTTCCAACAGATTTCGGCAATCTAACATCGGCAAATGCTCGCTTTATGTGCCCAACATCCACAAAGCTTTGAATGTGCGCCAGATTGCGCAGCCCTTGATTTGTAATACCTTCGATGATGCAGCTCAACATTTCATCTCCATCAATATTAATGCCCTGAGCAAGCATTATCTTATCGTCAACATAACTCCCGAACGTCTCGCCTGCACTCCATTTGCGATGCTCAAATTTGCGCCTTATCACCAGCTTTGATGATTTTTCGCCAAACATTGCGATCAGCTCAGCCGTTAATTCCTCCAATGGTAACAAAACACGCCCAGCATTTGCGTGCAACCAAACATTAGCTTTGCCTTTAATTTTGCTAATCATCAACATTTTTATATAATTTCCGGTTATACCGTAGATGCTTGCGATATTATATATCCGAGTGATCCATTTGCGCGCACATGATTCGCCCGCAAACTCACACAACACTTGCGTAGCCATTCTCAAAGAAATGTCTATACTTTGATTAAAATTGTTCTCCATCTTTTCTTTCTCTCCATCTTGGTTCTGCATGTTCACTTCTGCACAGTTTCGATTTCTGCCTCCACCTTTGTTCTGCTTGCCGTCTCTTTCGTAGCTTCTTTCACCTCTTGTTTCCTCGCCAGCTTCGCTTTCGTTTTCTCCATCTTCGCGTATATATTCCCGAACTTTTTCACCGTCTTCGCCTTTGTCGTTCTTTTCGCCAACTTTGTTCTTGCCTTCTCCATCTTCGCTATTAATTTCGTCGCCTTCTTCTACTTCGTAATCCTCTTTACCGCCGTCTTCGTTGTTACTTTTGCCGCCGTCTTCTTCCTCGAAATTCTCGATGCCGCCGTCTTTGCAGTTACTTCTATCGCCGTCTCGTTCTTGGAATTTCTCTTTGCCTCCGTCTTCTCCTTTACTTCTTTCGCCGTCTCGGTTCTCCTTCATTTCGTTAAACTTATTGCGTTTTTCGCTCGGTAATTTGTTTAAACGTAAAATCAACTCCTGTTTTGAACCAGTCGTTGAACATTTTAATACACCTAACCATCTTTTTAGTTGTTTTATCGATACTTTGTTCAAATCCATTTTGTTTTATTAAATTGTTTCACTTTCTTAGTTTTTAAACTTGTAGTTTTTAATTTGTTTGGCACGTGATCGGCCCACTTCTGATTTTGTAGGGGTATAATATATATCCCTATTAATGAAATACCACACAGTAGAATATATGTTTACACAAAATAGTTTATAGTTTTATTATTATTTTAATTCACAAGTTTTATCTGGTCAGGATCACTGCTGGCATTCAACTAACTTCGCTCTCAGCTCACGACTCGCACCAACCCCCGACTCTCTGAGAGAGTGAGTGTGGTGAGATCGCAAGAGAGAGAGTAAGCTCTACAACAACAACAACGTACTCTAAGAATATTCAGGAATGTTCTAGAAGGAATACAATAACTTATACATACATACATACTACTACGTAGCCATCCTGCTACAAGTTTTTCGTAGCAGCCATCAGAAATTAGCGTCCATTAATTAGCTGGCTCTGCTGGATTGACGTTAAGTTGTTGCCCCCAGTTTTCTGTGTCCTATGGCCTTTGCTATTGGGATCGAGGGATCCGGGAGTCCCTATATCCTGTGGCTGCAACTTCGGGGGGTCGAAAAGAGAAGGGGAATTGAGAGTTTTGCCCCTGCAGATAATTACCGCAGCATGTCAAAGTTTTGAGCTATCCTCCTACCCAGCTAACAGGTAATTTATCTTGGCTCCACCGGAGGCAATGCTTTAATAGATCATTTGCTGCATCATTGCGCATACGCCGTGCGAGCCCCGCTGCCATTACCTTTGTAACGTGGCTAATCCTTTGACTTTGGAGCGAGTGAAGGGGGAGGAGTAAAAGGAGTCCTGTCTGGTTGTCACGTCGCTCTGCTGGATTTTTCTCCACTTTTTGCGCTCATCCAAATATATCACTGTCTGCGGCGGAATGCGAGTCTCCATTAAATGTGGGCCACCGCCAACGGAAGCCACCGAAGCCACTGAAGCCACGGAAATTCTGCCACCAGCGAAATTCCCCGCTCGTTTTGGGTTTCACTTTTCATTTTTCGCCTGCATTTCAGCAGACACCGAAAAACACCCCAAAAAACAAGAACCTCTATATATTTAAAGCTCGCCTCGCAGTTCGCCTGCATAATTCTATTATGGCTGTAAAGCAATTTTATTTCATATTATTTATGCTCGACGCCAGTCATCAAGACAAAACTACAGCAGAACTTCTTTGGCCTCAACTTTAGTGATTTTAGCATTTGCTTTCAAGCTGCTCCCCCAAACTCGAACTTTCGCAATGACAAATAAGACAGCAACGAGTGCACATAAATTTAAATTTCGAGTTGCGCACTTAAAGCTAGCAATCAAGAGTAAGATTACACCAATAAATTGTCCAATTCAGTTTATCAAGGACTCTACTGTTGTTAAGTCTATATTATTCTTTTGCCTTTTAAGAGGTTATTTCGAAGAACGATACTAAAGACAGGGTTTTATTTCTTTCTTTAAAAATAAAATTTAAATACATTTAAATAATAAGTATACATTTTTGCAGAGATTGTATATTTTAAAAAGTTTATTTAAAGAATTTGGCCTGTAGGTTAGTTTTTCTTTGTCAAAAATACTAAAAATAACATCTCTTAAATCATACAAAAATTTAAAAGAATTTTAAAAATATTTTCAGTTTTTGGGGATGCATAGTTTCGATAGTTTAGGAATTTTCCCTGTAGTAAGGGGGGTCCAGCTGTTGTTTTGTTCCCTGGATGCTGGCTACCTTATGGCCACTATATCCGTTCCCTCTATTTCCCTACTCTTCGGCTTTCGTTTTCATATCTGCTGGCTGCCATTTCGCATTTTCGTTTTCATTTTTACGCTTTGTAGGTCTCGCTTTCGCATTTGCCCTTGCCCCGTCACTTCCTGGTCCCCTCATAACACCCTTCTACCGCTTTTAACCCCTTCTAGCCCCTTTCTAACCCCTCTTGACCCACCACCAGCCCCTTTTTTGCTCCTGTAAATGTCGCGTTGGCTGTCATCATCAAATTACGCCAGGCTTTTGTGGCTGGGTTTTTGTTTTCGGGGCAGCAGTAAAGCAAAATTAAATAGCCTTTTAGGGTTACATTTAGGTAAACCTCTTAATTTTTTTGATATTAAAAAATGGTATTTAATTTAATATGTAGAATACAAAGGTGCTCAAAGTCGATTTTAAGTTAAAAGTTAAAATTTTGATTATAATTAAATAACATATACATTAAAATAGTTTTAAAGTCAAAGCCTTAAATTTGTATATTTATGAACTGTTTACTGCTCTTCTTAGTTTGGCTCACCAAATTTTTAGTAGAAACTGAACCTTTAAATATTTATATTTTGTTAACAAAATTCAAAAAGAAACTTGTGTTTCTGAACTTAAAACATATTTAAATTATTTAAAATAAAAAATAACAAACACATTTTTGAAGGTAAGCCCCTTTTATAAATAAATGTGTAAACAAAGTGGATTAGTTTTCTCGATGAAAATTAATGAAAATTGTCTGCTTATGAGTTTTGCCCCTTAAATTGCCTGTGTGCGCTCTTTTGATTTCGGTTTACTCTGCTGATAAGCCGAGATCGCTCTTTTTCCGGCGCTCTTCCATTCCATTACATTAGCCCTCTCTGAGTCACTTTCTCTCTGATAAATCACGTATACGCCGCGTCGATCGCCGTCCGAATGGCAGTCGCCAACGAAACGCGCGCGCAAGCAAACCGCCAGCGAATCGCAGCGGAGGAGCATCTTATTCGGCTGAATGGACTAACTTTCTGGATAAAGAACAGCCCTATATCATAGATCTCAAGAAAGGAGGAGGAGATTGAGTGAACTTTGACCTTGGAAAATGGCCGCCGCAATGATGAGCGATCGGGAACGGGAGGCGATCGTCAGCAACTTGACCAAGGATGTGCAGTCGCTGAGGGAAATGGTGCGGAGTCGGGAAAGCGAGCTGGTCAAGCTGCACCGGGAAATCCACAAGCTGAAGGTGAGCCAGAAGTGGGGTGAAGTCATAAAGGTAGGGGAAATCGGAAAACATTGGGAAAAGCCATCCATCGCTGTCTATCGCATCGCTTTGTTTGCTCTGTTTTTTTTTTGTTTTTATTGTTTGCTGCCCCTGGAAGTTCAGATAAGCTCAGGAGCTTCCACACGCAGACCGCACTATTTCATTTTTTCGGACTAAATTCGAATTCGCTTTGTGTATCGCAGAGATACAAAAAGTATCTGCAAATACACACGACCCCTCCTCTATCACAATCACATCGTTATCTGGGCAACAGCAGCAGACTCTGCCCAGATATCAGATATGCCTACCCCACTGAACCGCAGAAGGGAGGGGGTGGCTACCTAACCCATGCCCTTGCTAGATATTCATATCTAATTCCCCCTTTCCCCACCTAAACCATCCGCACATATTTAAACTGTAAGGCAGATTTATTGAGCCAAGTGATTAGCACTTCTTGGCGAGATCTCATCGTCGTGCACAATTTTATAGCCCAAAGAAACGAGTGGAAATTCGAAATACGAGACTTGCGACTCTCGGATACTCGGTAGGCAGTTCTCCAGATTATTTGGAAGCCGAAAATCATTTAATTTTCATTATCTCACTAATTGGGGCTGTAAAAAGTCAGAGGGAGAGAGACTGAAAGAGCTAAATTGCAAAATTGCTAATATTAAATAAATTAGAGGGCGGCTTAAATTGTTTTCATGGTTATAGAAAAGGTCTAGATGGGGAATAAGTAAATACGAGTAGGTAAATAAATAAATTATAAAAATGATCTTTCCCATTTTTTATAAATCTTTTAATTAAAGCATAATTCAAATATAAATAATTAATTACTTAAATTAAAAAATTTAATAATATTATAATTTTTCCAATCATTTCTTTATAACATAATCAAGATAACAAATGAAATCACTTATCCACTCTTTAGAAAACTGTTCTCTGGATCATAATAATAATTTAAATTGTTATTTGTCATAATGAAAATTTTGCTTGCTTATTCAAATCCCCATTCGTAGAGAATTCCATCTTTGCGAGATGTAAAGCTCTTCGGCACTTAATTCAGCTGAGAGTGTGCGTCGCTAATTGCCGGATCACCTCCAGCTTGAGACGTCCCCTCTGTTACCCCAGATCTCGCAGATCCCCAGATTACTTTGTGGGTAAACAAAAATACAGAAAGATACATAGATAATATAGTTCCGACCGGGGCAGCACGCGCATCTCATCTCGAAAAAAAAGCAACAGAAAAGAAACAGAAACCGAAACCAAAACCGAAATAAAAGAGCGGCGAGCGAGAAAAATAGGAAATGCGAGCTGGGCCAAAGAAGAGTGTTTTTGAAATGCTAATTTCTATGCAAATAATTTGGAAAACAAGCAAAAGGTGGTTGGTGATGGGAGGGGGTGGTAACACCTCGCCCCGACATTCGGCTTATCATGTTTACCCTCTGAGCTGGAAATGGAATTGGTATAGAAACTGGAACTCCATGACTGGGTCTACTTTCTGGGGAGGCGCCTCGGATTCGGATTCGGATTTGCCTTTCGGCTGCGGCTTTATCTATGCCGCTTTTTGGGTCACAACGCCTAGGGGAAAATTTAGCATTCTATTTACGGACTGTGATAAGGGAGTCACAAAATACGCACCCAATTGGCATACACTGGTAGCGAAAAAGGTGTTGCAAAGTATTTGCGTTACGAGTCATTTTTTAATAGAAAAGCCTTAAAGTGTACGACAGATAAAAAAATGTAAATGTTTTTATTTTTATTTTGAACACAAACTATTTATATTTTTAATTCATGTATTAAAAAAGATATTAAAATTGTATGTAAAAATATGAAACAAATTTTAAAATAAGGGGCTGTCCATATATTACGTAATCACAATTTCGGCGACTTTTGACCCCCCCCCCCATGTAATCAATTCTTCTTCTTCTTCTTCATAGGTGTATTTGGTTTTCATTCCATTAATTTTTATAATTTTATTAAAGGGCCTTTAATTCTTATTATTTATCTCCCTGTGTATTTCATCCCGGGATTTGTCATCGTGAAAGCACGTGAATGCCATCCGCAGTGGGTCATCTAATTGAGTTGGGTGTCTGAGTGTCGAGGGAATCACGCGGCCCCATCGATTGATTGGCTCACAATTGTCGGGGAATTGATTAAGCGACGCATGACAATTGTGGCTCCCATCTCTGACCCTCCCCTCCGTTCCTTTTTTCCAGAGTGTGCTTCAGCAGACCACCAACCACCTGAACGTCACCCGGAGTGAGAAGGCCAAGACGAAGCTGTACTCTCTTCCAGAGCAATGTAACGAGCAGGAGGGCAGGGATCGGGATCCGCATGTGTGCAGCTCCTGCGGCATGGTGCTGCCCACCAGTCCGGAGTTCGCCCTGGAAGCTTTGTCTCTGGGACCACTGCCTCACTCGGCAATGGCATCTTCGACGGCTTCCCCATCCCCAACGGCCACTCCTTCGCCTTCTCCGTCGACGGAGGAGGCGAGACCCAAGGCCATGCCAGCTGCCATTAAAAAACAAGGCGTCTCCGCCGAGAGCTGCGTGCAGTCCATGCAACAGTCCTACAGCATTCCTATCCCAAAATATGACAAGGATTTCAGGTGAGATTTGTCTTGAACTTAAAATCTGCATTCACAGTCGTAGAGTAAAACTAATACCTATCGAAATGTAGAAAAAAATTTTGATATCGCATCATGCATTTAAAAGTTATGAGCAAAACAAATAATGAAATGCAAGCAGTGCAAGCAGTCGATTGACTACTTGCATAACTTTATCTCGCTCGCACTCCCTTAAGCTTATTAACGGGTATCTAATAGTCGTTTCCCTTGTTTGTAGTACTTACTTTAAACTTTATACGTTTTAAAACTTTCACTTGTTTGTAGTACTTACTTTAAACTTTATACGTTTTAAAACCCAACAACCTTGATCTTCCCCAGTGACAAACAGCAGATCAAAGACGCCATCATGGACAACGACTTCCTGAAGAACATAGACGCCTCGCAGGTGCGCGAGCTGGTGGACTCGATGTACTCGAAGAGCATCGCCGCCGGGGAGTTTGTGATCCGCGAGGGCGAGGTGGGTGCCCACCTGTATGTCTCGGCGGCCGGGGAGTTTGCGGTGATGCAGCAGGGCCGGGTGCTGGACAAGATGGGCAAGGGCAAGGCGTTCGGGGAGCTGGCCATCCTGTACAACTGCACCAGGACCGCGTCCATCCGGGTGCTAAGCGAGGCGGCCAGGGTGTGGGTGCTGGATCGCAGGGTCTTCCAGCAGATCATGATGTGCACGGGTCTGCAGAGGCGGGAGAACAGTGTGAATTTCCTGAGATCGGTGCCGCTGCTGAAGAACCTCAGCGAGGAGCTGCTGGCCAAGATAGCGGATGTCCTGGAACTGGAGTTCTATGCGGCTGGTACCTATATAATCCGCCAGGGAACCGCCGGCGATAGCTTCTTCCTGATCTCACAGGGCAATGTGCGGGTGACCCAAAAGCTGACCCCCAGTTCTTCGGAGGAAACGGAGCTGAGAACTTTATCTCGGGGAGATTACTTCGGGGAACAGGCGCTGATCAACGAGGACAAGAGGACGGCCAACATTATAGCCCTGTCACCGGGAGTGGAGTGCCTCACCTTGGATAGGGATTCCTTCAAGCGACTGATTGGCGATCTCTGCGAGCTGAAGGAGAAGGACTACGGGGATGAGAGCAGGATGCTGGCCATGAAGCAGGCCAGGGAGAGCAGCCAGGATGAGCCGAAGGAGCAGCTGCAGCAGGAGTTCCCCGACCTCAAGCTCACCGATCTCGAGGTGGTCAGCACTCTGGGTATCGGTGGCTTTGGCCGCGTGGAGCTGGTCAAGGCCCATCATCAGAACCGCGTGGATACCTTTGCCTTGAAGTGCCTGAAGAAGCGACACATTGTGGACACCAAACAGGAGGAGCACATCTTCAGCGAGCGGCACATAATGCTCAGTTCCCGATGCCCCTTTGTGTGCCGATTGTATCGCACTTTCCGGGACGAGAAGTACGTCTATATGCTGCTGGAGGCCTGCATGGGTGGCGAGATCTGGACCATGCTGAGGGATCGCGGTTCCTTCGAGGACAACGCCGCGCAGTTCATCATAGGCTGTGTTCTGCAGGCCTTCGAGTATCTTCACGCACGTGGGATCATCTATCGCGATCTGAAGCCCGAGAACCTGATGCTGGACGAGCGTGGCTATGTGAAGATCGTGGACTTTGGCTTTGCCAAGCAGATTGGAACCAGTGCCAAGACGTGGACCTTCTGCGGCACCCCGGAGTACGTGGCCCCCGAGATCATCCTGAACAAGGGTCACGATCGAGCCGTGGACTATTGGGCTTTAGGAATCCTAATCCATGAGCTGCTCAATGGAACGTAGGTTTAAGAATCTGTATGATGTTTGGAACTCCTATTAGTAATGCTTCTCTTTACTTGATAGCCCACCATTTAGTGCCCCGGATCCCATGCAGACTTACAACCTCATCTTGAAAGGCATCGACATGATTGCCTTTCCCAAGCACATTTCCCGCTGGGCCGTGCAGCTCATCAAGCGGCTCTGTCGTGATGTTCCTTCGGAGCGACTGGGCTACCAGACTGGTGGCATCCAGGACATCAAGAAGCACAAGTGAGTAGAACAACCGGACGCCGTATTCCTAAAGAATTCGTGTTGATTCTCTGGTGCTAAAGAACTCGCGCTTTTTGGTTTGACAAGCGAATTCCATGCCCGCGAATTCTTTAGTGTTGAGTTTCTGCCGTATGCAAATGTTTACGGCATATAACCAAATTAAGTAACATTTCATATCACTCTTTTGTAACAGTTGTATTCTAATAGATATTTTATAAATTTTTTGTTTTATTTATTTTAATTTATTTTTTTAGTTTTTTTATTAAATATAAATGACTAATTAAATGTTCGTAGTTTCTAAATTACTACACAGGCCGACAGTGTTTTTGGTGCAGCCCTATGGGCATTAAATTGTGTTAATATAGACGGGTATAAGCATATCTGCATACTTAGTTTTCGCGTTTAACGGGTGGTATTTGTGCAATCGCGGTTTGAAAAAAATAGCAACATTAATTGTTTTGATTTAAGATATCCTCGAGGGTCTGTGCTTAGTTGTAATAAAACCTATACCAAAAAATAGCTTAGATGCCCTTCTAAATAATTGCATTTAAGGTTCCATCATAATTTGAGTCAATCAAAGCCTATGAGCCATTGAAGTAATTTGTTCACCTCTATTCCCAACCAACTTGATGCGGTGAACAGGCTTAAAAAAATACAAGTCAAAATATGTGCCCTAAAATATTTGACAGGCATCTAGAGGCGTCTTTCACCGAATTTTTAAGATAAATAAGACCATTATACGTCGAAGGATGGAATTTATAGAATTTTTTTCATAGGAACGTAAAAAGTAACAAGTATTTTTGAGTAACTATTACGTAACGAGTTGGTCGTGACTTAACACAGTAGGTTTTTTAAAGATAACAGTGGCGTAGCCTTAAAATTGTGGGGGGAGATATTTAACAGGCATACTAACCCCTTGAAAATACAAATTTTCGATGTTCGGCGCCTACTGCTAAACAAATTGAAAGGCAAATTTCTACGAATGTGTCAGATATTTATGTAAAATGGAATTTCAAAATTCTTGTTACTTTTCCCTTTCTTACGGAAAAAATTCTATAAATTCCATCCTTTGAAGTACAATAGTGGGTTTTATCTCAAAAATTCGGGAAAAGTCGTCTCTAGATGCCTGTCAAATATTTTACAGCACATATTTTTCCTTGTATTTTTTTAAGACTGTTCACCGCATCAAGTTGGTTGTGAACAGAGGTGAACAAATTACTTCAATGGCTCATAGGCTTTGATTGACTCAAATAATAATGGAACCTTAAATGCAATTATGTAGATGGGCATCTAAACCATTTTTTGGCATAGGTTTTAATTCAGTTGGGCAAAGACCGTCGAAGATATCTTAAATCAAAACATTAAATGTTGCTATTTTTTTCAAACCGCGATTGCACAAATACCACCCGTTAAACGCGAAAACGAAGTATGCAGATATTCTTATATACGTCTATATTAACATATTTTAATGCCCATAGGCCTGCACCTTTTAATAAAGTCCATTTTGTTGACCTGTGCTATTATTTTTATTTGTATTATTCATAATATTTTTCTATTTCGTTTTTTTTGTCTTATTTTATGTTTTTTTTTTTATTTATTTATTTTTTAGGTGGTTCCTGGGCTTTGACTGGGATGGCCTCTCCAGTCAGCTGCTGATCCCGCCCTTCGTGCGACCCATTGCCCATCCGACGGATGTGCGCTACTTCGACCGCTTCCCCTGCGATCTAAATGAGCCACCCGACGAGCTTTCCGGCTGGGATGCGGACTTCTAGGACTTCTAGTACTTCATCACTGTGTTTAGTTTACTCGTTAGGTTATTTTATTGATTTGCTTAGTAGAAACGTAGAAAGAAACAAAGAAAAGCCATCTTAGTTAGTTACTCCGAATCATGGTAAAAGTACACACTGGATTTGGCGGCCAGCAGTCGGCAGATTTGCGAGCATCTCGCGATCAACGGAGTGTAGATCTTCTCGGAATCCTTGGTGGGTTCCGCAGCCAGGTGAAGGCCAGAGGGCACATTCTTAAAGAACTCCTCGTAGGTGAGTCGGGGCTCCCTGCCCTTGGGCATCCTGCAGGATTGGCAATTGCAATTCGATTCCCGATGCTCGTAGAAGGCGTATCTCGCTCGAAAGGCGCAACCCAAGAGGCTCACCTCCACTCCGGTTCTCTGATAAACAGGAGCATCGAAGATGTCCGCCACGATCTGCAGGACTTGCTGGCTCCTCGAGTCCTCACCCACCACTATCACCTTCGTAAACTTGGATTTATTGAAGCCCATCTCCCGGGCGATGGCATAGTGGTGCATGATCTGTCCCTCGATCACAGCTCGCACTTCGATTTCCGGTGTGGCAAAGGCAGGACGACCCCTCAAGCACTCCGCTGACATGTAGTCTATCCCCGCATCCCAACGCAGAGTTCCCTGGGCAATGGGTATAATCTCTCGATCCCTGAAATGCACAGCCACATTGCCACTATTCCCGGGGGGCGTTTGATCCAGCATCTCGTAGAACCTCACCCAACTGCCATTGGCCAGCTCCTCGCAAACGGCCTTTCGAACTAATCCACCATTGTGGAAGCACAGGATGCCCATGAACTCATCGGTCCGCGTGGGATGACACATCACATGGCCATCCTCCAAACGGGGAGCCCGCTTCAGAGGCATCACCACCACATCACTGGTGTCTAGAGATAGCATAAGGAAGTTATTCTCCTCGAGAAGACCGGCCAGTTCGGAGGCCTTGCTCCCGGCGGAGGCCACCACCATGCAGTCGGGTCGAAAGTTCCACCTCTTCACATAGTAATCTGCCACTCTTCCCTGGAGTCTATTAGAGGGTATGGGTTTCATTAGACGCCTGGCCAAATCAGGAGCACAGGCATCCAGGCACTTGGGTGACCACTTCTTGCGCCGGATGTCCAACAGATTCATTCCCGAGCCATCGGTGTAGTCTATGGAGGCCATGCCCCCGATGAGTAGGGAAGCCAGGAAGCTGGAGATCAAGGAGATCCTCGAACATCTCTCGTAGTGCTCCGTGCACTGGGTGTACACCTTGCGGATCTGTGGACCCGTGAACCTGGTATAAGCCCGAGATCCCGTGATGCTGGACATTTCAGCTGGCCCTCCGACTGCCTGCTCCATTTCGCGCACCTGTTCATCCGTGGACGAATCCCTCCAAGTGGGCGTCCTGGTCAACTCGAAGGCACTTTCGGTGAGCTGTTCATGCAGGCGGAGATTGGCATTCAGATTGCAAAGACGTCTTAGTCCCAAATCCGACCAGAAGACACAACCATGCTGCTGCGCCGCCCCACCAATGGAGGCTATTGAGTGGAGGTCCGCTCCCTGCTTCTCCAGGCAGTCCATCAGCATGTCCAGCGCCTTGACCCACATCACTGGATTGGCCAAGTATTCACCGGGTCCTCCGTCTGCTAGGATACCATTCTTGGTCTTGAACTCGGGCAGGTCGACGTCATATCGAATCTGGGCCACATAGGCCACTTTTAGATTGGAGTCGAGGATCAGGGCGCGCAGGAGCTGGGTGCCCAGGTGGAGGCCCAGGTAGCTGTTGCCACTGTAGTCCTGTTTGCGACGGTGGCACATTTTCCAGAGGTTTTTATGGGTTTTAAAGGGTAGGTGGAAATGGATAGGAGAGCTGCAAATTTTTAGGAAATTATTATAAGACGGAAAAGACTAAGCATCAAAGGTATATCGAAAGTTATTATATTTTATTCCGCAAATTAGAATAGAAATATCTATCAAGATAAAAAATATAAATAAAAATTTCATCGCTTTGATATTTATAAATTTCATAAATATTTATTGACAATAGTGAGTAATTCTAGGACTGCTGTTGCCCGATGCGTCGCTGCTCGGTGATTTTGAACTGCAGAAGGACCACGAGATAGGTGGCCATGAAGGAGATGTTGGTCGTGATTAGCTCCCGGTTGATGTTCGCATAGCCGTCCAGATTCATGATGGGCGGATTCTTATTGATGGCCACCAGGAGCATCTCCACCTCCTTCTGGGTGGCGGCATCCACGGCGGTCAGGTTAATGTTGAGTAGCTTTGTTTGGAAGTCGAGTCCAACCTTCCGGGAGGCGTAATGCGCCTCGTTGCAGATGATATACAGCAGACCCATGCAGTAGAACACGATGACGAAGAGACCGACCTACAGTTCAGATAGAAGAAAATATATATTAAAAAGTTCCCTCTTAAAAATAGTTACGAAATAGATATATAACCCACCTCCTTGTACGTTGCTCCGTGGTCGATAATCTCACTGATGCTGCCGTATGTGGCGATGATCGTGGTGAAGAAGATGACCAGGCAGTACATCCCGTACATATTCGAGTATGCCCTTCCCAGCTGCTGCATCATGTGGCTCAGGTCCACCCACAAATGGCGGTACTCGGTCAGTTTCTGGGCGGGCTTCTCTCCTCTTATTGTTGTCTGCATTTTAAAATTGTAAACTTTATTTATACTATTAAAAATATTTGCATTTTACCTGCAAGGCATCGGAAAGAGCGCGACTGGCAGTTCCAAAGGCATTGCAGTTGATGTACCTATGGGAGTTTAAAATGAAAATGTTATAATACTTAATTTGCTAAAACTAAACAGATAAAAAAACATATTTCAGGATGAACTTATTAATAATATTTTTATATCTTTGAAAATACTTTTAAATCGATAAAGAAAGCAAAAAGTAAGATGGCAAAAGAAAAATTGCGTCTTAAACTACTCTCTTCGAAACGCAAAAGCAAGATGGCGACTCAAATTACTTTGAGTAAAAATTTGACATTTTTGTAGTTCGAAAAAATGCGTATTTTGAACATCTTGCTGCTTACATTTTCGAACTTATGAATTATATAATTTCACCAAATCCAATTTAATTCTTTAACATTTTTTTATTGTTGGGAATCCAAGTATTTTCACTTCAGTAAATTAAACATTTTAAGGCTATCCACTCACCACAGGCTACAGAAGCAGTTCAGCATGGCGATGATGGGGTAGTAGGCGAATGTGTACCACAACCGGAAGTCCGGCTGCAGAAAGTACTGCGACAGGTTGATGGCGATGCTGAGGAG
Organism: Drosophila takahashii; assembly: GCF_030179915.1. NCBI lineage: Eukaryota > Metazoa > Arthropoda > Insecta > Diptera > Drosophilidae > Drosophila > Drosophila takahashii. The sequence continues at coordinate 1,025,533 of NC_091678.1, read as the reverse complement.
CCACGAAAAGACGCACAGCGACCAGGTGAGTGGGTAGAGATTCGGAAAGACAATGGGCGAACCGGTGGTCTTGAAAAACTTGTACTGATAGTTGGTCCACATGTTCTTGAAGATGGCCACCTGGGGACCATGCCGCCAACTGGCCACCGGGAGCAGAAAGTTGGTGAACAGCAGGCTGATGAAGATCACATTGTAGATGGCCTCGTCGAACCGCTTGTCCGGACTGGTGACGAACTTCTTGACCCGCTCGCGGAGAACCAGAACCACAATGGTCGTCTGGCAGCTGTAGATGAAGATGGCCCACATGACCTGCTTGGAGCTCCAGGAGTAGCCCGTCCTGGGCAGATTCTTCTCGGGGGGATTGCGGTGGATGGGCATTACGCCCATTATCTGAAACAGGACCAGCAGGCTCTTGGTGGTCTGGTAGAACGAGTCATGTTTGTCCAGCTCCAGGGGATCGTCCACGGTCTCCTGTTTGCGTACATACACCTCCTCCATGGCATCGCCCCTGGCCATCAGTTTCAGCTTCTCCCGGTAGCGCACCTCGTCCTCGAGGAACTGACGCTGGTTGGGATTCAGCATGGGCACCACCTTCGACGGCGGCGTCAGGCCGCGACTCACTGCCCAAAACGACATGGTGCGATCGTAGAAAGTCCTGCCGCCTCGCAGCGAGAAACCTTTTATACACTTTTAGACATCCCCAGGAAGCAGGCCTTGCTATTGACTTTCGATTGAAAGACAAACAATGAAAGGGACACGCCCGCAGGCGGCGCCCATTTGCTTGTCCTCCATTAAATATGCTCAAGTCCGGGACATGAGCACGAGCCTAGTTGGGCATTGGATACTATGCACTGAGAGAAAATGCTATGGTTTAGCTCTTAAAAAATAGGAGTTTTAGAGAAGAGAAGGTTTAGTATTGCGAAATTTTAAGCAGTCAAAAAAAGAAATAAGTTTTCCAGTTCTTAAGTAAAAAACTAATTTCAATTTTTTAAAAAGATTGTTAATGCTTATGTAATGTAAAATTAATAAACATTTATTAAACAAGCAACAAACAATTGGTCACGTCAACTGTAATGTTAAATACAAAAGTGATACCCTCCATGTGTACTTATAATTCCCAACTAGTTCTAGCACTACAAATTCATGACCTATTTACATACAATTCTTACGCTATAACATTACTTCATTTAACTATCTGAAGATAGCTATCTTTCTTGCTTTAAATTTATAATATATTTATTTATTTCAAATTTATTTAATTTAAAATAGAGCTTTTTCTCTCAGTGCCCGTTTGTTGTGGTCATTCTGCTGACACCGACCAACGGGTGACCCCGTCAGCAGTGAAGAATGGGAAGGACGACGACAAGGAGTAGGAGTAGGAGGTGACCAACTGAGGGCGACCGAACGGAGAAGGTACATAAAATGCGCTTAATTTGCCGGAAATGAAAGTTTAACGATGTGTAAATGCTTACGAATGCCGATAGAGGCTCGCACTAATGACCAATAAAAATGTGCCACCAACGGGTCGCAGGACGGGTCTCCATCTTTCCATCTTTGTCCAGGGTTTCGGGACCCAATCCTGGTCCCTTCTCCCACAACCTCGGCATGTGTGTGGGTCTGACTTTTGATCTATTTCTGCCTCAGATACCAAAAGGCCCGGCATCAATGGCTCTTAAGGCGCTTAAAGTCAGTCGAGAGTGGAGAGGAAATCCATGGCAATGACAGCCGTTCTGCCGCTCGGATGTCCAGATAAAACCCAATCCTCTCGAGCAAACTGCTCCTCGCTTCCCGGGGATAAACCAAGTGGGAGCTCTAAATCTCTCCCCGAGAGAATGTTTGGAATTTGTGCGCCACATTTAAAGAGTTTTCACTCTGTCCCAGAAGCCAACTGTTGCGAGTTTACCCCGAGTTTTTCCTGTTTTGGCACCGAAACTCATTTTCATGGCACATAGTTTGGCAAACTCGGCTCGTTTAATGCGAAAACTTTCAAGACAAACGACAAGCGAGACTGCATAAATAAAGTGTTTAGCTGGTTTTTTATGCCCATGACATAATTGCAGCCAACTGAGAAAGCAAGCTGCACATTTAAAAAGCGCTGGCGCAGCTTTATCCCTTTGGCTTAAAGAACTGCAGTGCATCCATGGATTTGTGGGTTTTTGTTGCTGCCACGTCCTTTTTTTTGTTCCTTTTTGCCAGGACGTGCCTTCTCCGAGTGTCACAGGAACCGAAGGAAGCGAATCTCCCACGGCCGCCGGCTGTCACCCACAAAGCGGCCTTGGCGAACAAGTTACATTTCGATTTCCGAATCCCCCGACTGGCATTCCCCTTTCAGCTCCGCCATCCTTCTTAGCGCGCCATCCATCAAGGAAATGCACTGGAAAAATTACTTAATACTTGATTTTTAAGTAAATATACAATAATGATGTAGTGTTAAGCAATAAATGTACCTCCCTCTAATGTAATAGTCAAATTAGATCTTTCTAACATTCTAATTTAATTATACCTTTTATCAATAATACTTAATAAAAGGCTCTCTCAAAAATATTATTCAAATTCAGGATAGATAGCTTTAGAAAACCTTTTTAAAACCTTTCTCTTCATATATATCATACTTTACCAAATAAAATTTGCATAAAATCTAGAAAATCATTACTTAATAGATTGGTGTATCATAAATGTTTCCTTATTTCATTTACCCCATTCCTTTTCAATATTATTTGTACAACTTTTCTTTCACTTCCCGCGTAATGCCAGTATCTTGTGCGAAATGCAGCTGAGAAAATGTGAGAAAGATTTACTTCTTGCGGAGGAAAGACTTTTATTAATATCCAGGGAAAGCGCAGAGCAGAACAAGCCAAAAATGGATTTTAGATTGGCTGTGGAGCTCGGGCAACTTAAGCAGAGGTGTCAGTGGTGGAGGTGGTGCTGGTGCTGGCCTCCGTGGTTGAGGTGGTGCTAGCTTCAGTGGTCGAGGTGGTCGTTGTGGTGGTGGTGGTGCTGTTGCTGGGCAGCGTGGCATTGGGAGGCAGACCCCATGGTCCACCGGGTCCACCTGGACCTCCAGGTCCGCCCTGTGGGCCACCAGGACCGCCCTGTGGGCCACCAGGTCCGCCCTGAGGACCTCCAGGACCTCCAGGTCCTCCTTGTGGGCCACCTGGACCTCCTGGACCACCTGCACCTCCTGGACCTCCCGGGCCTCCTGGTCCTCCTTGTGGGCCTCCAGGACCTCCACGACCACCAGGTCCACCCTGAGGTCCTCCTCGTCCACGACGTCCACCTTGAGCGGCAGCCACGGCAATCAGAGCGAACAGGGCGATGATGATGAAGGAACGCATCTTGCTAGGTGTTTGTATCTTTCAGTAGAACTCAACTGTGATACCTATTCGGCCATTTCACTCGGCTTTTATACCTTTCTCACCTTTCCATTGCGACCGACTGAATAAACAGCTTCAGTTTTCGGTGACGTCAAATAAACGTCGGGTGTAATTCGGTATTTGGTAAAACCGTCGACAGACAAAAGAGTCTTGAGCTGGTCTTCAAATCGCTAGCTAGCTATCCATTCATCTGTTTTTCTGCTTCCCCTGCGTCACAGAGCAGCTGCTCTTGATTCGTTTTCAATATTGTTTGTGTTTGTGTTTGTCCACTCGACCATTTATCACCACAAAAATAGTGGGTGGCGTTTTGGGTGGTTTTCATTGCTAATGGAGTTGTAGTTGTCGCCTTGTGATTCGATTCGATTCTATTGGGTTTTTGCGGGTAATTCATCAGTTCGACCAGCAGCGGATGCAATTTATGAGTTTGCATCGGGTGGGTTGGTCCTTCGAATGCAGGACCAATAAATAAATGTTAATTTAATTTGCCTTGGTCATTCAGATTTACAAGGTCTGAAATGGGCACTCGAAAGTGCACTTAGAAAGTTAGTTCTAGGAACTAAAAAATATAGAAATAAGAATTTGTACCTACTAAATATTTTTATTAGATGATTCCGTATAGTAAAGTAATGAAAATATTATCAAATGTTTAAAATATAAAATCCTATAAAAACCAGAAGGCTCCACACACTTAGACAGATCAAAACTTTACAGTTTAAATTTGAATAAAATTCATTTTCGAGCTGTGCAGGCGGGGATTGCACTCTGGCTAATGCAATTAAACATTAATCATACGCACTGTGTGCTAGGCCAGCTAGGACCAGCAGGATACATATGTCGATGTCCGGTGTCCGTTTGTCCGAGGTCCTCCGTTGCTGGGTTACATTCACGGCAGTTAGAGCGTAGCATCCACAAATTAGCAAATTGGACATAAATTGACTAATTAGTGCTAAAAGCAAGTGCCCATGTTTGCTCTGGCCACACTGAAACCCACCCCCACCCCCAACCCCCTTATGCTACTTGTACAATATTGAAGGGAAAGTGATAATTCAATGTGCGTAAATGGAAAATGTAGCAAACTAATTTCGTTTTATTGTGGTGGGCAGCCAACTCCCCTTATTTTTTGTTTATTTCCCCACTTGGTTGGGGAAATTAAAATGCAAATTTCATTTGCATTGGAAATTTATCGCTTTAATGAGCGCTGCAATTGCAATTAAAAAATCTGAACAACTGCGAAATGCTTTTCTCCCGTTTTCGCCCATTTTTCGCCTCTGGCCATAATCCACGGCCCAATGCGTTTGCTCTCCCTATAATAATTTGCCGAGCTAAGCGCTACCGACCAAGATCTTCAAATTTTTAATTAAAAACGCTTTGCATATTTTCCCACAATTGATTTTTGTTTTTCCGACCCAACCCAACAGAACTGCAGTTAAATAGGGGCGAAAAATAGGGCACAAAAACAGTTTCAATTATTCCGGTCACGCTTTTGTCCTCGGCAATTGATGGTTTAATCAGCTGTCTAACGGTTCTATGGGAAGAAATCCATCTGCTTGGTACTTAGGGTTCTCCCCGATTCATATCTCAGTGCTCTGTAGTTTTTATACCCGTTATTCGTAGATTAAAAGGGTATATTGTATTCGAGGAAAAATTTGAGTGCCGCTAGGTGGAGCCATCAAAAGTTTTAATAGCTGCTAGATGGAGCCAGTAGCTTTGACAAATGCATATCTCCATCTCCTTCGCACTCTCTTCACCTGAGTAACGGGTATCTATTAGTCGAAATACTCGACTATAGCGTTGTCTCTTGTTTTTTCCTTCGTTTTTCGGGGGGTTCCTGGTAATTGAAAAGTACACAAGCGCCTAGTGCATCAATTAGCAAAGCAAACGCAGCCAGTCAGTCGGCAAAGACAAAACGCAAACCATTGCGAAGGACGAAGGCCCATCCTTAGATTCCCACGAATCCTCGGGACTGCAAGTGCATTTTATTAGTGGGTAGCAAACCCAAACCGAGTTTTTATCTCTGGGCAAACAGTCGCAAGTGCCGCACAAAAGACACAAAGGGGCGAGAGCTATTGTCCTCGATGGATAACCCCCCTCCATTTCCATTTTCACTTCCACTTTCCCCATTTTCCCCACAAAAAGTTTATATTGCCATGCAAATGCGAGATGGCATTAAAGGATTTCCCAACTGCCGCGTTCTTGCTTCCATTTGTTAGTATCGCCATCACCATCGCCGGCTTTTATTGACTTTGCGCATTTAACTTTTAATTTTCACCATATTAAAGAGTCGAAAATAAAGCAGAAAAACTGGAAATGAAAAGAGTAGGTGAAGCGGTGAATGGCAAAACTTTTTGCGTTAAGCGCTGAAACAACCCCGAGCGCTTTAAGCGGTTCTCCTTGTTCAGCGTTTGGCGCTTGTAACACCTTTTAGTCTACTAAATGTATTCGTGTACTTTGGCCTCTGAGGGGTATATTGTTTAGCAGGTTAACTGGGAATTTTCTCTGGGATATTTTTGAATCAAATTTAAAAAGCCTTGAATATTACTAGAATTTTGAAATCATCTATAAAGGCATCTAATTGTATGCCACATAAATATTCAGATTATTATTTTCACATCATAATTTGGACACCTTCAAGTATGATTTTATAAATGATTTAAAGTGATTTCGCACTCTACATAAAAAGCCTTGAATATTACTAGAATTTTGAAATCATCTATAAAGGCATCTAATTGTATGCCACATAAATATTCAGATTGTTATTTTCACATCATAATTTGGACACCTTCAAGTATGATTTTATAAATGATTTAAAGTGATTTCGCACTCTACATAAGAAGTTCAATATATAAAGGTGTTTACATGCATGCAACAACATATTTTCACATTCTTATTTTTAGAGCATACTTTTAGACCCCTTAATAAAAGATTTTTAAACCAAAGTGATTTCCTTGTTTCTCCATATAATAAGTTTTAATAGTTTTTTGTATGTTCGAATTTTATTTTTTTAAAGAAAAGTTAACAGCCAAAAGGTATATTTAATTTTGCACATTTAATCTAAATCCTAAGACGTGGAAGCCTCAGTGGTGCTTGCCTCGGTGGTTGAAGTGGTGCTGTTGGAGGAGATGGTGCCATTCGGAGGCAGACCCCATTGTCCGCCAGAACCTCCTTGCTGCTGACCACCCTGCTGGCCATTCTGAGGACCTCCCTGGGGTCCTTCCTGCTGACCATTCTGGCCATTCTGAAGTCCTGGTCCTCCCTGGCCACCTTGTTGTCCACCTTGTTGTCCACCTCGAGGTCCTCCTTGGGCAGCAGCCACAACAATCAGGGCGAAGAGGGCAATCAGAATGTGGGAACGCATTTTCTCTTTGTGTTGGTTTAGTTAGCTTGGCGAAAACTCAGCTTGTGATACCTTTTCCTCACTGCCAAAGCCCTTTTATATTCTCGAAATTTTCCATTAGGCCCAAGCACATTTCTTTCCAACAGCTGCTGCTCCGGCGACGTCACGGAAATCAAACAACAACGTCTGTGGTAATTTGGTAAAACCGAAAGCAGTAGACACAAAGAGAGTTTAGAGCTTGGTCGAAAACGAAATGTTTACTGTTTACCACTGGCTAATTTACCTTATGTGCGTCATCTAGCTGTTACTTTTGATTTGTTTTCTATTTATGGAATAATTGGGCTTTGTGTAATAATGAAATAAAAAAATTGTGCAGTTCCCATTTCCGTTAAGTAATTTTATTTAAAATTTTATAGAAAATATTTTACAAATACTAGATAGCTTTAAAGTCGCAATAGCTCACCTTTAGCCCTCTAACCTTCTTTTCCGCCCTGAAATTATTTTCACACGAAGCATTATAGAATATTCCTTGCCCGCGGCGGCATCCTCATAGAAGTGGAGTGCCGTGTAAATATGGCAGTGATGATGCCTCACTTTCCCACCCATCCCAAAGACCCCACCTCCATCCAAAACCCCGACCCAACTCATTTCCATCCGGAACTGAGCCTGGGATGACATGAAGCGGCTTGTGCGCATTTCGGGCTCAACTTTTGTGGAGCCCACGCGGCGTATACTTAACCGTAGCTGCCTGCACATTCACTTTGCGCCGCTTAATCGGCAAAAAAAATGAGGAGGAAAAAGCAGCTAAAAAATAGATGGCAGCCCAACCAAGCTGCATGCAATATTTATGATTATTTTTTCGATTTCACTTCGATCGCTTCGGCCTTGGAAAATTTCATTTGCTGCATTTCAGCGCGACTGCTGCTCATCCTGATTTTTCCGCCTTTGTTGTTGCTGCTACCGCTGCAGGAAGCCAGGATGTGTTTTCCTTTCAATTTGTGCTACTAAAGTGCATGAAGGAAAGCTGGAGCTCAGTAAAGAAAGCGATGACTTGACTCAAGTTGAGTTAAGTTGGATAGAACTTCCTGCAGCGTTGGCCAATGCACACGGAAAATAAACTAGGTTTTTTTAGAAAGTTTATAAAGATTTCTAATAGATTGGTATAATATTTCAAGTAAAAGATTTAATTCTTTATTGAAGAGAATCTTGGGAATTTTATTAAGCGAAGTTCTGATTAAATTACTAAATATTTCTTAACTGAAATGATTTAGTGCATTATTTTCTCTCTCTGCTTCGGCAGGATGGCAACTAATTCCACCTAAGGATAATATGATTTCCGTGCACCTTCCGCCCTGAAAACCCACCTCCATTTTTGGCCCCCGTGCAGATTACATTTGCTACTTTCGTATTTCTGCGTATGTGCTCCCGTACTTTTGCACTTTTTCCCGTACTTTCATTTTTCAAAAGCGCGAATTTAGTCGGCTGCCAACTCATGTGTGTGAGTGTGTGGATCCCCCGATCCTCCCCCTATCTCCTTTCTGCCCCCTGATGAATGGTTCATGTGTTTCACTAACCAATTTGCGCTCTGCGCTCGACGTGATTTACAGTTCCCCAGCGAGCTGTTTTGCCTGCCTTTTCCCAGCTTTTCCCCACTTGCTCCATGTGGCAACTGGCTTAACCCACCTGTGGCCACAATACATCATCTAAAATCTGAAATAAATCCATGCTAGTCAATTGAATGAGTTACTATCTAATGGGAAATATTATTTTGTAATGTTTCAAGCACAGGAAAACTCATAAAGCAATTTGAGTTAGTACTTCTGGGTTTAATTTCATATTAATCTGGATTTGTTTGGTTATATCCTTAGTTGCCAAACTCATTCGAGGAATATTAGGATAAAAAAAATTAAGACTAGGGGTTTATGGCAATTTTATGGGAATTTTTCGATCCACATCACTTTTGGAAAGATTAAAAAAAATGTTTTGTCAATTTTTGAAAATTTAACAAGGGGTACCATCGTGATTTAAATGCCAATAGATGCATAATTTCATTACGAATCCAACAAGGTACAGCAATATATATTTGGAACAGTATTGCCATTGTTTTGGCAAAAATACTGAGTTTTTTGGTGGAAAATCGGTATGTGGAATTTTGATAAATACTTGATTTTTTTTTGTAGGGATTTTTTTTGCTATAACTTGGCCAAAAAGTTTTTATTAAAAAATTCAGTTTGTTTAAAAATTAATTTGTATTCAATGTTGTATAAAGTTTTCCTATAACTTTTAGGCTGCGGTGGGTTAACAGCTTATGGATCTCAGTGGGGTTAAGCCCTGCCGCAGAGTCCAGTCAATGGCAGAGCTGGCTTAAAGCGCCTTTGCACTGCACTCTGGTGTCCGCTCAGTTCGCAGTGGGATATGCAAATCAATTGATCATTTCGCCGGTCCACAACTGACGGCCTTCCACCTACCGACTGCCACCCACCAACTAACCACCCATCCCCCTTCCCCTCCCTCCTTGCGGGAAAACACTTCAGTGCACTGAAAGTGGCCGCTTCGCTGAGCAGCGAAGACGACTTTGTACTGCATTTCATGAGCCACCGCATATGCGTTTTTCCCCCAGACTTTCCCGCTTTTCCCGCTGCCATTTGCAACTGCTGTTTGTCGCAGATTTCAGAAAAAGAAGGAGCAGGGAAGTGGGAACTCTTTTAGTGGCCATTTGCGGGGATTCTCGGGGGGAAAAATGAGCTGGCATTCCTGGGATTTGCTTTAAAGTGGTTTTTAGCTGCAGCTCAAAAGTGTTGCATACTTTTTAGCGTCAATTGCTGGCTCAGAATAATTCAGAACGTTTTTGGGGGATGAACTGGGGCTTAATTAAACGATTTGCCGAGGATTAGATGAACCAGTTTGCTAATACAGGGCAGAACACTTGTTGTACAATTTTAAGACGGTCATTAAAATTTTTTATGTAACAAAAATATTTTAACAACAGAAAATAATTTGTAATATCCTTAAAATATTTAAGATTAATCAGTTGAAAAATCTTGTTCTTCCTTCAGAAATCATAAAGTACAATTTACTTGCAAGAATTTTTATTAACATAAAAAATAAGGAACATAAGCAAACAAAAAATAGTTTTGCGATAAGGATCTGTCTAAATCCTAAGATGAGGAAGCCTCAGTGGAGCTGGATTCACTGGTGCTGGCTTCAGTGGTTGAAGTGGTGCTGTTGGAGGAGATGGTGCCATTCGGAGGCAGACCCCATTGGCCACCTGGACCTCCTTGCTGCTGAGGTCCTCCCTGCTGGCCATTCTGAGGACCTCCCTGGGGTCCTCCCTGCTGGCTATTCTGAGGTCCTTCCTGGCCACCTTGTTGTCCACCTTGTTGTCCACCTTGAGCAGCAGCCACAACAATCAGAGCAAAGAAGGCAATCAGAATGTAGGAACGCATTTTGTCTTTGGTTTGGTTTAGTTAGCTTGATGAAAACTCAGCTTGTAATGCCTTTTTACATTTGCCAAAGACCTTTTATATTCTCGTAATTTTCTAATAACAAAAATCCCCGTGCTGTTTATTAATGGAAAAGAAAAATCAAAAACTTATTTCAACGCAAATAGTAAATAAACAAGCACAAAGCTAGTAAAACAGAAAAAAGAAGGCAAACAGAAAACAAAAACAGAACCAGAAGCAGAAATTTCATAACCGAGACCAAACCAGCTGCCGCAAAACGCAAAGAAGGCAAGTGAATGAGTCAATGCAAAGTATTTGTACTTTTTCAAGACCAAGAACACGAGCGTTAGACCCTTTTTGTTGTACTCATTTCGGTTTTTCCCAATTACCCCAGACGTTTGTTTGATGTCTGTGACGTAGCTGGGCAGCAGCTGTTTCTGAGGGGATTTCTCAGGTGGAAAAGAAAAATATTAGGAATATAAAAGGGCTTTGGCAGAGGGAAAAAGGTATCACAAGCTGAGTTTCCACCAAGCTAACTAAACCAAACCTACCAAAAATGCGTTCCTACATTCTGATTGCCCTCTTCGCCCTGATTGTTGTGGCTGCTGCCCAAGGAGGACCACAAGGTGGACAGCAAGGTGGCCAGGGAGGACCAGGACCCCAGAATGGCCAGAATGGTCAGCAGGGAGGACCCCAGGGAGGTCCTCAGAATGGCCAGCAAGGAGGTCCCCAGCAGCAAGGAGGTCCTGGCGGCTCATGGGGTCTGCCTCCGAATGGAACCATCTCCTCCAACAGCACCACTTTAACCACCGAGGCCAGCACCACTGAGGCTTCCTCATCTTAGGATTTAGACAGATCGTAATCGCAAACCAATTTTGGCTGTGTTTTATTCCATATTTATAAATAAAATTTCTTGCAAAAAAATTATACTTTCTGTATTTAGTTTAACCTCTGTTGTGTTTGTTTAATTATTATTTGCGTTTGTTTCGACTGGTACAATAGAAAACACCTTTTAAAAATTCCTTCCCTGCGTTGCTAGAAACCTAGTTAAATTTATGAAGAGAAACTGGAGGTCAAGTTCGTTGGCCACTCAATTATATCTTAGTTACAGTTCAAGTAAGAGTGAGATTATTGACTTTCGCGTGCGAGTGGGCGATGGTTTGGAGTTGGATAAGCGCTGATCCCTCACGGCGGCAATGTAATAAATTAGCTGGCAATGAACTCGGGAAGCGCTGGCATCATAAATCATCTTCGGGACTAGGATTTTGAGTCCTAATTATCGCCGCAGCCAGTGGGCCAAAGCCTTTGCTTCTGCTCCATCTATTCTCAGCCCATCTTTCCACCCATTTCAATAACCATGACGAGTCCAAGAGTCCATGAGTCCAACCATGACCAAAGCTAATCACGAACAGTGGCCAAACTGACCAAACTGAATCTGAAGCCAAGCGCAAAGAATGTTGCCACGCATAAAAATGGAAACTGAGGCGATTATCCCGGGGATTTCTTCTCCTTCTCGTTGGGATTAGGAGGGCTTCTTCTGGTTTGGGTAGATGGTAGATAGAATGATGGAATGATGCCACCACCAGCTCAATTATTTCTGCCTATTTATCCCCGCTTCGATTTTCTGTGTGCGAGTTAAAGCGATGAAATTGTAACTGAAAATCCGTTTAAAGACGTCTCGCTGTAAAAATTTGATTTTAATTGAATTTCTCATTTTCGACGGGGCCTATTCAGGGGGTTTTGTAGTCGGATGGTAGGATGGTCGTGACGTTGGCAAATTCAATTTGCCGCTAAATGAGCTAAATGCGATTAAACTGGGGCAGACAGACTGTTCTCCCTGCCACCCATTTTGGTATTTTGGTATATTAAAGCCGAGAGGCAGAAGCCTCTTAGCCCCAAGAACCCCAAATACAATTTCAGACCCTCGGAGCACCGAAGACATGACCGCGCTTGCGGCATGTGTAACATATGTCAGATGTGCCGGACTCGGCCTAAATCAATACAATTGTTTGGGCCCAGTTACCGCAGCCCTGCACTTGGGCCTTATTGTCATTGGACAGCGCCAAAGGACGATGTCAACAAGCGGCCAAATGAAGAAAACAATAAGGCGACGAAACTTTTGTTTCAAAGCGAAGAGGATATGCCCTGAAAATCACTTAAGACGATATAAATAAAAAGAACAATGTAAAAAAAAATATATATAATTCCACTTTAAAATATTGTACAATTTCTTAAGAAAATATTTTATTCATTTTATTTTTAAGTTTAATTAATAATGTGTGGATATCCTCCAAGAAATATTTATAAATTCCAAAATCAATATTCCTAAATACAAATGTTGCTTGTTTGCTTTGCCATTCAGTGTCTTTTATAAGAAAGAGAAAATTGTTATGAAATTGGCATCGTTTAGAGGAGAAGAAGTCTCCCATATTGAGAGCATTGAATACTATAAAAATAAATGAGTTTGCCAGTCTTGTTTTATTGGAAAGAATATTTCTGTGTCAGACAATTTGGACCATTAAATAAAGATTATAATAATTTAAAAGATTTTTTTTAGGACCTAGGAATTTAATTATAAATTCTAGTTGCCAAATAGCAATAACATTTTATATTATTCTGTTGTATTTTCTGCAATAATAAATGTAAATGGCTTTAATCACTTTAACCGAGACAAATATTTGTTATGCAAGGGGATACACATTTGCCGCTTGATTTTGGGCCGCAAAGGGTTCATCATTTAGTTGGCTTGCCCCATTTCTTTTCTCGTTTCTCGCAGGGATCTCTGTGGGCCCTGGATTTGCATTTGGCTTGGGCAAAAGACCGACAACAAGTTGTTGTGCCCGCTCCTTAAATCCTTTTTGTGTCTGCGCCTTGGGTTTTTGCCAATTGGCGCCGGAGGACAATGGGCGGTCAGAGGAGATCCACAGAGCCAGCAAGCCAACAAGCCAAAGAGTTAATAAAAAGTTGTCGTCGAGCAAGTTTTCCCTTGTATTTCCTCGGTCAAATCCCCTCTTCCCCCGGAATTCATTCGCCACTTGTTTTATGGGACTTCGGATTCAGATTCAGTTTCAGCGGCTGCAGCGTCAGCATTTCTATCGCTTCAGATGTTTGTTGGTTTTCCACTTTTTACTTTATAGGGTGGAGAGATATGGGGGTGCTGCTACTTGGCCTGTCTTGCGGCACTGCGTTTCTTTTCGTTTCGCTTCTGTTTTTATTTGCATACAATTTGCCAGTTTATGGCCGTCAAGAGCTGGTCTCTGGTTTGGTTTTGTTGGGTTTTGAGTATATATCTCCCCTTCCTCGTCCACAAATATATGTTATTTGTATTTATTGATTTCCAAGTGAAAACATTATTGAGGTTGGCCTCGACATCGCCTCGCTCTGGCTCGTTCGGCTCAGTCATGAAAATTGTTGCGTACCCAAAGCAAATTTGCCCTCTCTCGTTGAAAATGTCGAACAACAAAAGGACTTCATTATTATTGGCTTCGTTGTTGTGCTGCGTGTTGTGTTGTGTGTCAGGATGCCTGGCATTGCCCATCGTGAGCTGGCAAACTGATTAAATTGAATTTCATATGCAAAAGGTGAAACTCAATCAAGAAAACATAAAGGCGGCGAACACACAAAACAAAATCTGGCCATACATAATAATTTGTAATGGATAAAATGAGCGCTATTGTAAGATGTGAAATTTTTGAGCCTCACAACTAATTGGGAGGAAATATTTCAATGAAGGTTGAACTCTATTAAAGTCTTAAATTAAATACCTATTTAGGACATCTAAAGGACAAACAAAATATGTCAGAATTAAATTTATTATTTGTTAAATAAATATTTAAAGAAGTCATGTTTAAAGTTATTTTAAAATCATCTTAACATTTATTAATATAAGGTTAAATAGTTTAAAATCAGAAATAAAATATTCTGACGAAGAAATATCCATACTTTTCGCTCACTGCAAGTATTAGTGGTCGGATCTATCTGCCTGTGTGCGTATGTGCCAGTGCTCGGATTAACCAAAGCCAAAGGGAAGGCTTTGCGGCTTTGTTGTGTGGCAGTGATATGCTCCACCCTCCGACCTTTCACCCGCCCTTCACCAACATCCTTCCACCTTTGCAACCTTTGAGGTTGAAATTAATAGCAAAATGGAAATTAAAAGCCACTCGGTCAGAGGAAAAAGGAAAATGCTGCGAGTCAGGGGGAAAATTGAATGACTCGCAACGCGCTGGAATAGAAAGCTGCAGCTTTGGGGGGCATTTTCGAGGCATTTCCCATTTCCCACCCACCGAAAGGCGAGGTACTTAAAAGTAAAAGCCCTGTTCGCTGGCCCGTTGTTGCTGGTTTTATGTTCATAGCTCTCGCATAGGTGATAATTTCATTTGGCCAAATCAAAACCGGAGACTCTCACACACTCAAAAGCGGGAAACAGGCAACCTGAGCCTCATATATCGAGCTAATAAAATTTTAATGAAATTACGAGGCCTTCCCTTTCCCCTCTCCCTGCCCTTCGACCCTTCTCGTAATAATCACGGCCGAAAAATTTTATGCCGTCTACGTGGCAAAACACTGAACGACCGAAAAGCGGAACCGCCGAAAAGGGGAATTCAAGTGGAGCATAAAAGGAGCTATTAGCTGGCGCGATTTTTCCCCGTTTTTCCCTCACCAACCTGTTTCCAGAAATCTCTTCCTCATTTTCCCCTCCCCCCTTTCATAGCCCATTCGCGGCGTTGAGGACACGCACATTTCGCCAGCCATTTTGTGAGTACATTGCTAAAAAACTTGGGTTTATAATTTAGATTACTTTTTACGAAGTTTTTTATTTGCTTAGGGTAGGCCCACTAAATCAAAATTAAACTTTTAAATTCTCTAAATATTTAAGGTGTCTAAAAGTATGCAGTAAAAAAACATTTTTGTCTGTTAGAATGAATCTTCAAAATTGTGGCATACTTTTTCTTAAATTTATAAGTGATTTGTAATTTTAAAATAAATGTACTTTTATTTGTTTAACCGTTAGCTCTTCATTTAAATCATTTTCATATGATATTTTATTTTGCTTAGCCAGTTTTCAGTGTACTTCTCCCTGTTAGCAAGACAGTGTGTGTGGGCCAGTGGGCGTGGCACCGGGAGTGTGTGAGTGAGTGTGCATTAATGATGCATTGCATCTGCCATCCCGCGTGCCAGCTTAAAACGCTTCGCATCGCTTAATTAGAGGTGAACTGGGGGGAGGGAAGGGGGAAGGGGAGTTTCCAAAAGGGAAGTTCGGGGCACGTGCATTTTAACTGACTTCTTGTCGCGTAATTGCAAAGGAACACAAGTTTTGATTAAAGTTTTGGCCCAACTACACCGAATTTACAGACAGAGATGACAGAGATTTTTAACTCTATCATGAATTTTTATGACTAGTTTTAAATCTCAGTTTTTAAAGCCGATTCATAAAATTCTGAAAACTTTCAAAATATTCTATGGCCTAGCAATGGTTATCAAACTGTCGTAAAAGTAGAGATATGGCCCATAAAAACCGGCTATACTAGATTTAAATGTGTTAATCTGCTACCTTTTCTCATCTTTGCCTGGCGCATTACGCATACGCCGCGTGCGCTCGGTAAACTTTCCCTGCAGTGACGTCTAATTAAAACTTATTTTTGCAGTTTGCCAAGACAAAGGGATGAGTCTCCACCCTCGGCTTCTCCCGGGTGCTTTACAGGTGCTGTTGTTGTTTTTGATTATGTTGACGCCAATGGAAATATTTATCAAGTCATCGCGTTGCAGGTGGAAGATACACATGCATATACATATTATACTTATATGGCATGGTGGTGGTGCTGCGGGCAAACAATGCAGATTACGCATACGCCATGTGTTGCATGTGTGGCTGCGCGGGAAGCGCGTGTCAAGTTGTGTTGTTGCCCAAAAAAGTTAAATGAGGCGCAACGTTGGGAAACTTTGACGCTGATTTTGACACGTTTGGCTTAGCTTTTCACCTGCGATTTTCGGGGGGCTCTTCCGTCTTTCTGTCAGCTCTAATTAAAATTTTCACCGGCTGTGCAAACTTTAATGTCCATGGATTCTGCCACGGATTCTCTCTGCCATGTCCTTCCAATCCAGAAGCTCTGGGGCCCCAAACATTGCGGTGGCCAGGATTCAGGGGACATGGGGCGACATCTAATGACCGCACGGCTCGTTTGCTTCATTTGCAGTGAAATGGATGCACAACCGCAAATCAAACACAGCCAAATTGGGTTGAGAAAGGGTTAGGCGGATGGAGGAGCAGAAATCCAGCCACCATGAGAATTGAGAAATTCCCCAGAAAACGTTTTGACAGTTGAACTCTTTTGGCCCGGTTATTTGATCTCCGCTGCTGGGCAGCCTAGCCTAGCACTTGGTTTTGGCCATCTCTCTTTCGTTCCGTTTTCAATAGAAATGCAAATCCAATTCCGTTCCACTTCGTTGGCTGCTGACATTTACAAGGTAATCTGATCATTACGTGTGTGTGGGACAGATTGTAGGACCAATATTTAAGTTATTTGTCGGATTTGCCAGGAGCTACAAGGATTTTAAATTCCCAGACGAGAGATTATCCAAGTGGCTCCTTGGTTATTTAGGACCAGTGATAAATACCAAATCAAGTTGGCTGCCGCATGGACGTGCCATCCAATCATAATGTCGATGAGCAGATTGGACAGCAAATATTGCCAGCTATTTGCAAGATTCGAAGGGATTGCGAATGCTTAAGCGAATCCTTGAGTTTTCTCTTATTTTGTGGTTCATTACGTTCTGGAGCGCAAAATCAACGCTGTCTCGTTGCTCGGTTCTGGGCTCTTGGTTCTTGGTTCTTGGTTCTTGGCATCGTCCCCGAAGTTTGCATTTGGCTCGATAAACTCGCACATACTCGATAAACTCGAGCGTAGACACGTACCACAGTTGCTGCTGCTGTTGCTCCTCCTCCCTCGAGGACACCCTTTTTCCTGAGATTTTCCCGGCTCTGCTGGCTGCTCCATCAACAGTTTGTGGCAGCTTGTTGAAATTAATCATTTGGCTGCCAAGACGCAGTCTTCGCCTTGATTTTTACACTTTTTCGGGGGTCTTTTAGTTTGGATCATGGGTTTGTAGAGATATTGAAAATGAAAACCCTTTTTAATTACCTGTTCTGTTCTATAAAAATATGCAGAACTTTTGGTGTCAATTAAATTTAATTAAGATTGTGTAAAAATATTTAGTTTCGGTGGAAAATTATATGAAACAAATTAGTGTCAAAATTTGATGGTTTTCGTTTTTTCGTAACTTGGCTAAATAGAGTGTCATAGTTGAAAGAACAACTGTTTTGCGCAGCTTATCATATAAGCTAATGATCCTCATCACTTTTGAAACAAAATAAGAAATAAAAAAAATTTTCAATTTTTGAAAATTTGATAAGGGGTACCATCATAATTTTTTGCAAAAAATCATCAAAAATTAAAATTTCTAGATTTAAATGTCAATCGATAGAGAATTTAATTACGAATCCAACAAGGTATGGCATTCCATATTTGAACTATGTTTTACATAGTTTTGGTCACAGCACTGTGATTTTTTAAGAATAATTAGGACTAAGGACCGAAGTGAGTACCATTGCTAGGGTATTTGAATTTTGGGGTTCCCAAACTTGGTCTTTCCAGTTGCTCCTCCATCTTCGAGCACCTCCCCCCTCATTTGCTGCCATCCATAGCAATCAGTTGGCAGCCTCGACTTTCTCTTTCTCATCTGTCGCCATGTTGCTACTTCCGTTTCCGCTTCTAGTTGGCTTTACGTGGCTGTGTGTGTGTGCGTGTGCAGTATGTCAACAACATTATGTTATTTCTTTGGCAGACGTGCGCGTGTGTGAGTGCTGGCATGCCACTCGCGTAATTTCCCATGGTAACTGAACATGTGAGTGCATCCTCATCTTCATCCAGATCCACATTCCCATTTCGACTCCTTCTGGCAGCTGTTTCCTGTCTTTCTCAGTTGTCGCGACAATAACTGCGAAGATTTTTCCCTGCATTGTTTACAGCTCGCTTATAATAAATTGCAATCATGACTTGAATGGCAACAGCTCAACCACTCGCCATTTCGCTGACTCTGATTGTATCTGTCGGTGGAATTTGCATGAAAACACGCGCCCCTCTACATTTCCCCTCGCTTTCCCTGCCGCTTGGAAATTTTCAATCAGCCGCTCACTGGGCTAGAAATCCGTTTTCCGCTACTCGTTTACCATTTCCCACTTTTCCCACTTTCCCGTTGTCGTTCGGCTGTGATTCCTTCGCCGCGATTCCCCCAGAGATAACCAATTAGAAGGCTTATGGCCTGGCACCTTTTAATTCAACATCACTGCAATAAAAGCCAGTGAACAAAGAAATATTTAAAAAAAATGGGTTGCTAAATAACCTATTACTGGGATTATAAAATATCTTATTAAGGTGTCAGTGCGAATAAAAATAAAATAAAAGTTGTCTAGCGAAAAAATAACTTATAAAAGTGTCTAAAAGTATTCAATAAAAGTTTTTAACGAAAAAATCACTTCTAAAGGTGTCTAAAATAAAAGAATGGAAGTTCCATATTCAAAATATATTGTTGCATACATTTAGACACCTTTTTAAAAGATTTTAATTTTAACTTAACTTTTACAATACAATTTACCTGTTAGCCTCAGTGCACGCATCTCAATTAAAAGTGCGAATTGTCATCAGTGCGGAAAATGTTTAACGTGGATGTTTTTATGCCTGATTAAGCAGAAAAGTCGTGGGATGAGGCCCAGAAGAGATCCCAACCTGTGGGCGAACATATTTTGTCATTTCCAGCGCTGACAGCAGCCACGTACCGAAAAGAAAAGTTGAAACGAAAGGCCAGAGGAGGGAAAACTTTTTGGCCAACATTTCGGCATCGCCTGGCTTTGGCTTTTCCCCCTTCCCCGGAAAATTCCCCAATTTTCCCCGCTCATTCCTTTCCATCACAAAGCTGGCTTGTTATGTGTTGCTGTTTCAGTTCACTCGCTTCTTTGAATTACAGGCAGTGCATGGCAGGCAAATTTATTGGCAAATTGGGAGCACAGTGGTTTCCTTTCATTTCCCTTCCCTTTTCCCTTTACTTTTTTTTTGCTGGCAGAGGGGCACGTGTGTGTGCTCTCGCACTTGAGTGTATTTTTTACAGCTTGCTTTTTGTTTATGTTGTTTTTATTGATTGAAAATAACTTAGTGCCGTTTTATGTGCCACCTTCGAGCAGAACGGGGGAATAAACTCGAGCGCTTTATGCCAAAGGTAAATAAAGTGCAGGAGTTTGTAAGAACGGCTGATGATGCCTCGTGGGAATCATTGCAGACCCTTGAGCATCATTGTTGGCTGCCTTTTGCCAATGATAATCCTGAATAATTAGCGCGAATCGGCGCGTGGCCCGCAGAGACACCCTCGCATCAGGAGAGATCTGCTCACTTAATGCACTTTGGCATACATGCGTAAATTGCCTTTGGAGCGGGTGCTAATTAAGTGGGCTTTGTGCCCGGGGGCTCAACTTTAATGAACCGACCGCAGAGCAGAGCCACCGCAGAACGAGAGCCCCTCCGAAAAAACCGGGGCTCCCGGAACACAGAACAATGTGTGCTGCCCTTTTTTGTGCGTGGGCTCAACCTGTTGACCCAGCTGGCCATTTGTCAATGCCGGCGAAAAACACGGCCAGTGGCGTAGGCGGAGATGAATTTCAGGGGGCTTGCAGTCCCAGGGGAAATAATTAGAAAATTCTGTTAATTTTTATGAATTTTATGGTAAGAAGTTTAAAGACTGTTATTATAAAGATATTTTTTTAAATCCTCTTCGATCGCCGAGTGAGTAAGGGTTAGCTATCACTTAAATTAACCTTGAGTTGGATACAAAATTGGCAGGGGATATTTATATTAAACAATAAACACACTTCCGAGCTGATTAAATATTTTATTATTTTTTTTTTTAAGTCCCTTTCGATTGCCTAATGAGTAAGGGTTACATATTATTAAAATTTAACCTTGAGTTGGATGAAATAAATTATTAGGGGTTAATTATAATAAACAATACACGCAATCCAAGCTGATTAAATATTTTATTATTGACAAACTACCCGAAAAATGCAACCCCATTTCCCCACTGAACATGCTACCCATTTTTATTCATTTCGTTTGGTCGTTCCGTCTCCACTTCTTTTTTTTCGAGGGTCTGTCTCCGGCTCCGACTTGACCATATTAATTAGCTTGATTAAAATTAATATTTGCGCAACTTTTGCGACGCCACAAAATGTTGTCGTCGGCTGGATGGAGCGTGAGCAAATGGATGGATGGCTGGGATGCAAAAGGGGCTGAGGGGAGCAGCAGCTGTGGCAAATATGTGCAATAAATAAACATTTCGCCGCTGTGACAGCCCTTCGGGCAAAAGGTACTCCAACTGTAATAAAGCAAATATAAAGACAGCCAGCTTCGTTTTATTGAGCGGAAGCAGCGGAGCACGACCTGTGACCCGCGACCTGCGACCCCTGACCTCCCCGACCAAAAGGACCAAAAAGCGGGAGCCAAGTGAGGCAACAAAGTGCGCGGGGATAAATCCTGATGCGTCAGATCTTGGAGCAATGGACAGTGGGGAGTGGGGAAAAGAGAGGAAGCCACTGAATGGAGCCATGAAAAATGTTGGCGTATTCATTCGCTCTGGCTACGAGTGTCGCCAGCACATCTATCCCCGTGCCACTTTATTTTTGTGCACAGAGAAAAAATACTCCGACATATTTCATCTAAGTTATAACAATTTATTAAACTAAATATATAAAAAAATATTTTAAATATGTCACTTCGCTTTAAATGACTTTTGAAAGGCCACATCTTTGCAGATTTTGTAAAAGTTTAAATGACATTTTGTTGAGTTTATTATTACCCATCGAAATGTAGAAGAAAATTTTAAAACCGGACAATCCAATCAAAAGTTATGAGCGAAAAATAAAAAGGCCGCTAGATGGAGCCTCTAGCTTTGACGACTGCCCTTGATTTTTTCTCCGTGCACTCGTCCCTTTAGAAGCACGTCCCCTTTGTCGTCACTGTTTATTTGGCCGATTCCGTTTCATGTGCTTTTTGTTTTACGAGCATAAAGATAAATTCACACGCCACCAAACTCACGAGGATTTACGGCGGCAAAATGCAGGACGACCAAAGGAGCAAAGTTCAGGTTAGGTCGACCGCCCGCCGTTTTTTGGTCATCCGATTTATTTATTTATTTATGGTAACAAATTGCAGCGTCAACTTAATCACCGAACTCTATTAGTTTCGGTTGGCCATTGTGCAGGATCCAACTCATTTCACGGCTTTGTACAAAGTCATTTCTCTTGGGCCCCCATGGACATTTGTATCTGTATCTGTAGCCGAGAACCGAGAAGCGGGAGAATCTGCAGCGGTTTCGGTTCCCCCGAGGCGGCACTCAATAAAACAAGTTTAATTAATTAATCATTATTCTGGCTTGGCATTTCTGCTTAGACTTTTCTGTTTATTCAAGTTATCCAAGAGAGTGGAGGTGGAGGACTTTGGACTTTGGGTTCGAATGGGATTGGATTACAATGCTAAAACTTACGGCTTAGTCTTGAGCAGTTTCTCAAGTGTTCTTGGCTTTCGCCCTAACATCTCTGGACTCCTACATGATTCATGGTTCGTCTGCGCAATGATTAATCATACTGTCACCCCTACTCTACTCTGATTCTCATTCTGGTTCTGCTACTAAGTCTAAACTTTAAGTACGATACTTAGTATTGCTCACTGGATACACTGTAGATACACCGCAGAAACACACTGCCTTCCTGCGGCGGCACAACAACAAGAAAACAAACACTAATGCAGCTACTTAGGGCTAAAAGGATAAGGGACAGGGGGTTAAGTTGGGGTTAAGAAGCGGTTAAATCACAACTTAACCTATGAGCCTTTGAGAGGTCCCACGCGGTCCAGGATCAATCACATTGCGGAGGAGGTTCTACACAGAGAGATGAGATTGGGTCCACAGCTATACTATCCTATCAATTTTAAAGAACAGATGGAAGCTGATTTATAAAAAATAAATATTGTAAACTAAATTTTAACAAATTTTATTGTTATTACTTCTCTCTAACCAAATTTTCATGTAAGAAAAATTCTTTAATAGGCCTTAAAAATTACAAAGAAAAAAAAGAGAAATAAAAAAAATAAATATATAAATAAAAAGAAATTAAAAAATTAATACAATTTTTCTTTTAATTTCTAAAAAATTTGGCAACCCGAGTTAGTAAATTTTCTTGCTGTTCCATTCAATAAGCGAATACTGAGTATAGTTTTTAGAAAACTTTGCTGATACTTACTGAAGGGGAAAATTTACCACGAATATCTAGACGAATTCTAAACTTCCGCTAGTGTCTTACTTTAATTTGTAAATTTTTGTTCTACTTCCATACTCTGCTTTTATCTCTGTGTAGCTGATTCTGCTAAGGACTCAGGAAGAGATGACTAGCTATGGTTAGGAGGGGTGGTTCCTATCGTGACTTATCTAGCGTTTTACCCTAATGCGTTTGATTGCTTTAAGCCGATGATTGGTCAGTTGCACACGCGCTTTTTTCTGGGGGGCAGATTTCGTGGGCGTGTCGTTAAATAATTGCTTGGTGTTTCGCTTCTAATTGACGAGGACTTTAACTTGGACTTGGACTGGGGGACCTTCTTATCTCTAATCCAGGCCGTTAGAAGGCGTCGGCTGCTCCTCCTCCTGCGAATCTCCCAGGGAAAGCCTCGACTTGGCCGCCGTCTCCATGGACTTCCAGGTGCCTCCGCTGGTGGCCTGTTGCAGGGAGATGCGAGGTATGGACTTGCAGCTGCCCAAAATGGAGCTACTGTCGCCGGGACGGTCCTCGGATTCGGCCAGGGCACTCAGACTGCAGGTGGGCGGCAGGATGCGGTGGGGAAAGCGCGGCGAGCCCCTCACCCGCTCCCTCAAACTGGGAGGCGGCTGCACCACCGAGGGTCTCCGGTTGCTGGGCAACTGGAAGTTCACCTTGGTCTCCAGCAGCTTCACATACTTGCCACCTAAGTGCTGTTCGGCCAACTGTTCGCCCCCCGAAATGGTGGGAATGGGCAGGAAATTGGGATCCTTGGTAAGATGATCCAGGTGGGTGCCGCTCTTCGTCAGGGAACCCCGGTGGATGGGCTTCAGATGAGTGCCGTTCTGTGGGTGATGAGTGGACGGATCCACGGGTGCGTTGGAGTCCGGATTCGGACTATTGTAGATGGCATTGCAGGAGGCGGTTTGGGAGGAGGGAATCAGGCGGGTGAACAGACCCATGTGCGATTTGAAGGCCGCCTTCAGACCCTTTTGATCCGCCAAACTGGCGGTGGATCCCTTGTTGCTCGAAGTGGTTCGCGAAAATATCCCCCTCAACCGATTTATCAGGCCCGTCTTGGCCTCCGTGGCCTGCTGGTGGGCCAACCGCAGGTTAATCAAGTCCTGTGCCGGCAGACAGGCCTCCTCCAGTTGCGGCTGGGAGGCAAAGGTCACCGATCGCCGCATCGGGATCTGCATGTACTCCGCCGAGGGCCAACTGGCCCGGGGAATCACCGGTGGCAGCACGGAGAGCAGAAGATTCGGCAGTATTCCCGAGATGCTGGGCGTTCTGGCTTTGCTGGCTGCCGGAGTTTGGGTCGAAATCC
The DNA here is from genome assembly GCF_030179915.1 of Drosophila takahashii. Taxonomy (NCBI): domain Eukaryota; kingdom Metazoa; phylum Arthropoda; class Insecta; order Diptera; family Drosophilidae; genus Drosophila; species Drosophila takahashii. Next base: position 1,001,706 of record NC_091678.1, on the reverse strand, counting down.
CACTGGTGACCGTCAGTTCGGGCTTCAGGTGACCTCCTCCGGTTAGTAGCGATGTGGAGGATGAAGTCGTTGTGGAGGTGTTGGTAAGGCCTGATTCGAGAAGTCGCTCTAGCTTGCGGATCTCGGCGTCCAGAGCCTGAATCTCCTTTTTGTACACCCTGTTTTGCACCTCCACGCGATACTGCAGCTCTCGGCGATCGTCCACCACGAATCGCCGTGTGTTGCACTCCATCTTCAGACCCATGCTGTGGATAACCGGATCGATTATATCGTCTAAGGGAGAAGATTAGAGGTTGAAGAAAAAAAAAATTGTTGGTTAATGAAATTACTGGGCATCTAAGAAAATGTATACATGCCTTGAGAGTAATCAATCATAATATAAGATATATAGAAAAAAAGAACATAAATTAAAAATGGCGACTAAAATTACTCTCTTCAAAACAGCCGAAATCGAAAATCGAATTTTTTCGACATCGAAAAAGAGAGCAAAACCAAGATGGCGGTTATAGATACTCTCTTCGAAACTCTCAGAAATCAATAAAGAGAGCAAATTCAAAATGGCGACTAAACTCAAGATGGCGACTGAAATAACTCTCTTCAAAACTCTCTGTAATCGAAAAGGAAGCAAAAATGAAGATGGCGACTAAAATTATATGATGACTATTATAAAATCAATATGGAATTAAAGCGAATCGATCATCATTTCTTGTAAATTTTTTTCTGTGTACTTAGATATGCGACGTATACTCACTTCTCGCCCAGATGTCGTGGAGTTTTGGGATAAAGAGCAGGCAAAGCGTAGCAGTTGTGCTGGTTAAAATCAAGGCCGTGATGGTGATGAAGGCCAGCGTAACTCGCTCCGAAATCAAGTTGGCCAGAACGACGACAATGGCGCTGGTGATGACCACACTGTAGACGGACACGCCGATGTACTGGGAATCGTTCAGGGCCGGGATCTTCACGTGGCGCGTCTCCCAGGCCATATAGACACCCACCACTAGGAGCAGACCCTTGTAGGCATACAAGACACTTAGCCACGTTTGCGTGTGCTGCGAACGACAAACCTCCACCTGAAAACAATAATAAAATAAAAATAATATTACGGAAAATGCTTAACCACCATAATACTATTTTTTAAGGTATTCCTATTATTACTATATTTTATCGTACAATATTTATTTATTTTCTGCAAGCAATTAATGTGTCAATAAAATATATAAAGAATGGGTGACCTGGATAAAGTGAAACTATTTTTCCCTTTACACTGTTAAATCTAGCGTTTAAATCGAAATCGGCTTTAATTGAATAAATAATAGGCACGACAAATAATATTTAGCTTTTTTGCATATGCATTTATATGATAAGCAAATATAACCAAATGGTGTACGACTGCTTTTGAATGTTTAATTTCAATTGGCGACATTTTTGTTTGCAGACTAAAACTATACACTGCATGCCAATTAAAAGCCGATTAAATCGAATGAATAATTGCTTTGATACTAATATTTAATTTAAGCATTTTTCACATGGCTGAGTATTTTTCACAGATTAATTAAAGGCGATATTAGTTTAAATATTGGTATTTTACCTGCGGCTGGTAGACGACACTTCTGTCGATGGCGCTGATCTCGAGCGTCAGGTTGTGAAGATGCCGCTCCATGGGATCGGTGACCACCCAAAGGGTTACGAGTAGTGCATCCACCAGGAGCAGTCCACCCACAAGAAGGATCAGCTGGATGTCCTGCAGCATCTTGTCCTTAAAAACACTGCCCGTTCTGGTGAAGATCCTGTGAACTCTATACGTTTTGGCGAACATCGATCCAAAGGCCAGAGAGAATCCGGCGGAGAGCAGATAGACGCGGGCCTGCCGAGCAAGATAAGCGGATGAGGTAAGACTGTACAGTGTACACACACTAAGTGTCATGTCAGGCAGACAAAAAGAAAACAAGACCCGAGGCAACAACAATGGGGGAAATGGAAAACAAGTCATCAATGGACCTCCACCGCAATTCCGAGGAGTGGTGATGCAGACTTTGTTGTGCGTTTCAAATTTATGCAAATAAAGGAATATCACAAAAGTTGTAAATTTTCGTGTCATGTGTTTGCATTTCCCTGCCTCTTAACCACAGCCCCTTTCCCTTTTCCACCTCCTGCAAAACAAACAGGCAACTGGAAAAGCGAAACAGCAGGAGAAATGGTTACAGAAACAACAGCGACCAGCAAATTTCCCAGGAGTGGCGTTCGAGGCAGTTGTTAAGGGGGAAAAGTGAAAAACCAGGGAGGGCGGTTGTGTGAGGTTTTTGCAGATCTGGATGAAAAGCTCGTCAAACTCGACTTGGCTTCTAGCTTAAAGAGCAGCAGATTTGCAACCAAATCCGACGGCTATTTATAGCCAGCAGGGGCAGTCGAGCTTCTTGAAAATACACTGGAAAAAATCAGTTTTGAACTAAGCTTCAACCTTTCTCTAATTATTTTTAGCTATGACCTTAACTATAGCATTTAATATGCCACTTTTATAAACGCACTACTTCAGAAAATGATTATAACACTAAACAAGACCAGTAGGAGTTTTTCTGCCTGAGCTCTGCCGGCACACTTACAGTATACAAAAGCTGTTCACATTTTAACAAATCAATCAAACAGTAAAATTATGGTGATTACAGTTTTATGCTTAACAACCAACATTTCTTTCACTGCATAAATAAAGCAAACACATGAACGCGACTCGAAAGTTACCAGCCTGAAACTGAAAGTCATATTTGATGAGGACCCCACATGCTTGCATACACACCAGAAACCCGTCAAAGTCAAACAAAGAAGAAATGCCGAGGATGATGATGCGGATGGGGATGGGGATTTCGGAGCCGAAGGATAACAACAACTCACCGTGCAGACCGTCGCGAAGGAGTCCTCCGCCGAGGGCAGCGTCGAGTGGTCCAGGCCCAAAAGGATGACGGTGGCGTACACAAAAATGCAGCCCACTGCGGTGATGTTGCTCAGCTTGGGGCTGGAAAGTTTAATTGCTCTGTGGAGAGGGAGTGGGAGATGGTAGACGGTCATGGTTATGAGTTGATCCAACCATTCAGCGGGAAAAAGTGCCAAGTAAGCAGCGATATATAACTGAAGAGTCGAAGAAAAATAAGTTAAGCCAATCAATTTGTTCAATTAAAAATCAGAAATTAATACCATCTTGAATTAAGAGAATTATCGAAAGGAGAAAAAGAATATCTCTTCATAGGTATAACAACTAAATATTTGATGGGTGTTTAATGGAAAATAAAACATTCAAAATTCAAAACTAATTAAATTAAAATCGGAAATGGGTAGCTTATAAGGACCCATCTAGAACTAAAAGGTTTACCGAAAGGACACTCTGATTTTTTATGATAATAAGCAAAGAAAAGCTCCTCTCTCTTATAAAACCTCTAAATATTTTATGGGTATTTAATGGAAAATAAAATATTCAAAATATATAAAGGCCATAAAATCACTCGTTCGCCAATGATTTATGTTCTCTTCCGCCTTACTTGAGCTTGCGAAAGTGCAGATTGAAGGCCAGGAAGGCGATGGCCAGGGCGATTCCCACGCTCGAGAGGGTGGCGATGGTGTAGAAGGCCAGCGGGGCAATGGTGGCCACCCGCAGCTTGAACACCCGCTTGGCGATGGGCACCTGCCCGCTGTGCCACTTCACCGGCCGGCAGCGCGGGCACCGGAAGTCCAGGGCATCCGTCGCCGGGTAGTAGAGGGCCACCGGCTCCAAGAGACCGCGCTGGATTTGATAGAAGGCAGTGGTGCCAACGCGATCCGGGCCGCTAAAGGAAACGGGACCCTAAAAAAATAATGAATAATGAAAAATTATGATTAGCAGGGGAAGGCCATAGACTCTTTAGGGGTTTTTAAATGTAGCGCCCCAAATTGGTTTAGATTTGCATCTTTTTCAGGGCTACACACAGAAAAATAAATGATAATAGACTAATGCTAAAATTTAATTATTATAATACAGAATATATATTTTCAGATTTTTAGGATAATACCAAAATAATTTTTGATTCATTAAGAGATGTCCTTACTTTTCTTTAGATTTAGATTTCATATTAATAAATTAATTGTTTTTAGTTTACTAAATTTTAGACCATAATAGACTTAGCTAGGATAATTACGTGATTCATAAATTGATTTCGTTCCCTTTTTATACCCTTGCAGAGGGTATTATGATTTCAGTCAGAAGTTTGCAACGCAGTGAAGGAGACGTTTCCGACCCCATAAAGTATATATATTCTTGATCAGCATCACAAGACGAGTCGATCTAGCCATGTCCGTCTGTCCGTCTGTCCGTCTGTCCGTCTGTCCGTCTGTCTGTTTCTACGCAAACTAGTCTCTCAGTTTTTGAGCTATCGGGACAAAACTTTCGCAAAAGTCTTCTTTCTATTGCAGGTAGTATATATGTCGGAGCCGACCGGATCGGACAACTATATCTTATAGCTCCCATAGGAACAATCGGAAAAAAAAAACTTTAAAAAATTCTAGCTTCGGTGTTTTTTGAAATATTACCTTCTACTTTTGGGGATGTTATTTTTGAAATATTTCTGAATTTCGAATTAATTATTTAAAAAATCGGACTACTATATCATATAGCTGCCATAGGAACGATTAATGGAAAAGTAATAGGAAATAAATTCTAGCTTCTTTGGTTTTTATTGTATTATCTTCTACTCTAGGATATGACTCTTTTTAAATATTTCCGAATTTCAATTTTAATTTAATCAAAATCGGACGACTATATCACATAGCTGCCATAGGAGCGATCGGAAAATTAATGGAAAAGTAATAGGAAATAAATTCTAGCTTCTTTGGTTTTTATTGTATTATCTTCTACTCTAGGATATGACTCTTTTTAAATATTTCCGAATTTCAATTTTAATTTGATCAAAATCGGACGACTATATCATATAGCTGCCATAGGAACGATCGGAAAATTAATGAGAAATATTAGAAAATTGAACATTTTTGCGATTTGTTAATTAATAGGAATGATCTGCAAGGGTATATAAGCTTCGGCTGGCCGAAGCTAGCTTCCTTTCTTGTTTTGATTTCAATTTCATATTCATAAACGCCATAAAAAAATTGTGTTTATTTTACTGAACCTTAGACCACTAAAGACTAGCTAGATTTCTTGTAATATTTTTCATACAATATTTAACACTTTTTTTTTTTTATAATATTCTGAAGAATTTAAACTTTTTTTTAGGAATTATTTAGAAGAGATCAGATACTCACCGATACTCCCAGGAAGTGCAGCTTGCCCAGCTGCTGGAGGAACTCCCAGGCCATGTCGCTGCGGGTGTAATCAAATCCGTCCAGCTTCGACTGCTCCTCGTTGCGCCGCCAGTGCTCCTCGGCGGCTCGCAGGGCCAAGGCAATGGCCCAAACGGCGTCGTACGTCTGCGGTGCGTACTGCGAAATGGCCTCCGGGAAGAGGTGTCCTCCTCCTGCTCCCCCGCTGCCCCCCGCGCCCCGTCGCATCCTCCTCCTGCGGCGGCCTTCCGATTGCGGTGCAGTGATACTGATCCTGGAGCCAGAACCGGAACCAAATCCATCCTGGCCGTGGAACTGGGCGGATTGCTTGCGCAGCTGCGAGTTGAACATGTGATTGTTCTGCGAAGTGGAAAGGCGATTAAACAGGCCACGAATGCCGCAGGAATGCCGCCAGTAATGAGATTGCCTCCCCTCAGCTTCCCATTTCGGATTTTCAGATCCCACATTTTCATGACCAGCACTAAAAGAGCCATAAAAACGCGTCTGCGAATGGCGAAACCGAATGCGAATGCGATGACAGGCAGGACTTAGGCGGACCACTTGGCAATCACCATCGCCATCGCTGAAACCATCGCAAAACGCAATCGCAGCCTCGGGATTGTCTAATCAAATAAATCATTTCATTTTGGACGAGCGCGGAAAGGACAGAGCAAAAAAAACATAACAAGGACCAGGACAAGACAGTCTGTTTATAAAGAAAAAGCGCTGAAAGAAAAAGTTTATGCGGTTCTACAAAAAAATACTTGAAGAAGGTAAGTATGTTAAATAATTATAATTTAAATAATACTATTTAATACATATTTTAAATTTATATTAATACTAAAAAGATAATAAATTATAAATAGATAATAATATTATATACATTTTTTAAAAAATATTTTAGTTAAATAATATTTTTCCACTATTTTAGGATCTAAAACTAAAGCAATTTTTCAAGTACCTAAAATAAAACTCTCAAGAAATTGTGTTTGAATTTGTAACATTATTTTTTATACCCTGATTTGTAAAAGGATTTATTCTGAATTTCTGCTCTAGGTTGAATAATAGACCCTCTAATTTTAAAAATAAAATTTTTCTCCCCGTGTAGGGCCCTTAAACTTACCAATCCGCTGAAGCTGACGTTATTTCCAACGATGCTGTTGTGCGTGGACACCACGATGAGGTTCTCGACGGCCAGCTGCAGTTCGTGGTTGGAGCAAGGGGTGCGCTGGTCCGGCCACCAGGGGGCGCCCATGCTCTCGTGGAGGATCCAGGCGTAGTCCGCGCCGAACATCCGCAGCCTGTAGGCCTCGCACAGGATCTGGGGGGCCAGTTCCTGCGAGAAGCTGCCGATGATGATGCGCGTGTCCGTCTCCTGTGGCGATATGAACGAAATGGAACGGAATGGAGCGGCATTTGCCCATTTGTCATTTGTCATCCTTCGATTAGCACACCCTGCTCTGCCCGCCCACACTCAACAAAAAAAATGGGTAACAATCATGCGCTGTAAAGGGAGCTCTGGGCGATATGGTCTGCTAATGATGAAACATTTATCCATGCGAGTGGAGTCTTAAACCAAAACTTGAAACTAAGGGAAGTGGGTAAAATTAGGGGAAGAATATTTTTAATGGTATAAGGTAATTTTCTTGAAACGTTAAAATTACTTTTCTAATGTGAAAAGAAAGAAGCTCTTAAAAAATGAAAGTAACAGAAAATTGTAGTAATTTATATACACAAAAAAAATCTATATGAAATACTACTACTATTTTGTAAGTTTATAAGCTTTACAAATCTACAATACAAAAATTAAATTAAATGAAACATGATGAAAATAAGTTGTATTAATAAGATTGGTTCATTCAAAGGCTTTTAAATATAAACTATAGCTTTTCTAGTAGTAAAAGTAGATAATGCGTTTAGTAGTTTTTCTTTCACAGAAATAGTTTTAATTTCATATATGTTCAACTGAGATTTATAAACTAAGAAAACCCTTAATGTGCTATAATATCATAGAACATTTGGCATTTATTGCTGGTACTTAAGAGCCCTTGTGCTATTTATGAGCAGCTCACCCTGAGTAGCAGCAGCTGCTCCTTGAAGTCGGTGGCCGCGAAGGTGATGGTAGCGGCACAGGATATGTTGGCTGCCTCCAGTTCGGTGACCAGGTTGTTCACCGCCAGCGAGTGGACCTCCTCGTTCTGCGAGAAAGTGGTCACCGTGCCCCAGCCAAACTTCCGGATGAAAGCGATGCGCGCCGGATTGTGCGAGGAATCCGGGGCCACCGTTCTGTAGAAGTAGGGGAACTCCCTTCTGTCGCTCAACGCCGGCGATGTGGAACCGAAGGAGACCTTTTCGATCGAAGGAAATCGTTAGACTATCTTTCGTATCTGCTGGGGTCGCTTAAAATGCAAAACATGCTTCTAGGAATCCAGCCCCAGGTCATGTGTCTTCCGCTTACTTCCCACCCATTCATTTAACACACGCAACGCACAACCGAAATGAAACTTCAAAGGCCAAATGCAAATGCTCTAAGTGAATTTGTGGACCTCATAATTTGCGGGCTGTGGAAATGTTTATGGCTAAAAAGGTTTATGGGGTGCTGGATTCCGCAGCATTTATGCTAATCGCGCCACGCACGTGAGTTGATTAGATTTTTGAGAAATTGCCCGATTACGGGGAGATGCTTGGATGAACCAAATGAGCTAGGTGGGTATTTGCATTTTAATCAATGGACTCACCTGCACGATGTTCCAGTAGGGAACCACCTTCGCCAGACTCTCGGTGACCTCCGAGCAGGCCGATCCCAGCAGCATCACCATCCTCGTCGATGGCTGTGTGTAGATGGCGTGGAAGAAGCGATCCACTCCCACTCCAGGATCACACTGATTGGGGTAAGAAGAGGAAGCTCCACATCAGAGATGAGCTAGGTGGGGCAGGGCAAGTAAACGGGGGCAAAGGCCGTTGTTCACCGACTCGTTTCGCCGCCATAAAAAAGCGGCAAGATGGCGCAATAAACATTTTTAAAATGTCGACTTTGATAGAGGCACAGCCGGAGATGCGGCTCCAGATATGACTGTCTGTTTCGCTCGATGTGCATATGCACACACTTAAAAAAAATGGCTTATAAATATAGGGAATCAATCGGATTAAAAAAAAAAATGTTTTCGGTGCTCCTTTCAGTTTTTTTTATCGTAAGTCTGTTGGAAGAGTTGCCATTACAAAAAGACGGACTGTTTTGACAAATTATTTAGAACTCTTTTAAAAAGATTTAAAAAGTTAATAAAATAATAATTTAAAAAGGGACATTTTTTGAAAAAAAGTCGAATAAAATTAAAGTTGCAAGGTTTCAATGCCAATCGATTGGAAATTACGAACTCGACGAGGTCATACCTCTATTCTCCATATTTGATTTGATTCGAATAAAATTACAAAAATATTTTCTTGCATACTTTTAAGCACCTCTATAAATAGATTGAACAAAAAGCCTTTAAATTTTCTTCAGTGCCCCTGTTTTTGTACATTTGCGTGCCCCATCAAAAGCGGCAACGACTCATCGCAATAAAAGCGCCCAGGATGGAACGTTGATGACATATTTGCCCCTCTTTTTTTTAGGGCCGCAACCGCAGCTGCTGCTCGGCTACGTTCTGTTCTTGTTGCTGCAGATTTTCTTATTAAGTTTTAATGTTGCACGCGCTACTAAATGAAAATTCAATTTCGTAATGGAACAACCGCCTTTGCCGCCGCCGCCGCCTAGAGAAGTGGCGCCCAACGTGGGGCATACGCATACAACTTGGCGCCCACTGTGGGGCATTGAGACACTCGACTGTTTACCCACCTGAGTATCGTTGGTCACCAGTTCCAGGGTGTAGCCCGACAGCAGGCGCTTGCGGTTGATGTGCTCCACGGCCATGGTGGCTGCTCCCAGTTCACTCAGGCCATCCGGACGTGGTCCCCGCGACGTGGAGAGCTCAAAGAGTCCGAGCAGCACGATTTTTCCATGATTGCGCTGCATTTCGGCCGGCGACATGCGGCGCTCGTCCTCGAACACCTGGTTGACCTTCAGGTAGCGCTGCCTGGGCGGCAGGTTGAGGATGTGGTGCGAGTGCGAGGAGGCATTGGTGCTCCCGGGCAGATTGCTGTACGAATTGAGGCGCTGCTGCCGGCGCTTGACTTTCGTCCGTTTGTACTTCCAGTCGGAGCGCGGGGGAATCGAAAGACCCCCACTCGATGTCGATTCTCCGGGTTCTGGCAAACTGGATGTGAATGTGGATGCGAAGGTGCTAATTGAGGCAGCAGTGGCGCCACCTGGCCTAATTGCCTCGTAGCCCAGGGCCTGGAGTTCGGCCGAGGACTCCATGGCCGCCGCAGCCGCCGTTGTCCAGGCGAGGGCCAGTAGTAACCTCAGTCCCACGGCCATGGGCCATTGGCCGTATCTGGCCGAGGTCCTCTGGCCGAGTTGAGTTATGCGCATCCCGTCGGCAATGGCCAATGGCCCATTAATCACCAAGGCATTTGAATCGTTGGCTATCAGGGGCTGCAGCAGCAACAACGAAAAACAAACAACACGGTATACCGGAATATATATCGCCTTTTTATGCACTCTGCCGACAGGATACGCTTATCGTTGCTCTTCCTGCTCCTCCTGCTTCCTCCTGTATCGGCGTCAATTTTATCGCCTTTTTATTGGCCTCACTTTTGCTCCTCGCATTTTGTATCTTTTTGCTCTGTTGCCTTTTTCACACACTCACTCTGCCAAGCAGTCGACCATAAAAGTATGCAATGCTGAGGAGATTCTCGATGGGTCCTCGAATTGACAGGATTGGTTGACACGGAAAGAAATTACACTGTAAAATTTTATTTTGGGTAGTCAGGTATTCCAGGAAAGTTTATAACTAAGTATGGGTTAAAACAAATCTGTTAATTTATGTCGAATTATTATGGTGATTTAACAGCTTTTTTATATAATTCACTTTCACATTTAACACATTAAATTTATTTTTTTATATTTAGCCCTTAGCACTTTTAATTTATTTAATAAATAATTTTAGGTTGCAGCAAATTAATGTTGTTTAATCTAATTTTAAAACGATCGATGGTATGGATAGTGATATCTTTTTATTTAACAATCTTAATCTGTGATTTTTAATGAACAATGAGAACTCATAAAATTTTCCCTTTGTAAATACATTGATTTTTCTCCATGTGAAAGGTAATGGTCACGGAAAAACCAAATCAAAATGCCTGGGGAGCCCCAAGAGGCATTTTCACGCCAATTTGCCAGTTGAAAAGGATTAAGACGAAGTCTTCGATGAAATGGACACGCTGCTCCCCACTTTTGCCCTACCCTATCCCTCAGTTGTTGTGTGGCCATTATTTTTTATGCTAATGGCCAAACATTTTGCGCTTTCATTGCGGGCTTTTGGGCTACTTTTTTGTCGAGTCGAGTCTCACGCGCCACAGATTTTAGTGAACGTTTCTCTCTGTATGCGCGCGTATGCATAATTGTTTCGAGATTACCAACTTGCAGTCCCTTTTCCCCGCTTTTCCGCCTTCCCGCTTTTCCAACCACCCACTAAGACCACTTTATGGACGCTTTCTTTCGCGCTCTCTGCTTTCTTTCTTTCTTTTTCTCTTCGCTGTTCGCTTAAAATAACTTTTTGGCCCATTTCGTTGTGTTGGCTCGCTTTGTTTTGTCCTCAGAAAACACAGTGGCGTGCCCCGAAGGGGGGCTCCAGCCCCACTTAACCCCTCGCTGGCACTGCTTAACCCCTGGGTGCACCGCCTACAGTTGACATTTGCCCTCCGCTCTTTGCCCCCCTTTTGCACTGGGCTACTCGTGTAACTAACAACTCATATTTGTACATGCACTGGCAAAAAGAAAAGAAAAGCTAGGAACAACTTTCTTTGTGGCTTTCAATTTAATACCTTACATCGAAGAAAAACATGGAAATACTGTTCACAAGTTGCCAAGTAGTTAGGAAACTTAAATCCCCAACAACAAGTTGCACGAAATGTTTGGATTATGTTATCGATTAAACTAGTTGTCTGCCGCATTTGATTTAATTTCGGCAGCTCAGCCTGAAAATGTAATTACTAAAATTGATAAGCTGCAACGTGTTGAAGACAATAATAATAATGGCTTTAATTCAATTCAGTATTCAATTTAAATTCTCTAGAACAACACGAAATTTAAGCTAGCTTATCTTTTTATCAATATTGACAGCTTAGTTTGGAAATGAAATTATTCAAATTGAAATGCAGCATTGCACAATAAAGTATCCATAAGTGTATAAACTGAAATGACTTTAAAATTAATGCGTTCATATTTCAAACAGAGTTTAATTTAGTGCATTGACATTGCGGACAAAAAAATGGGTCCGGGAAAAACACTTGAACAAAATTGAAATATCTGCTATTGATTACTGTAAAATAATTTATGAAGATATACGTTTATTTTATTCACCAAATTTATTTTAAAGACAACAAATTTATTGCACCAATTAGTTATTTTTTATATAAATAAAAAAAGAGAATGACTTTTGTAGTTTGAATTTTTATTTAATTTTTCCTCCAGTTTATTTGATTTTTATGCATTTTGTAGTTAAGGATAAATAAGGTTTTATTGGCTTTTAAAATCCAGAGAAGTTTTTAAAATCAAACAGACGGATAAACTCAGCTTCAAAATAATAAAAATAGTTTTAAAATATAGTTAGAAGAACTAAATGCTATTCACGCTATAATCATCCGGTTCTATCCCTTTTTTCCGCAATTTTCTCCCAGTGCAGTGTACATTTGAGTATATGAATATTTAGCTGCTGCGCTGCTTTGGTCCTTTCTATTATTCTGCCATATTTCACAATTGTTGCCGTGGTATTTAAACCTGCACTTATTTATGGCCATGTGTGTGTGACGGCTCCCTCAGCTCCCACATCTCCACCCACTCCCCTTCCACATCCCCTTTCTGGCCATCGCCCGCTTTAGTTGTTATTTTCATGCTTGACATAAATTATGCAAAATGCTGGCTGCATTTGTGATTCAGATTCCATATTTCGCTGCTCGTCGTGTGTAAACTGTGAAATGCAAACTGCAACTGCTGGCGAACGGGTGGCAAAAAAATAAAGAAAGGAAAGAAATGCTGATATGGAGTGTGCACTGAGCACTTTGGCCATTCAGAGATCCAGAGATGCCAACCGAGATGCGATGTCAGAATGCCTGATGCGATTTGTTATGCAGCCAATACTCAGCTGCAGCTGCAAGCTGCTGGGAAAATCGCTTGGGGGATTTCCACAGGGATTACCGCAGACAATGCAGATCCGCTTTTTCGGGTTCACTTAACTAGCAAGCTCGATAAGCTGGGCTTACGATTGTATTACGATGTATTGTCTCTGCTCGGTCGTAGGAAATTGCATTCATAAATATTGCGTATACGACACGGGGCACACACTCTAACACACTGACACACAAATGACAATTTATTGGCATTTCATACACATTCAAGCCATAATTTAATTTGTTTTATTTTTATTTCTATTTACTTTGCACGACGACGAAGGAGGCTTTTGGCTTTGATTTCTCGACGGTTTATTTATGCGCGATTTCCAAAAGATTGCGACTTGCAACCGACGAGCTCCAGACCGCAACTGTTGGCCGCCGTCAAAGTCGCGCTGCTTTTGTCTGACGAATCGCAGATTGAAAGGGCATCTCGCCTGCTCCACGGAGGCTGGGCTTTCAATTTCCATCATCAACATTCAACCGGCTTCTCTCTCCGCTCTCGGAATTTGTACTGCGCCTGCGCCAGGAAAAGCGCGCCAAAATTTCATTCATAAAAAAGAAAAGCGAAGCACAAGCAACAAGCTGTGGCAATTGAAAACTGTGCTGGGAAAGTTTAACTTTAAATTATGTAAATTAATGCCCAACATGAAACTAAATAATTTGCAACTGTTTTAATGAAAAATTCATTTATCTCGCTGGCAGAAGATTTCGAGCTGCCAGAAGGACAGCTGTCGATTCGCATTGCCTTCAGTGGGAAAACTGGGGAAAATCGAGAACAATGGCGAAGCTGACAGCGAGGACACTCTTAATTATGGCTGCATTGAGTCAGTCAGTCCGCCGTCCGCAGTCTGAAATTGAAATGCCCGCCTTGGCATTTGTTAAACATTTCTAGAGCAGTCGGAAGTTTTCTGCTTCTGCCTTGGCTTGCATAATACACCCGGGTTGATTTTCCCTTTCCTGTTCTCCGGCTGGCCTTTTGCTCGGTTCGGTTTCGTTTTCGTTTCCCCGTATTGAGCTGCAATGGAAAATAATTTGATTTGATTGCTGTTCCTCATCCTCATTCCCAACCGCTTTCAATGGTCTCCATCTCCATTCAAAAAATTGTAATTAATTTTCTGGCCCTCATCCGCACCCCCACCGCCATGAAAATTCACGGGAAAGCTGCATGCGAGTGGAATGGAATGGTAAAAGTTGATTTTATGAGCTGCCAAACTGCAGTTTGCACAAACTTACAGCCCCCCTTCATTACTCTTCTGCTCCCTCCACCCCGGACGGGCAATCCATTTGCGAAAATCATTCAATTCAATTCTTTTGCACACAAAAAAATATCCAAATCGTTAGAAAAAAGAAAAGCCATTCGCGCCCGAACAGGAATATTTGGTATATTAGAAAGAGCGTTGGATAGTCAGAAAATACGTATCTTCCCTTAAGTTTAAATTAAATGTTATTTATTTTTAGTACATCGATTTTCTCACTGTGTATGGCCATGTAAGGTTGCAAATGGGTGTGGCGCAAATAACGGGCGAGCCAAAGATTGCGATTATCGCCACTTGACTTGAGATCCAGCCACCTCGGCGCCATCCATGCAAATTTGATGACACCTCTTTCGCTACCTACCCAGACAGATACAGCATCGTACTTTCAGCTACAATGGCAGTGCAATGGGGATTCCGATTCCGAATGGCAATGGGAATGGGATTGGATTGCGACTTTTGTTTGGTTCCCTCGGTTGAAGTTGGCAAATAAAATGCAATTACACCGCAAAACTCAATTTCAAGTGTCAAAAAGTTGCACTGCACTTAAGAAGTTAGCGATGGTGCGACTGCTGACTTTCCCTCACTCAGCCCTCTGTGCTCGGTATATACAAAAAGGGGCAAGAGCTGAAAGGCCAAAGTTCAGCTGGTCCACAAAGCGGATTATAGGCACAACGACTGCCGCTGGAGGAGGCCGAAATAAATCCCGAATATGAAAGCCAGAATGAAAGTCCCGTTGCAGGAGTGATATACCGGATAATTTATAGCCCAAATGGGCGATATATTGGCCGTGTTCTGTTTATGTTTCTCTTTGCTTGCAAACTAATTTGCCGCCGAGGGAGGAGGTGAGTCAAAAGGTGGACGTAGCGATTGCCAGTGTACAAGCGGCCTCCATTTGCATTTTAAATGAGCTGGCTGGAAAACTTTTTACAATGCCACTTGAAGTTGTCGGAGGAACTTCTCTCAGGCGGGTGCTTGGAATACGGCTTGAATATTGGACACCGACACCTACGCCGTATTATAATAACAAATGTTTGTGTAGTGAGACTGGAAAAGGAATCAGATCAAATGAGAAAGGAATGAAATAATTTTCTTTGAGGAGATTCGGAAGTTATTCAAGTTCTTGAAGAGCAGTTTGTTGTTCAAATCTAATTCAGATATATGTTCGAGTTGGTTACATTATTAAAGAACTCAAGCCCTGGAGAGGACTAAGCTTAAAGCACATTGTATCAAAGTCGTTAGAAAAAACACTTGGCGCCCGAGCAGGGACATTTGCTATGTTGGAAAGGGCGTTGAATAGTTAGGAAATACGGCTTTTCTCCTTTAATTTAATTTATTATTTTTTTTTTAATAATAACCTATTTAATTTGCATAAAGAGTAATCCCTGTTCGCATTGACCGACCGTTGGTGTTGACAACTATTTGTTGTTCGCTCGTTTGTCTCGTTTGGTTTGTGTGTCTCGCTTTGTTTGCGGACACTTGGCAAATTGGCAGCTTTCCCCCGGCTTTTGGTTTTCGGCATCAGGACCTAAACTTTCCGGCAGGCCGAGTTGAAACAATTTACACGTTCCGGTCTCGACTGCCACTGCCATTTCTGCTGCTGCTGTTGCGGTAGCACATGGCGTATGCGTAATTTAGTGCTGCATACTTTGCGGCCCAAATTTGCACTTTTGTGACTTGTTTAGCTACCCTCTGCTGATGACTCCGCCTCGACAGCACTTAAAATCAGAAATTCAATTATCTCCCACACACGCTTTCCCTCTTTTCCGCCCCTCGCTTTCCCTTTGGAGTAGGCCTGGTTCCATTTCGCACGCTCATTTCACACCTGCGCGCCTTTTCAAGGTTGACAAAGGAATTGCTGAGGGGAGGCAGTTAGCCCAGGGAAAGCTGGGATGTGGAGCACTGGCAACTTTATTGTTCCTCGGAGTTTTTAGTCAACAGTTGAAAGTGGAGAGCCAGCAAGTGGATACAGCCAAATCCCTTTCCACTGCGGACTAGTCCGAGATAAAGACAATTTGAAAAGGTAACTTAAGTGGAGCAGTTTGTATGCAGAGAAAAATAACCGATAAAGATTTTTATTTGGGTTTAACTTTGTTGTGAGGTTTAAAGCACAAAGTTTAAGAATAAATCGCTAACTTATTTCTCTGTCTGTAAGAGACTTAGGTAAAGTTCTCGAAATCCGCGTCGCTTTCAGAGCAATTTAATTATAATTTTCTTCTTTTTTGGGGGCCCAGGCTCAGGCCCAGGCGAAAAATTCATTATCGCCAGGGCAAATTAGCTTGAAAACAATTAACACCTGTTCGCCGGCTGCTCGTGGCAGGCCACTTCAAAAACTAACACGGCCGAGCCATTTACCATTTACCTTTTTGCAGGAGGGGGGATGATGGGACCACCTTTCGTTCCGCCTATGCCTCTCTCTCTGATTCTAATGAAAAAAGTTGCACAAAAAACTTTTCAAATTACAACGGAAATCCGTGAAAATCCTTTTAACAAAGCACAACATGACCAGTTGGGGCGGGGATGTGGAAAGGAGGAGGAGCAGGTCTCCAAGCTGAGGCTGATGATGATGATGAGGCTGCTGATTATGATGGCGCTTTAAACAGACATCGGCCCACATCCACATCTGCTGTAAGCCGGCTACCCGCAACACGTGCCACCACCGCCGTCGCCACGAAAAACCACCGACAGCACCACCGGCTGTCGTCCATTTTCATGTCGCGGTTTTCCCAGAAAGGAAAAGGAAAAGCTGCGACTGTGACTGAAGCTTGCAAATTGATTTAGTCGCCAGTTGGCAAGGAGGCACACAGTAAGAACAAATAGGTCAAATATTAGAGGCTCTGGAAGAGATGTCTAAAAGTATGCTACAACAAATTTCGAATTCGTTTGACTGCATACTTTTAAGCACCTGCGTAAAAGGTTTCAAAACACTATTAAATAGATAAATAGTTAGTCCTAACTTATAAAATCATTCAACTGATCAACTTTTCTCTCTGTACAGATGGAAATTCGAAGAGGAGGTGGTAAGTAGAACTAATAATCGAAGAGATGGCGGTGGCGACAGCAGCTTTCACAAAAAGCTTAGGCAAATAGTTAAAAGTACCAAGTTACGAACAAGAAACAAATCATGGCTAACAAATAAAGGCTTAGGAGAAAGGAAAACCAGGTGGTAAGTAGCAGATAAATATATCAGATATTTAAAGGAGCCAACAGAAAAAGAAGTTGAAAGTTACATGGAAAAAGTTTTGAAAACATGGTCAGGAAAAGGAAGAAAGTAAGCAGTTTGTTTGGAAACAATTTAACAAGACATTTTAACAGATTAATAACTTGTGTATTATTAAACAATTTATAAATATTTTTCGATTGTAGTTCACTTCCACTCACGCACTCATCACTTCGGTTCGGTTCAATCTGCGAATACATTTCCACGCACTTTCCAAAGTTTATTTATTGACTGCGGTTGAGACAGAACCTCTTACATCCTCCCATTTACAGCTTTTCCACCCATCAGCAGCCGCTGCCGTCGACTTCGAACTTCGAACTTTTTAATGAAAAATATTCAATTTTTCAGGTGTTGCAAATATTTAACATTTTGCAACTTTCTGTATATGGATTTCAGAGTGAGTGTGGGTGTGGGTATGGCGAACCACCCCACCCACCGCAAAAGCCACCCAACGCACCACAACTGCGGTTACCGAGTGGTTTTCGCGCAAAAAGGTTCCGACCGAAGGGGACGAAAAATAAAGGAGAAAAAACTGAAGCATTTTAAATGTTAATTAAGAACGGGGCAGAATCGGATAATTTGCATGTGCTCCGGTTCCTGCCGCTCGGCCCGGTTAATTGGATTAGGTTCCGTTTGAAAGTTAACGTTTTCGGGTTTTCCCACCAAATTGAATTAGCCGCTCCAAAAGCTGAGCGGCACAAAAATCCGCCGATGCTTTTTGCTGGCCCAAAATTGAACGTCATTTGATTTGTTCCGCGATCGGCGGTTTTAACTCGATTTGATTTTGCTGACGATTGACAGTCGAGTGATTCGCCTTATTTTTATGCGAATCCAATTCGAGATTTTCTGGATTTATTAATGCTATTTTTTAATCGAATATGTTTTCTGTTGGATAAATTGTTTAAATTTATGAAGCCAATTGTATTTTGTTGTTCCCCTTTTCTTATTTGTTTCTTTTATTTTAAAATATTTAAAATACAATTTTCTTATAAAACTAAAATTAATTTTAAAGTTTGTATTCCAATTACCGAGTAACCACTGTATTGAATTTTCACCCGCTGCAGCGGCTTGGTCTGTGAAAAATACAGACTGTTGGGTGCCGGCGGCGAAAACTCTTCTTTTATAGCGAGCAGCATCAATTTGGGGGTCTTCAACTTGGTTCAACCAATACATTAAGCTTAATTTGCCGGTTGTAAACAAAGGACAGCTGTTGCTAAGTAAATGGGTTTATTTTGCAAGGCAGCTTTTACTTAGCCGATGCACGAACCCTTTTATAGTGCTGCTATAAAACCTATAAATATTGCCATACAAATAGCAACAGTTAGTTCCATTGATAAATCCGAAAGGAAATAGTTTATAAATATTAATGTTAAATAATAAAAAGTGTTAAATAGTAATGTTATCATTATATAATCATTACTTTAATTTATAGACCGATAGTTAATATCTTCAGTGTTTTTAGTTGTATAGTGAAATAATATTATAACATTTTTAGTTTACTTTTTAAATTTATAAACAATATCAATGGCTAATTTCTTATTTTATTTATTAATAGAGAAATAATTCTCTATTTTTTAGCTGTCTAGTGTAATTTTCCCAACTAGCGATGACGTCTCCAGAACGTCTCCTTTCCTTTTAGCCTCGACCCCCTGGGTCCTCCACCGTTTTGAGCCCTAATTGGCTTTTGGCGGCTCAATGGCCGACTTATGTAAGCCGACCTTTAGCGGACTCCCGCCCAACTATCAATGATCCAAGTCGGCACGCAATGTCCCCATATTAGTTTTATTTTCCGTCTCCGTTTAAATATCTCAGCTCATGTATTATGTAAATTGGGCCTATAATGGGCCCAATCAGTTGAGGAAGCCAGATTGCAGTGGCCAATTTGTATTTGAGCAACATTTCTCGCACATAAGTAGAATATTTCCCAATTCCACTTTCCCCCGAGGAAAAACAGTGCACCTGCAGCATGCTCTAATTAAAATGACAAATAGAAACATACGAAAGCGTTTCATCTCATCGCCGTACCTTGGTTTCTAGCATCTGGCAGCGTGGCGTATGCGTAATTTTCTCAGCTTGCTGCCTTCTCGCACCCTTCGGATCGCAATTTTCCACTTTAGGCAGCATATCGCTGATCCACGCAAGTTGAGCAATAACAAAATCATTTACTTGCTCATTTGAAATACCCAGAAGGGTATTATGGGTTGTGCTGACTTGAGGAAATATATCTAAGGTCTTAAGGTATTAGTCAACTATTAAGAACATTTAATTTAAATTATTTAAACTAAATATAAGCCAATATTAGCAGAAAAATTTATTTTGAATATATGTTTTAGGTAAAGAAAAATATTTAAAAATTTGTATAAATGTTATAGTAACATTTTTCAATTTTTCCCAATTTAAAAGGTATTTTTTATTCGATACCCCCTCCTTTAATCATAGTATTTGCATGTTTTGGCATTCGTGTCTGCTTAAGGTAATTTTCGTAAAGATTTAAAGTGTGTCAAAGTGCATTAAACAATTGTCGTTTGTTTTCGGGTGTCGGAACGTTTTCTTTTTGTGAAGGGGGGTGTAAAGGGGGCCGCTGATATATGGTATATACTACATAGGCATAGGCGCAGACAAATGGGGAGGGGGTTTCTTTGACGCGTTTTTTTTGCTGGCGTCACGGGCAACTTTCTCGCTCTTTCGCTGTCGCATTAGCCGACCAGAGAATTAGAGAAAATAACATAGAGAACAGAACCCTTGCCGTTGCAAAGTGAAAACGAAATGTGGCAAAAACAAAGCCAAAGAAATGTGGGCTCTTCTTGTCGCAACTGCTTAAATTAAATATATTGCTCACTTTCTGTTCAATTGGCGAGCCCAGCGGACATCGGAGGAGCCCCTTAAAGATCGCGTTCATGTTTAGTGTGAACTCAGTACGAGATCCGCAGATTTCGTTCCGTTTAAAGCGTTCAGCGTCCGTCGATCACCAGGCAGTTAAGTCCGCGGCCTCGCGGCATTCCGGTTGCAGTTCCCGGTTCTGTGTCGCGTCGATCGTTTCGTGTTGAGGTACCTGCACCAGAAGAGATCCCTTACCATCCCTAAAAGTCCATAATATCCATAAAATATAATCAAGGAACCAAATCCTAGCAATGTACAAATCTCAGTGTCCCTGAAACCTTTTCAACTATTTATTATCGAAAAAACACCCTCGATTTGTATCGTCAAAAATGTTTCTAAAGAAGAAACCGCTATGAAATAAATATAAAACAGTTTTCAATAATTATTTTGTTAAACAACATTATGATTATAATTTGGTACAAAAGAACACAATTAATTCAGTTAATTGGTACACAATTAGATACATTCTAAAGTATTAGCAACAAAGCCTTATACACATTTTTAAATTTTCCCTAAAGCGTTGGGATCTATTATATGAATAGTTTATTTCCGTATCGCTATGCCCCAGTTATAAACAGTTGATATAACTGTAACAAAGGTCTCACAACGGACAGGCGAAGAACAACTTAAGCCCTTCTTGTTTACCATTTGTCTTGTGAAAAAACCTACAAACTGAATAAGGGTTATAATTTAATTTACCTAAAAATCAATAGTAAATAAATTATATTAAATGAATACAATTATCTAAATTAATGAGCAGCATATCAACTTTTTTCTTTATTATTCTGAACTTGGGTAGACTCGTAGTTTTGGTTTTTTTTAGTAAACAAACCTTAAAGTAAAGCTGAACCCTTCCTTAGGCTCCAACAAACCTACAGTTTTCCGATATTCCCAGGTAGACAAAAATTCCCTACAACGGCTACAGCGGTGCAACGCATTCTGAAACTGTTGATGCAACGGCAGCAGAAATTGCTGCGAAAATTATTCCAACTGACTGCATTGGCAAAACGTTAAGCATACGCAGTGGAGTACAGCGAAATAAAAAAGCAAAAAGCCAGTGATTAAGTGCAAAGCTAAACAAAGAAGTGAAAAAAGTGAGTGCAAAGTGAGTCGTACGATAAAAACAATAATTATCGCGGGGAGTGCCATCGAAAAGCTCCATCCTGGGTAATCTGTGGTTAATCGTCCGAGGTGAGCTCATCCGAAAGTCAAGCTGGACAATTACAGAGCGGGGGCGACAAGTAAAAGCCTAAATATAGTTATTAAATAAGCATTAACAGTCGAGTGTGTCAAGATCACGCAGAGAAATAATCAATCATAACAGCTGAAGTCTGTCAATCAAAAATAATGTGTACCAATGTGTACCAAGAACTAAATATATTATTAAAAACCATATAAATTGTACAGCCATTTTAAAATTGGTTTTTTTTGTTACTTTAAGTATTATCCGTTAATATTTTCTACGAATTACAATGTAAATTTAAATGGTATAACATTTTTAAACTAAATAATTAAACGTTGTTGCCAGAATTACCCAAAATGCATTTAATAATAATTTCCTAATTATACATTTTGTCATAAAAATAGCTTATTAAACGGCAACCCCTAATAAACTATAAATAAATAGGTACATATTTTTAAATTAATTATTTGGGTCCATCTTTTTATTTACCTATTACTTATTCTAGAAATTATTTTCAGTATTTTAGGATAGTTTTTTCCGGTCCAGGAGGGTGTGAGATTTTGGGGATGCAGGGTGACCTTCGATCGTTCCGAAAGTTTTCCGCTTTCGTGCCTGTTTGTAATTTGTGTCAGCAAAAGCGAAACCGAAATGAATGGCCCGAGTGACAGGTTGAATCGATTAAGACCACAAGAGCCCAACCCTATAGATACGTTATAATGGAAACCATAGATTTCCCTCCTCTTGCCTCTCCCTCTTTATCTCTAAATATCTTTTTTCGAAGAAACCCGCTGCCAAATGTCAAGTTCAAGTTCGCCAAATCTATATTTGTTATGTTTCTGAAAGTTTCGCAAAGGGGAAGTGCCAATAAATTTTGTGCCTGGCAGCGGGCAGAAATCAAAGCGACAGGCGAAACTCGTCGCTGCAATTATCTTAATTATCTGCCAGATGATCGGGGGATATGGCCAGAGGATGTTTTTGCGACCGGGAATGCCGAAATGCGAATAGCAAATATGACAACCGAATTCAGCCGGATCCCGGCGGACGCGGAACGATTTGTTTGTTGTGGTCAGGCCAGGTTAGAGAAAGTTAAATATAGCGCTGCCCTATTGATTTGGCCCACTGCCCGAGAGATGGGCAATGGGCTCTGCGGCTTTGGGGTTTTGGGTTTTCCGGGAGGGTACAGAAGGCAGGGGGCTTCCCACATGATTTATGAATGACAGCTAACAAGGAGCACTCTTCGCCGAATCGATAAACGTCTTTTTGCGACGAACCTTTCCCCGGTTTCTGCCTCCTATCCCCAAGGACATCCAGCGGCAATTGCCAAGTCACTTAAATCGATTAGCGAAGCTATTAAATCAAATTACCTGGAAGGGTTAGTGGGGTTGGCTCTGCACTCAGAGAAATACTAGAGTTGTTTAGCACCACACCGATAAAAAGAGTTTTGAAACTTTAACTTGAATTTTTCGAAAATCTTAAAACCGTATAGAATTAAAAGAAAAACGAGTCGATCTAGCCATGTCCGTCTGTCCGTCCGTCTGTCCGTCCGTCTGTCCGTCCGTCTGTCCGTCCGTTTCTACGCAAACTAGTCTCTCAGTTTTAAAGCTATCGGGATGAAACTTTCGTAAAAGTCGTATTTCTATTGCAGGTAGTATATATGTCGGAACCAACCGGATCGGACAACTATATCTTATAGCTCCCATGGGAAGGATCAAAAAAAACAAGAAAGGAAGCTAGCTTCGGCCAGCCGAAGCTTATATACCCTTGCAGATCATTCCTATTAATTAACAAATCGCAAAAATGTTCAATTTTCTAATATTTCTCATTAATTTTCCGATCGTTCCTATGGCAGCTATATGATATAGTCGTCCGATGTTGATTAAATTAAAATTGAAATTCGGAAATATTTAAAAAGAGTCATATCCTAGAGTAGAAGATAATACAATAAAAACCAAAGAAGCTTGAATTTATTTCCTATTACTTTTCCATTAATTTTCCGATCGTTCCTATGGCAGCTATATGATATAGTAGTCCGATTTTTTAAATAATTAATTCGAAATTCAGAAATATTTAAAAAATAACATCCCCAAAAGTAGAAGGTTATATTTCAAAAAACACCGAAGCTAGAATTTTTTTAAGTTTTTTTTTCCGATTGTTCCTATGGGAGCTATAAGATATAGTTGTCCGATCCGGTCGGCTCCGACATATATACTACCTGCAATAGAAAGAAGACTTTTGCGAAAGTTTTGTCCCGATAGCTCAAAAACTGAGAGACTAGTTTGCGTAGAAACAGACAGACGGACAGACGGACAGACGGACAGACGGACGGACAGACGGACAGACGGACATGGCTAGATCGACTCGTCTTGTGATGCTGATCAAGAATATATATACTTTATGGGGTCGGAAACGTCTCCTTCACTGCGTTGCAAACTTCTGACTGAAATCATAATACCCTCTGCAAGGGTATAAATATATATTTGTGTAATATAGAAAAACCATATTTAGTTATCGAGATATTTTGGTGGGATTCTAAAAAAATGTATTGTTTAAAAATAGTTACTGTTTTTATTACATTAATTTTATTCAAGTTCCATTAATTAAATGTTAAATAGGGAAAAAAGAATTATAAATGTATTACTCTCTTATTATAAAGCATATCTAAAATAAATTTTACATATATGTATGTAAATATTAACTCCGTGTTTATGACATGAAATTTCTCTGCGTGGGTGCTAATTATTTTTTGCGTGCCCGTTGAGCGGAATTTTCCGCTTTATGATAATTGCGGAGCGTCAATCAGCTTTTCGACGGTGCGTGATGTCTGCACCGCGTCTCCATTTCAATTTCAATTTCCATTTCGTTTTTATTTCCCTGCCGGCATTTGCCATAAATGCGCCGCGAGAAAAGCGAGAGAGAGAGAGAGATTTATAGCACACAGGACACTCGACTCCTGAGTGGGTTTTTCAAATAAAAAGCTGACCCAGCGAGAGAGTCGCACATTCGCAGGAGCAAGCTTGAAGTGAACGGTTCGGATTTCGAGGAGCTGCAAAATCAGGAGCAGGAAAAAGGACACTCAGACGGGGCGGAAAATAGTGAAAACGAAAGCGGAAGAAACTGGCTGAAACTTAAAGTGAGAAGTTTTAATCTCTCCAAGAAGCTTTAAAGAGGAGTCAGCTTATAAAATAAAGAAGGATTTTATTAAAATCGCTTTGAAATCGGAGCAAGGCTGACACACTTGCAGTTGACCCCTGACCCGGAGTCTGAAAAATCGATTATCTCTGTGTGAGTGCGAGTGCAGTTCAGCGACTTAAAGAGAGAAACCACCCACTCAACCCACCCGCGAAGGTCAGTTCCACCCGTTGAGAAGCTCCAACTAAATTTTCAATTGACATTCCGGAGCGGAAAGTCTCAGAAAACCACAACAACGGAGCCGTTAATAAACAACCGCCTTCGAAGCGAGGAAGGTACGAGGGTTCGAGGCGGAACGCAAGCGCCGCCGAGCAAAAAAAAGACAACGCCGCACCGGTAGAAGAATGGCCTACCTAATCAACATCCTCAAGTTCAATGTGAAGTACTTAAAAAATCAATAACTGGACACACATCCAAGCCAGAAAACCAACAAACCAACCAGTTAACCATCCCAACAACAGGAAAAAAACGAGGAGCAGCCGCATTCTGATAAACAGGGGAACCCCCATAGCTAGCTAGCTCTCTCTCTCTCTTTCTCTCCGCTCGCCCCATCTCGCTTGCTCCTCTCTTGGCTTTCTCGGTTTTCGGTTTTGGTTCCTGGGTTCTGTCGCCCCCGCTCCGCTGCAAAACGAAAGGCAGCCCCACTTGGACACCTGGAAACTTTGCGGACATTTGGAAATGGAAAAGTCTGAGAAATTTTCAGATTACCTCTTCGCCAAAATGGGTCCCCCCACCTCCACTGAGCTGCCGCCGAAGACCACGGAGCGCAGCGACGCACCCGTCGAGCTGACCGGCTATCGCAGGTGGCTGTCGGATAACCTCATGCTGTTGGTCACCCTCTCCGGGGTTCTCCTGGGCGTAGTACTGGGTGAGTCCTATGAGTAATGCGAATTTGTGGGTGATTAATAGCAAGAAAATCCAGCCCAAGGTTGTAAAATGGCATGCATTTTCCAAAGTGTATAAGATCAAAATTAAACTTCGGTGTGAAAAAGTATGCAACAATATTTTTAAACCCCCCAAAGTATGTTGTTTTGTACTGCACACTTTTAGACCCCTTTATATGTGAAAGTCCTTGCTAAATCCTTTGATAGTATATCTCTTTTTAGAATTAAAAAACTAAAGTTGGGCTTTTAAATCATTTATAAAGGTGCTTAAAAGTATGCAGTAAAATATTCTAAGCCCGAAAGACAGGGAATTTTTCACGGCATACATTTAAACACTTTAATAAGTGATTACAAAACCCCCTAAGTAAAACCCCATTTTAATTATACCATTTATCCACCAGGACTCTCGTTGCGACCGCTAAATTTACACGGCGACTCCATCATGCTGATCTCGTATCCTGGCGAACTTTTCATGCGCGTGCTGAAGCTGATGATCTTGCCGCTGGTCATATCCAGCCTGATTGCCGGATCGGCCAGTCTTAATGCAAAGATGAATGGCAAGATAGCGCTGCGCACATTGGTTTACTTCGCCAGTACTTCCTTCTTCAACGCCGCCCTAGGAATCGCTCTCGTGTTGCTCATCCATCCTGGAAATCCCGATCTGCACAACGCCGATGATCGGTCGACGGATAGGCGGGCAGTCAACCTACTGGATAGTCTTTTGGATTTGGGAAGGTAAACATTACGCAGATAACATCATTTAATAAGTGTATTTTGGATAAATAAATACTGGATTCTTTTTAGTTCGGAGATTTCATTAAATTTGGCAATATTTTAAATTTGAAAAAAATTATATAGGTTAATTTAAAATACAAAAATATTTTTATTTATTCAATACACCTTTTTTTATTTTTTTTTTAGTTTTCAACGATAAAAGTATACTGTGAAAAATCTCGTTTTTCGACATGAATTCAGAGTTTAAATAAATTGTTGCATATGTTTAGACACAAAAAGTTACTTCTGTGTAAAATACATCAATTATGTAGACATTATGTATGTAAAAACTTTAGGATCGGATTTTTTCGTCTCGTAAATCAGTTTTTCAGTGAAAACTTATTTTATTTATTTAAACATTCTAAGTTTAACAATAAATTTATAAATAATAGCATTAGTTTTACTTAATAATGAGTAATTCCATAATTTTTGTTCACCCCCAGAAATGTATTCCCGGACAACCTGTTCCAGGCCTCCATTCAGCAGGCGCACACCGTCTACCTGCCCAAGCCGAGCATTCTGCATGCCTTCAACGAGACGATGAACGACACCTTGGTGGAGGCTCAACGTCTGTCGGAGGATCTGTCGGAGGAGGTGGTGCTCGTGCGGGACATCCAGTACCGCAGTGGAACCAACACGCTGGGCATCGTTTTCTTCTGCCTGGTATTCGGAACTTTCCTGGGGACCATTGGCCAGAAGGGCCAGGTAGTGGTCGACTTCTTCGCCGCTATTTTCGAGGTGATAATGAAGATGGTAACCTGTGTGATGTGGCTAACGCCTGTGGGAATTAGTTCTGTGATCGCCGGCAAGATCCTGAGCGTCGGCGACTTGGGCCTGGTGATGTCCCAGCTCATGTGGTTCATCGTCACTGTGGCCATCGGCGTCATCATCTACCAGTTCGTGGTGATGCAGGCCATCTACTTCGTCGTCGTGCGCCGCAATCCATTCAAGTTCTACGCCGGACTCATCCAGGCCATGCTAACCGCCTTCGCCACGGCCTCAACGTGAGTTCTGTGTTTTCAGTCGATCAATGGGATCATTGAGTCCTTAGGTCTATCTATCTGTTGAATCAGCAGGCGAAATAGCCAGAGATCAAGTCAAGTGCATTTTTGAGAATGAGAAATAATTTTCTGCTCGTACGAAACACTTGCAATACTTCTTGTGAATACGATTTTGTCTAGAGCAAAAGGAAAATTTGAGAGGTCTAATCGGAAAATTCTATGACAAGTCTTTAACAAAGGGACGATTTTCTCTTGAACGAATTTGGAATCCGCTCATAAAATGAAATAAAATCAAAATCAATAAAAGTAAAATTTATTTATAATTTACAATCTATTTTTTGCATTGGATCATTAAGTGAATAAATAACTTTTTCTAAAGAAGAAATTATATTTTTACTAAAAACTTCAGTTAATCAGTCTTAAAGATTTCATTTATTTTTCTCAACATTTTTGTTCTTATTAAACATTTTAATGATAGTTTAGGGAACTGAGATTCAGATGCAGTAGGAGTGCGTTAAATGTGTATTTTTTCTTTCTTCCGGTATTTGCCACGACCTGATGTTGTATCCTCCGAACTCTACCCACTAATACACCACACTCCCCAAAAATCACACCACCTTCAACACACTCCTCGAACCGAAATGTGCGCCTGCCACGCCCCTTAGCGCCGCCGCCCTGCCCATTACATTCCGCTGCATGAACGAGAAGCTGAAGGTGGATCCGCGGATCACGCGGTTCGTCCTGCCCATCGGATGCAATATCAATATGGACGGGACGGCCCTTTACATCGCGGTGGCCTCGATCTTCATTGCCCAGATGAGCGGAATGGTCCTGGGATTCGGGGAGCTGCTCACCGTGCTCCTCACCTCCACGGCCGCCTCGATGAGCTCGGCCAGTGTTCCGAGTGCCGCCCTGGTCCTCCTTCTCGTCGTCCTCACCGCCATCGATGCTCCTGTCCAGGATGTGACGCTCTTGTTCGCCGTGGATTGGTTTGTGTGAGTATGGATCTGATTTGGAGTGGCTATCCTCATTAGGTAGATGGCTAATCCAAGGAATCTCGTCTTGCAGGGATCGGATTCGCACTACGAACAACATGCTGGGCGATTGCTATACTGCCGCCATTGTGGAGGAACTTTCACGCAAGGAGTTGATGGCTTTGGATGCGGCTTCTGTGAATTATCAGGTATGAATATCAGAAGAAACAGGGTGATGTGCTCTACGAATCCATACTGTGTCTGTTGCAAGAACGAAGGAAGTTCGGTTATAATACCCGTTACTCGTAGAGTAAATCCCGTCTGTCCGTTTGACCGTTGAGATCTCAGAAACAACAAAAGCCAGAAGGTTGGGATTAATCACACATATTCTTAAGCTTCCTACGCAGCGCAAGTTCATTTCATCCAAGCGTCACGCCCACTCGTACACTCGTAAAGGTATTTAAAAAAGCCTGGCCAGATTTTGTAAAAGTTTAAATGCCATTTTGTTGTCTTTATTAATTCTTATCGAAACGTAGAAGAATATTTTTAAATCGGACAATTCATTAAAACGTTATGAGAAAAAATGGAATGACCGCTAGGTGGAGCCAGTAGCTTTGAGGACTGCATATATCTGATAGTCGAAGTATTCGACTATAGCGTTCTCCCTTGTTTTAATTCTACAAATGCCTATCTTCCAGGACATGCCCGCCGGCACCCCCAATGGTCATGGTCACGGGCACCACGAGGGCGGTCTCCTCGAGGGGCAGACGGAGCTGGAGACGAGCAGCAAGTGCGTGATGACGATGACCGACTCGGTGGTGGTGGACATGAGTGCAGTGATGAACAACGTGAACCTGCAGCAGGAGCACTGCAATCGCAGGGTCTAAATGGAAACCGATTTTAGTTCGTCAGCATCAGCTCCATAATCCTAAAGCAACCACCACCACCAGAAAAACAACAATAACACCTAGACCACAGTGTTCCCCCAAGAAAACCAAAAAGTTTTTGATATAGCATCTTTAAAGAACAACAACAACAACAACAACCGATTGGATATATATCGAGAGACTGTCTGACGAACCCACCCGTATTGAATTTACTCCTCTTTTGGACCAGTGTCGATAGCAATTAATTAGCCTGAACACTTAAAGGACTCCGCATACGTATATATCGAATATTCACCTAGTAGGAAGAACCGCATAAGGATATTATATTATGCCACATTATTAAGCACACACACTTTACCTTTAACCCCCAAGAAGAAAAAGGAGAAGCGAGGGATTCTTGTGATCTGTCCTGGGAACTATGTGGATAATCTATGGGTATTATTTTGTAAGCTCGATTGTGATGGGGTCACCACACTGATTTGTTTGATAGTGTTGCTTATTTCTACGTCATATATGTGTTGTTTGGGTGTTTTACGAGCGAGAAAGAGAGAGAGAGAGAGGTCAATGTTTAAGTTGATTGAGGGATGAACGCAGAAACGCAGGTTGTACAAGAAGCTGGCCTAGGTTTAGTTCTAGTTTTAGTTGATCTGTTAATTTCCTAAAAAACTCACCTTTGGTTACTACAATTCCCAGACTAACTTACGATTATCAATTACCCATTAGCAACTATCAATTACCAATTACCAATTACCGATACCAAATATCACACATGCATTCGTAGACTGATAGCAGACTTAGTAGCGATAACAAATATGTATCTGCATATATGCAATACTTACTAACCAATATCCGACATTCGATTTGTACGCAAACGCATACGCTGAATACAATAAAAGTTATTATACCACCTACTTAATGGACTTTTTCTGGTTCCCTTTTTCAGATAATCATTTGCCAACACCTAATAAAATGCTTTTTTTTATGATTATGTTAATACTTATACACAATGTGCATTATAAAGAGAAGCTTAGATTTCAACATCATTCCATTATTTTGGTTTCATTTTCTTCTTAATCTTCTACTCATTGAAAATATTATTATGTTATCACCATAATTTACGTGCATATGGAGATTATTGTTGAGGTCACCTGTGCTTTTTTTGTCCCAAAGTCTCTGGATAAATAATAAATAGCTTGCCTATTTATTCATCTACTAATTGTATGTCACTAGATTAAGTATCTTCGTATTCACACACTATATCTTCATCTGTATTGCGTTTTACTGCGACTTCATTTCTGTGTTTCGAGCGCAAACGGAAATTTGCCTATCAACATGGCCATAAATCTATCGATCGATGGGTGAGTAGTATACTGTATACTCTACTTGAATAGCCGACGCGTTCGGGTCGAGTGAATAGAATGAATCATCACTGGGCCCAATAACTCAACGCCTGCACCACTTGGCCAGTGGTTTTGCACAAGCGAGCCAAATCGGGCTTATATAATTATATAGATACGTTCAGAGGTGCATGTGCATATGAATGACTGAATAAATTACTATCGAACTGAGGCCCTGGAGATAAGGTACACGAGGTACTCAGATCTGCAGGGAAAAACTCTTGAATCGATTCGGTTATTTTTTCACACTTTAGTTTTCATGGGTGACCATGTCGAACTAGGAAGTTTTCGTGGGTGACCATAACTAACTAGGATATTGACAAATCATATTTTTAATTTTTTTTTTTTTTCGTAAACTTCCCATAAAAAAGCGATATTTGATATCATATGAGATATTTACTAGATCTATAGCTACCCCTATTTTATTATCTCGGATGTAAAATCTGCCACCTTAAGATCCGCTTTGCTTTTCGATTCCGCCGACACGTCAGGTGTCAATCTGAATCGCAGACTTCTCGCAGACTCGAGAGCAAAGCTGCACAAAATTGCACAGGTGAATGAAATCGGCGGCGGGCAAAACAACAATAAGCAAATGAGCTGCGAAATGTGGGCAAAGGTGGCAATATGGATATTTATGGAGATATGCAAGATGCAGGTTGTGAGACACGGATAATCGACCTCCGTGTGTGGTGCAGAGTGCATGCACTGAAAGAAAATATTGATAAGAAATCTTAAACTAGTAGGTAAATGAAAAGTGCATAAAGTGGAACTGAAATCTATCAGCTATTTTATTTATTTTCGATTTCATAGGCGGGCAGCTACCATTAAATAATGTAAGCTTAATATTGGCATATTCTTTTGTGAATATTATCGGTTTTTTTTCGAGTATGCCATGCAAACGGATCAAAATTTTCGCCTCGGTCGCTTTCAGAAGTGCGCAATTGCAAACTCGAGCTGTCGAGCGTCGAGCTCTCTAGCCAGTCCAACTGTCTGCCCCTCCCGCTCCTTCATTCAGGGGGCTCTTGGGCCCCTTAAGCCCCCCTTTGCCCAGCCCCCTTGCCACCTGTCCAACTGTCCCACTGACTGGCTGAATAATGCTGAATGCCGAATGCCGACTGAATGCTCTTGTGGCTGCGTTGGCTGCGACGTTGCTCCGACTTTTGCGACTGAAGCTGGCGTTTGAGTGTTTGGCGTCTGAAGGTCTACTTGGCAGCGGCTTTGGAGTGTGTTGGCGTTACGTCGGACCCCCCTTATCGCAACCCCAAGCCGAAACCCCTCCCACTTCCATTTTCCCTCTGTCACTGGCCGCTAAAATGAAATACGAGTGCAAACAGACCGCAACAACATACTGGGAAAGCTGCGCCAAAAGATCGAAACTGGGGTACTCTGAAATAAATATTATGTATAGTTTTTTTTTAAATTTATATTTACAATTTTTACGATTTTATCTTATCAGTACCCAGAAAACAAAAATCTTGAATATTTACTTTTGAAAAAATATTAATATAAATTTGATCATTACTTATTTATTATTTATTTGAATTTTTTGATAATAGCATTTGGTCTTCTTCTGAAGAATTCGCAGTTTATTATTTATGAACTAAGCTATGAAAATAATACCTATCCAAAATTTCAGTGTGGTAAATGTTAGTTCCTCTGGCTCTGAAGAATTTGCGGTCTCAAATTGTTCAATATTTCATGTATAAACTTAAAAAATATGAATTAACTAAATCTCCGATTAAGTCTAACAGGATTCACTCTATCACTTTGGGAATAAAATGGATCAGCATTTATCTCCATATCCCTAAACGGCCAGATGACCTTGATTCATACAAAATCAGTGGCACCCCGTTGATATCAACACCGCAGAATATAAAACAATGTTCATAGCTTAGCATTAACCATAAAAGGGGTCTTTCCCTCCTTTCGATTCTCCCGTTTTCGTGACTCCTCCGGCAATTGAAAATTGAAAACCCCCCTTTGCGTGTGACAAAGTTCGTGATCGACCCATTGGACCCTATATAGGGCATGGGTATTTCGTAGGGGGTATCTCATTGTGGATTGTGTGTGGAATTGTGTGAAGAAACAAACGGCGGCTGCTTGACTCAAGTTTTTTTTTCGTTTCGAGCTCTCGGCTCTTGCGGCGCATTTTGAAGAATAATGGCCAGGGCACATGTGCGCCAGAACACAACTTGGCTCACGATATATTGACACTTGGCACATATGGCATGCAGAATAGGTAAATACATATAAATGTATATCTATGGAGAATGCATTATGGAGCTGTGGTTGCGATTTGCATAAGCGCAAGCTAATTAATTCAATTAAGAGGCGAGTCAAAGCAAATCTCCGCCGGGGCGGTTTCACTTTCTTGATTTGCGATTCTCTATTCCCAGTGCTCGATTCTGTTTGATTCTTCAGGAATGATTGAGCACTGGCGGAAGTTGTTCTCGTGTTGACAACGACAGCGCGCTTATCGCCATGACGATTGACTGGGATTGCGATTGACTCTGATCGATGCGATCGAAGCATACAGCTGCAGCCCAAGTACAGATGCAGATTTGGATTCAGCATTAGATTCTGGGGATCTGGCGATCTTGGAACCAAGGCACTGGCACCACGACCACGACTCCCGGCCGCTGCTCGGACATGAGTTTATGGCCAATCTGCTCGTCTATAAATTTGCAATCAACTTTTATCAGCCAGCGTCCAGAACGTGCCTCCGCTAACGTTTCTATTCACACGTTGCCGGTCCGCGCGAAACGGGATTGTGCCAGTCCCAATGCCACTGCCACTCAATCTCAACTTGTGCATAGAGAGAAATAAATATTAGAAAAAAATAGGGAAATTCTGTATATCTACGGAAATAAGGAGGATAAAGTCCAGGTGCTAAAGAATTCGCGGCTTTGTTGATTATCATTTATAGCTACACCCAGAAAAATGATGGACAACATTTTAGGTCATGCATAGCCTAAAACAATTTAAATGGACTAAAAGTTCCTTTTTAGGTCATGTACAGCCTAAAAATTAAAATTTTTGGTATATTTGCCCTACTATTTAGGTCCCGTATAGCCTAATATTTTAGGTCATCGAGGGCCTTAAAATTAATGCATTTTACCTAAAAAAATTTGCACGGAACTCTGATACCGTTCTAGCGACGCTATAATTCCCAACCAGTTATAGCGCGGCTTGCATGGTAACCCACTTCGATCATTAAATAAAACAGCGATTTCACTGCTGAACAGTGAAGCCTCTTCGCTCGTTTTTGTGTGTTGGAATAATGACGACTTCTTGAAGACTAAGCCGACATTGACCTCGAGTTAGCTATAAATTTCTCTGTATTTACTTTATAATATGAAAAATTTTTCAGTACACATCTTTAGGCCAAATAAAGCCTAAAATTTTTTTTTTAGGCAGCCAATTACCTAAAATCTAGGCCAAAAATTACCCCATTTTAGGCCATTAATGGCCTAACATTTTAGGTCATACAATCCTAAATTTTAGGCCATTCAAGGACTTAGCTCCAGTTTTAGGCCAATTTTACCTAAATTCTAGGCCATTTTTAGACATTTTAGGTCATTTTTTTTTCTGGGTGTAGAATTAAACAAAATTACGAACAAAAACCGTTAATTTATAATTCGCAATATTTTAAGTTATACCCAAAATATAATAAATATTATGCAATAGACCCACTTATCAAAAGTAAAAATTGAGAAATAATCTTCTGATTGAGAGCAAACAAGCTGCTGAAGAATTCGCGTTTATGGATTCATTCATAACTCATTATTGGGAAATCTCTTTCAGAATTATCATATTATATTATTTGATATGTAACGTTTTACCTCTTTTTTTCCAGTGCCTGCTCCGCTCTACTGAAGTCAATATTTTGTTGGTGTGACTTTGAGCGGTGATATATTGGCCCACATTCGTCGCGTTGCAGTTGCTGTTGCAGATCATGCTGCTGGCCGCGTTGGTTGGTTTCCCTTGGCCAGTGTTCCACAGCTTCCCCGCTGCAGTTGCAGTTGCATCATCCACATCCACATCATCCGC
The DNA here is from genome assembly GCF_030179915.1 of Drosophila takahashii. Classification (NCBI taxonomy): domain Eukaryota; kingdom Metazoa; phylum Arthropoda; class Insecta; order Diptera; family Drosophilidae; genus Drosophila; species Drosophila takahashii. Next base: position 967,447 of record NC_091678.1, on the reverse strand, counting down.
ATCATTCGCATCATCATCGTCGTCGCCAGCCTGGTAATCTAACCAAATTACTGTGCTGTTCACAAACACGTTCTCTAAACGGTTTCATAATAACAACGCGCTCCTCAAAAGAATTTCCAAAGCGGGCTTTCTTTTCAGCTTCCTCTTCTCATGGATTACATATCTCGGTGTATATCTATATACCCCTCCTGTTTCTGTTTCGGTTCGGTTCTTCGGTGTGTTGGTCTAATGCAAATTGCAGTAATAATTGGCCCATTATGCCACAGAACACAACAGAGTGAGATGGCGAAAGAACGAGTGAGAGAGAGGGAGAGATCTGCAGTAGGTCGCCTCATCTGCCACGCCCCTCCCCCCACTACGCCCCCTTTCACACAGCAAAAGGAAACCATTTAATACTGTGCTTTCATACTTAAAAGTTGGCATTAGATGCGCTTACACCAAACCAAATATGGTTATGAAATGGTCGAAGAGATGGGCGGAGAGAAGGGGTTAATAAGCCTTAACCCCCGGAGGCGGAGGAAGAAGCCAAAAGCAACAGGAGTAGATTGCATTCGAATATTGCGCTCATTAATTAGCCGACATTGCAAATTAATGCCTAATCAAATTTTATTGAATTATAAACCAGTCGGCAGTCGAAATGCCAAAATGCAGAGCCAAATAAGAGTTGGTTTTTGAAGGGAAGGAGGGAGAGGCAGTCTCTCTTTCGTTGTTGGTAATTAATGTGCACCAAAGCGGCCAACAGGCATTAAAATTAATTTGATTTTGTCAAAGGCAACAACATGGGAAGCGCAACGCTCGAGGTCTCGGTAGCAGTCGAAGATTCAGAGGCTCTGTCCCAGTCCCTCGAAACAACCTGACAAGTGTCCGCTGCCTAGGTGGAGTACACAGTAAGAAATTTAGGAAAAAGCACACTATAAATTTTCTACCAGGTTAATATCCGGCTCGAAGGACCAAACGCCTGAATTTTCTTCCTCTAAAATACTCTATATAATTTATTATGTAAATTCAAGCAACAAGTACATTAATAATTTCTTCATTTAATATTTAAATAATTTAACTATAAATCTAGTCAAAATTCGGCTCGAAGGACTAAAAATTTTGGTTTTATTCTTTAAAACTTGTTTTTTAATTTATTACGGAAAATCAGTATTTTCAGTACTACAATTACATCCCCAATTACCTAATTTAATATTCAAATTATACAAACTATTGACGGTGTACACCCGAATTGCAAGCTCCAGCCATTAATGATAGACTCTAAAATATGCTCTTCCAGCAAAGTATCCTAAGATTGATCTCACATCGTTCGAAGTGATCAGCTACTGATTTGAAATAAAAGCTAAAGATTCGCAGGGGGGGAGTAACCCCACCATTAATCCACTCCCTTCCAGAACTTGGTCATCGGTAGCCTAGGCACCCTGCAGGGTATCAGACTGCAGACTCAACTCCACAGCCTGGCCAACACAACACAGATCGTTGCTATTTTAATTAACTGCCCGGTCTGTGCATTAAAATTGTTTTGACTTTGTTAAATGCTTGCAAATCGCAAAGCGACATGAAAATTTACGCGCCACAAGGAGAAGCTTCCAGCAGCAGATGAAGATGGAGATGCAGTCGGCTCAAGACGAATCGGAATCGGGATCCCGAGGAACTGGGAACTTGGAACTTGCAACTGGGAGCGGTAGCCTGAAATCGATACTGCTTTGGTCGCAGCATTCGATGCGGACATTTGCCATTTACCATTTACCATATGCTATTTGCTGGCGAGATGTTTTTCCACCACCACCCAGTGACCGAGGCAAAATACCGCAATCAGGCAAATGGCCAAGTGGATGATGCACTGCCTCATCACCAGCCACAATCCATCCCCGGACCGTCCTCGGGCCAACCCATCCCATTCTCAACGCCAACCCCTTCCCATCCTGATACACAGAAAATAATATAAAATATTGCATATTTATCACATTATTAAAATGCTATTCAATATAATTTGGCATAATATTAATGGATAGTAAAGTTAAGATCAACTTGATACAGGTATTTCACTATCATTATACACTTTACTAATAAAATGAATTTATTTAAGATGATGTAATAGTATAATATGGGGAACATTTGAATTAAAGCTTACAAGATGGTAATATTACTTTTATTATAAATATTATATTATATCAAAAAAATAACCTGTTGAGTTAGAAATTAAAGGTCACATGCATAATGACGGATGTTGTAAAGACTTGACTTATAGAACAGAATAGACAATCGTCATGATATTTTCCCAGTGCAGTACCATTGTTCTTCACCACCCAGAGAACGCGAAAATGTTTGCCAATGTAATTAAAAATGCATTTGTGGTAAAGAGCAGTGAGAAGCGTTGAGAGCGTAGGCCGTTCGGCCAGAAGGAAGTGGATGTTGGGATGCCATGGTATTGGGAATATTGAGATACTGGATATACTGGCATACCGAATGAACCATCTGTAATCGGCGATCAGTGCAAATTGTCGTGAATTAGTCGGCCACTCAAATCTATGGCATTAGGCCCGAGGAGTCGGATCTCTATAGTCACATTAAAGAGCCGCCGCCCGTTTTTGGGGTCGCGAGATCGGGAAAGACCAAATCGGGAGAGAGCGAAAAGTAGTGCCAGCCACATCACACATACGCCGTGTATGACGGCCCGAGTCTGAGGAGCTGTACGCGTGAAATGTCAAAAGCTAAAAATGCCATTTGCTGTGCTCCAATCACTCGTTGGCCTTTCGGCGGCTTACACTGAGAGAAAAGTGCACAAAGATGGAGTTACATTACTTACAAATATGTTAAAAACCCAGAAAAAATAAATTCAAAACTAGAAAACTAATAAAATAAGACAACTCTAATATATAGGGCAATAGAATTTATAGATGCTGAAAGCAAATATTATAATAACTATTAATAATAAAACTAAAAAACAATAAAAACAATTATAGTATAGATTTGTTTAATACCACATTAAACCCCATGGATGTTACAAACAAATTTCGTAAGTTATTCGATATTAAAACTAAAATACTAAAAAACAATAAATAAATTCAATAAATATCTATAAAATAAGATACCCAATCGAGTAATTATTTTTTAGTAAGATATTAAGCACCATATCATATCCAATAACCACTTGAATATTTTAATAGTTTTTTTTTTCTTAACAAGCCAACACTTATGAATGCGTGGTATAAGAGCGATTATTAAGATAATCTAAAAAACAAGTTTGATTGCTTGTCAGCTCTAAACTTTGCAAGTGTAAATTAGATTGAATGGCTGATAATAATTTTTTCCTAGCACCATAGGAAATATTTTTTGTTTGTTTTGTCAACGTGTAGAAAAGTGCCCATGATTTGCTCATTGTTGTCATTGTCCGCAGACTCACACGCAAAAAAAAAGAGGAAAAAGTACAAGTCTTGCCTGCACATGCAGATTGGCCAAGAGCGATAGCGATAGCCTTTTTGTTTGCCTTTCGTCTGTTTTTGGCTTTTAGAGCTGCGAGTTTTCCGACTCGGCGGAATGGAGTTGTAGCTGTTCGTTGGCCAGATGAACAATTTCCTTTCCGACGCGAGAAACCAAACCACCTGACCAGGATCGAATCGCGAGGTCTGGCTTGGTCGCAAGATTTTTCCCTGGCCCACGCTCGATGGTCCACCAGGTCCACCATTTTCGGTTCGTTTGGCAGGGGCCTCGATGAAAAATTTGCAAATTGGAATTATTTATTTATTGATGCATGTTTGATGTGACGCTTTTGTGGAGGCTCCCAAGCCCCAAGGCCCCCCTTTTTTCCTGCACATTCACTCTCATGTAACGAATCGCTTTTTTAGCTGCGGGCCACAAATGCAATCGGCAAACACAGAAAATACGAAAAGTAATGGAAGTGGACGAGGGAAGGCCGCGCAGCACATGTGTGAGAAATTGCTGTTTGTTTTATGCAAATGATCATCGCATCGCATTGCAGCTGGATTCGCTCTGCCGGTCGCCGTTCCAAATTTTCGGCTAGCGCAATTAAAAACCGAAAGTGTGAAGGAAGCGAAGCTTTTTGCAGACCAGCATGGTAAACCGATTGTGGAAAAGTACGGGCAAAGGGCGAGGAAATGGGTAAAAGTCCCGAATCGGTCTCACTTTCTCACTTCATTATGTTTGCAAGGGAAAGGTTTTTCACTTTTGATGAGTCTCTTTATTGGAGATCACCTTGATCATAAGGAAATCGCTTGCGATTTGAAATCTCTTATAATAGGGTCTTAAATAATATAACCATTTGTTTGGGGAACACCCTGTTCTTTTGGTTTGTGAATAGACTAAGGTTGAAATCTGAAGTTAACGTCATTTTAAGTAAAAATGTTAGTATTTAATATGAACGCCGCGGTCCAGAGAAAGCTTACTAAGCGATCTCTTTTTTTGTAATAACGATATCTGGCCACTCTACTCGTGGAAATAAATTGGAAACAACGTGAATTATTGAAAACGCAACGAAAACGAGTTCTATATTGGAAACCTAACTCATCCTTTGGCTACATTGCTGTTAGCAATTCCCTCCAGAGCAAGGTCTGGAAACATTTTGGCGACCGTGACAGGACAGCTCTAAAGGATAAGTCACACGCGCAAGTACGATTGCGGATCTCTCATCGGGTCAATATAGAACTGCAATTCAAGCACACATCGGCCAGGGCTTCGCTGACCAATTCAACGAACGCAAATTGGTCAGAGCCTCACTGGACATCTCGGAAAGTCAACCAGGGCTTCGTTGGAGCAACTCATCAGTAGCAGTTGGCCAAAGCCTCGCTGGTGGATTCCACGTCGGTCAACCACAACCTCACTTCTGCGGATCACATTTCGGCAAACATAACCACACTTCGAGACACGCAGCTTTCACACACTTACACATCGCAAGTACACACACATATCTAAGTAACCTGTACCCATATACATGTAAAACATATACAAAATTATAAAGATTGTTGCGCCAAGTAGCTATTTCTATGAAAGGCTGAGATTCTTGCTGTTGCCCATTTTATCTTCAGTTCAGTTGCAGGTGCCTCCGCTAGGGGTCGAACATACGTTTCAATTAAACTAGTCAGTTCTCGATCTTGAGTGTACGCATTGAACAATGGATAAGGCTGAGGCAAGCATTCCCAACGAAGCAGGTCCATCCCAAGTAGAAGTCAATGACGCAAAACTTGTTAAATTACGAGTTCAGCGGACAACGATAGAGCGCAATATCAAGAATCTTAAAGGTCGTGTTCTCACTCTTGGGGCATCCGTTGAACCCACAGTGCTGGAGTGCAATTTGCAAATAGTTGAAAATTACTTTCGTACATTATGTCAGATTCAGTCAAACATCGAGGAAATTTACTGCATCGACACGGGGAGGGCGCAAGTGGAGGAAATCTTCATTGATGCAAAATCAACAATTACACAGCTCATAAATAAGAAGCGTAAAACCAGCCTCGTTGGAGACGATCCAAGTTTTCTGAACTCCACTGGCAACACAACGCACCACAGCCGATTACCTAACATCAAGTTGCCCAGTTTCGATGGGACTTATTCTCAATACAAACGGTTCATCAGCGCGTTCTCCAACCTTGTTGATCAGGATTCAGGCATCCCCACCATTGATAAATTTAACTATCTCCTCAATTGTCTGGCTGGCCCAGCTTTAGAAGTTGTTCAACCTTTTCAAATCACTGAACAAAACTACCCAAAAGCCCTAACCCAGTTGAAGGCACGATATGATAATGATGTATTAATTTTTTTGGACTACATTTCTAGTTTTTTCGCTTTATCCACATTAAAGAAACCAGATGCATCACAGCTTCAAAGACTTATACATTCAGCCGCAGCTATAAGAGGTTCTCTACTGTCATTAGGGTCAGCAGAAGATGTGATGAACGCAATTTTTATTCACATTCTACTCTCCAAGGTCGATTCTGATACCAAACTGTATTACGATGAAAAACTGACGTTTGAGGCTTTGCCATCATGGGAAACCTGCTGCAAACTCTTAACTCATAGGTGCCAATTCTTGGAGAGCCGTTCCAAAGGGAAGGAACTAGCAGACTCGCACGAGTCAAATCATAAACAAAGGCCTACTCAAACATCGAAGGCTTACATCACAACCAGTGCAAAATGCGAATATTGCAGGGCATCCGATCACTACATATCGAATTGTCAAACGTTTTCCGTTCTTCTTTTGGACCTGCGAAGAGATTGGGTCAGGAAACGGGGACTTTGTTTAAACTGCTTGCGTCCTAATCACAACAAAAAGCAGTGTCAGTCGAAATCGCGCTGTAAAATTTGTCGCTCCGCTCATCATTCACTTCTTCACAACTTTTCGCCTGGAGTTTCAACACAATCCAGCGATCAGGTCCATCGCACGGGAGAATCGCCTCCGTCAACGGTGCAGCCACACCTTTCATTAGTGGTGCGAGCAGCTAAACTCGGTATACTTCCCACAGCAGTGGTCCAAGTCAAGGACAAACTCGGGGAACTTCATTATATTCGCGCTATGCTTGACTCCTGTTCTGAAGTCAATCTGATCACTGAAGAAACAGCCAAGCTTTTGAATTTGGAAAAATTCAAGGTATCTCAAGAAGTTTGCGGAATTTCAGATACGTGTCAACCCATTAAGTATAACGTTATAGCGACACTAAAATCACGCCTTTCTGAATTTGAATGGACTTCCACGTTTGCGGTAATAAATTCAATATGCACGCACCAACCTAGCAGCACCATTGGAATTCAAGATTGGAAGCTACCAACTAATGTCAATCTAGCCGACCCGCACTTTTTCCAGTCGACCAAGGTGCATATGCTTATCAGTACCGAAGGGTTTTTCGAAGCATTAAAAAATGGAAAGCATTCTCTTGGGTTTGGCAAGCCTAGTTTAATCAATACAGAATTCGGTTGGGTAGTAGGAGGGAATATCACATCAGCTCCAACAGTGTTTAAAGCCTTTCATTGCACACTTCACGAAAATCGCGCTGACACCGACACAATTTTAGATCGTTTTTGGAAAATCGAAGAGTATTGTACCTCTCCTCCTACATTTACGGATGAAGAGCAAGCGTGTGAAGATCATTTCATACAAAACGTATCCATTTTAGTCGATGGACGGATTCAAGTGCGCCTTCCATTCAGCAATTCAAGTGCAGGTTTGGGTAATTCATTCAACATGGCTCAGAATCGTTTCTCAATGCTTGAGCGAAGACTTAACCGCTGTCCCGAATTAAAGGAAGGCTACGTAAACTTTATGAAAGAGTACGAGGCTTTGGGGCACATGTCGCCTCTTCAATCATTCGATTCCAACATGCGACACTTTTTTATTCCGCATCATTGCGTACATAGACCCCAAAGCCTATCGACCAAACTTCGCGTTGTCTTCGACGGATCAGCAAAATCAACCTCGGGCAAATCACTAAACGATCTTTTACTCTGCGGACCGACAATTCAGCAGGATCTCATCACCACAGTTTTAGCTTTTAGACTACACCGGTTCGTTCTCACCGGTGATATCACTAAAATGTATCGTCAATTCATGATCGATCCCCGTGACCGATTATTCCAGCTAATCCTGTGGAGGGAAAACCCAACAGATCCAATGAAAGTATACCAATTAAACACCGTGACATACGGCCTATCATCAGCTCCGTTTTTAGCTATCCGAAGTTTACAATATTTAGCAAGCGAATCAAGGTCAGAATTTCCCGCAGGAGCTTCAGTTTTGTGCAACGATCTTTACGTAGACGACCTCCTGACAGGTGCTGATACGGTAGAAGAATTACTGGAAAAGAAAAGACAGGTCGTACAAATATTGAGGAAGGGAAACATGAGCATGTCGAAGTTCAACAGCAACTCGCACATCATCGGAGGCTTATCAGCAACGGAAGTCGCCATCAAGTTTGAAGAAGAAGAAATCACCAAAGCCCTTGGATTGTCGTGGCAGCCTCAAAAGGACTACTTCGTATACAGATACGACTTATCGTCAGACAACACGTTTACTAAGCGAATTGTTTTGTCTACTATCGCAAGTCTCTTTGACGCACTAGGATTACTCAGTCCCGTAACCATACGATGTAAAATCCTGTTGCAAGACCTGCACATTCTCAAACTTGGATGGGACGAGCCACTCCCGGATACACAAAATGAATTGTGGAGTGATTTAAGAAACGATTTGAAAGATACACCCAAACTGAAATTTCCTCGATACATGCACACGTCTCCGTCAGAGCCGTGCGAAGTTCATGGATTCGCGGACGCATCCGAGCGAGCTTATGGCTGCTGTATATACATTCGAGTAAAATTAGGAAATACAGTTCACACAAATTTACTTATCGGAAAATCCAAAGTAGCTCCTATTACCGTTATATCTCTACCAAAGCTAGAATTATGTGCAGCAGTCCTGCTAAATGCAACGTTTCGAAAATTTCAGAATAAGCTCTCTCCATACGTCAACAAGATTTACTTCTGGACGGACTCAAAGATCGTTCTTCAATGGATGACGATGCATGCTTCAAAACTGAACTGTTTTGTAGCAAACAGAGTTTCAGAGCTGCAGCAGCACAGCGCAGATGTCGAATGGAGACATGTACCGTCAGCAAAGAACCCCGCGGACATTGTTTCGAGAGGTTGTCGCACTTCTGACCTGTTAACTAACACTTGGTTAACCGGCCCAGAATTTTTGAAACTGCCATCCGAGGAATGGCCGAGTCTCTGTATTTCCGCACCATCATCTATCGAAGTACGAAAAAGAGCACTAGTCATATGCAACGAACCATCTACCTGCCATGTAGGGACGTCAGTTGGGAGTCAAAAAGTTAACGTTGATGGCTCTAAGGAACAGGTAAATTCAAAATCTGATGTTTTAGATTCGATCATAGACTACGTCATCAACAAGTCCTCATCGTACGTTCGAATACTACGAGTATTGTCATACATTTATAGAACATTTAACAGAGTCGTACCAGATCGTAAACTCAAGGTAAAGGAAATTTTGCATATATCTGCATCTGAGCTAAACGTTACGTTCTGGCGTATTATAGGGCACATACAGCAGTCAGCCTTTCATGAGGAATTGAAGTTACTAGCAAAAAATAAATCTCTAAAGCCACACTTACAGGGTCTCGCTCCATTTATTCAAATGATGGAATTAGATAGTGTCAGTGTCAATGTGGTAAGGGTAGGCGGGCGATTAGCAAGATCAGCGTTGTCATTTGAAGCAAAATTTCCAGCAATCGTTCCACGAAACCATCGTTTCATTCAGCTGTTTATAGAATTCCTTCATAGGAAAAATCTACATGCAAATTCAAAAATACTCATTTCTCTTTCTCGAGAAAAGTTATGGATTGTCAACGCCAGAGTTCTAACTCGTCAGGTCGTCCGGAACTGCACGCATTGTTTTCATTACAAGCCAAGACTTGCACAACAAATTATGGGGAATCTGCCTCCTGACCGACTTCACGCGGAACGCCCTTTTTCAATTGCAGGGGTGGATTTCTGTGGCCCATTTCAAACGTGTTATAAAATACGTGGCAAGCGACCATATAAAACATATGCGTCGATATTCATTTGCTTTGCTACGAAAGCTGTACACATTGAGGTGGTGTCTGAGTTATCAACTAATGCATTTTTATTATGTCTTCGAAGATTCATCGGACGTCGGGGCCTGCCTTCGAAACTGTACTGCGATAATGCTACCAATTTCTGTGGTGCAGCAAGGAAAATGGACGAATTCAAGCAACAGTTTTTCAGTACAGAGGTCATCGACGATCTTCACTCCTTCAGTGCGGTTAAAGGATTTGACTTTAACTTCATTCCGCCTCGAGCCCCACATTTCGGGGGGCTCTGGGAAGCCGCTGTGAAGTCAGCCAAAACCCTTTTACTGAAGAACATATCGGAGGCCAATCTCACATACGAAGAGCTTGAGACAACGTTTGCTGAAATAGAGGCAATTCTCAATTCCAGGCCAATTGCCCCTCAATCAGATGATCCTAACGACGGAATCGCTCTAACGCCAGCTCATTTTCTGGTTGGTTCATCACTGTTGGCTGCTCCAGACGAGCGCATCTTCAAACCACAGTCCACCGCCCAGCTAAGTTATCTGGATCGATGGCAAAGGGTAACGTTTCTCAAGCAGCAGTTCTGGAGTATGTGGCAGCGGGATTACATACACACCCTACAGCGTCGAGGAAAATGGAATACTCAACAAGCAAACATCAAACCGGGCCAACTTGTCATCATACATGAGGATAACACACCACCACAACATTGGATTCTCGCTCGCGTCGTTTCCGCAATCCCAGGAAAGGACGGGAAGGTTCGAGTTGTGGATCTACAAACTTCAAAGAACGTGCTGCAACGCCCAATTCATAAAATTGCTCCTCTTCCAATGGAATAGTTGAAAGATCATAGATCCTGCAACGGGGGGAGTATGTTTGGGGAACACCCTGTTCTTTTGGTTTGTGAATAGACTAAGGTTGAAATCTGAAGTTAACGTCATTTTAAGTAAAAATGTTAGTATTTAATATGAACGCCGCGGTCCAGAGAAAGCTTACTAAGCGATCTCTTTTTTTGTAATAACGATATCTGGCCACTCTACTCGTGGAAATAAATTGGAAACAACGTGAATTATTGAAAACGCAACGAAAACGAGTTCTATATTGGAAACCTAACTCATCCTTTGGCTACATTGCTGTTAGCAATTCCCTCCAGAGCAAGGTCTGGAAACACCATTATTATTTTAACATCTTGTTATTGAAATGTTAGTTAACATGTTATACTTTTTCCTTTTAAAGAAACAAAGATTTCTATTCAACACAATAGATAATTTATATTTCATAAAGAAATTCGACGTTGGCCACAAAAATACACATGAAATTTAAGCTCCCGCCAATTAAATTAAGATTTGGGAGATGATTCAAGGTAAAATGGGTTTCCTTTTCGGGAGACACTACATCATTCCACTGTCGATGTCTCGTACTTCAACCTGCTCCATGCCGGGAATAGCCTTGACCATCTCGTTCATCTCCTCGGCAGAGGGTCCATCGCTACTGGAGGCGCTCATTCCTCCTCCTCCGCCTCCCATTCCACCAAAGCCGCCTCCCATTCCTCCGAAGCCACCCATGCCACCCATTCCACCCATTCCTCCCATGCCACCCATTCCACTCAGGGCTGCCAGCTCCTCCAGTCCGCCCATGTTCATGTCCAGCCCGTCATCCATTCCGCCGCCAGCTCCGGCCAACTTGGCCAGGAGATCATCGTTCCGGGAGTCTGTGATCACCACCTCGGTGGTGCTGAGCAGGGAGGCCACTCCAGCCGCATCCGTAATGGCGGTTCGCACCACCTTGGTGGGATCGATGATGCCCTTCTCCACCAGTCGGCAGTACTCATCGCCCATGGCATCGTAGCCGTAGTCCCCGGATCCCTGGAGCACCTTGGCCACCACCATGGCGCCTTCGACTCCCGCATTCTGGGCAATCGTGTGGCAGGGCATCCTCAACGCACTACAGATGATATCCACGCCCTTCTGCAGATCCGCAGTCTCCATCTTGAGTTCCTGGAGGTGGGGGATGCAACGCAGGAAGGCCGTGCCGCCACCTGGCACGATTCCCTCCTCAATGGCCGCCCTTGTGGCATTCAGGGCATCCACCACCCTGTCCTTTTTCTCACCCACCTCCACTTCGCTGCCACCGCCAATGTGGAGAACAGCCACGCCTTTTGTGAGGGCGGAGAGGCGCTGCCTCAAGCGATCCCTTTGCTCTGGCTTAGTTTGCTTATCCCCCAGTTCATCCTTGATCTGCTGGATGCGCATCTCGAGCAGGCCCGGCTTGGGTTTACCCTGTAGCAGCATGGTGCTGTCCTTGCTGATCACCGCCTCGCCCACCTGGCCCAGATCCTCGGGCTTGGCCTCCTCCAGCTTGCAGTAGTTGACGTCATCGCCGAAGATGGTGGCTCCCGTGGCGGCGGCTATGTCGCCAATCAGCTCCTTGCGATGGTGTCCATAGCTGGGCGATTTGACGGCACACACTTGGAGGCCCAACCTCAGCTTATTCAAGACCAAACCATTCAGAGCCTCGCCACTGATGTCCTCGGCTATGATGATCAGGGGGCGTCGCTGCCGCAGCGATTGCTCCAGACCCTTGACAATCTCCTGCAGACCGGTGATCTTCTTCAGGGAGATCATCACTAGGGCATTGGCAAACTCCACCTTGGAGCCTTTAGAGGTGTTTACAAAGAAAGGGGAGACATAGCCATTGTCGAAGCGAAGTCCTTGAATAATACTCAGCTCATCCTTGAGCCGCTTGCCATCCTTCACGGTAATAGTTCCCTTGGGTCCCACAATATCCGTGGCCTCTGCGATGAGGCGACCTATCTCCGTATCACCATTTGCCGAAAGGGTGGCCACCTGCTGGATCTCCTCGCGCGTTTCCACCGATTTGGACATCTCCTTCAGCTTCTCCTTCACCAGATCCACAGCTATCATGACACCGCGGCGAATCTCCAGGGGATTAGCACCCATGGTGATCTGATTGAAGCCCTCTTTCGCAATTGCCCTGGCCAAAACAGTGGCTGTGGTGGTGCCATCACCTGCCGACTCATTCGTTTTATCGGCCACATCCTGGACCAACTTGGCCCCGAGGTTCATGTGCTGATCCTTCAGGGCAATCGAACGGGCCACCGTAAACCCATCCTTGGTGATCTTCGGCGAGGTCCAGGGTCGCTCCACGATCACACTGCGTCCCTTGGGACCCATCGTGACGGCCACCGCATCCGCCAGAACATCCACGCCCCGGATCATCAGGGCACGAACTCCCGGTCCAAAACGCACATCCTTCGAGTACATTCGCGTGAAACAGCGACTCGCGGAAATCGCCTCGGAAACACAAGAACGGAACATTTTATAGAAATCAATGTGGAATACTAGAAACTTTAATACTATAATATTCAATGGTTTAAATATTTTTTGGTTCGATTTCAGCCACGAAGTGAGTACAAATGATAATCAAGGGGACTGTTAAGGGCAGCAGTGAGGCACTGAAAGACAATTGATCTAAAGCCTACTCAGAGCTTCAGTTAACGGCACTTTTAGGGATCATAACTTGGAAAATCTTAAACTAATTTTAAGTGGCATACCTTTTCACCAAATGTTTTTATGCCGCCTCTCTGCTAGCACACACAGCATACATCTAAAAGTTAGGTTAGATTATCTTACTTCAAAGTAATTTTGTAAAACTTTCTGCAAAGTTGTACATTTTCTTTTGTGAGTGGTGCTTTATATTTAAGTTAACAATTTAACTTAAGCTCTAAGAAGATAAATAAATAATAATAATACTTTTTTCTTAAAATTTTAGATAGATTTGAAGGTAGATTGAAGTTTATTTTAATCTAAAGCTAACTGCCCTTCTCTTCTTAGTAGATATTTCTAAATAAATAGGAACCATTCCCTCTCTATTTATATTGATTTTCCTCGAGCACTTATCGTTCTGTTCATTTGTCCAGATGTGGAAGTATAAGTTTTCAGGCAATCGCCAGTTTTCACAACTTGCATTTGTCTGGCGCCTGGCCGTCTGCGATCTGCGGCTCTTCGATCCTCGGTTTTCGATCTTCGACAACAGAAGCCGGGCCTTCTGTTTGCCGGAATAAATTAGCGTGCAGCTAATAAGCCCCGACATTCTGGGTGGAGTCTGCCCATTTGCAGTTCTATTAGGTTTGCAGTTCCACGGACGCCGCTCTGACCCACAAACAAGACCAGCCCGTCGTCTGCAGATTTCCCAGAACTTGGGTACTGCATTCTGTACTGCAGGAGGAGGATGGATGCATTTTCCTTGGACTGGGACTGCCCCGTTCCCATTTCGAAGGCAGCTGTCAAAAATTGTTTGCTGCCTACTGAAAACCAAAGAAATTCACACATTTTGCTGCAAGCCAAATGGCAAATGGAAATGGGGAGTTTGAGACGGAGATGGAAATGGAAATGGAGATGGGATGGAAATGGTCAGTGCACAGTGAACACAAAGACATAAGAATCTTCTTTTGAATACAAGTATAAAATATTTTGCAATAGTAATCAGTAATAAATAGATTTGTATTAATTTTTTCAAGAATGGTATGTTTTTTGTAATTTAATGAAATCTTAAAAAAAATAATAAATAAATAATAGGAAAAGTAAAAAAGGCAATTTGGTTGTGGTTAAAAATATCTATCAAAATGTAGAAATCATTTTTTAAATCGGACCATTCATTAAAAAATTATAATCAAAAATTAAAACAGCCACTAGATGGAGCCATAATTTCAACAGCCGCTAGATGGCTCCCAAGCACTCCCTTCAACTGAGTAATGGGTATCTGATAGTTGAAGTACTCGATTATATCTTCTTTTTGTATTGTTTTATCTGTGTAAATATGAATCGATTAAGGCTAGAAATTTTCTCTCTGTGCTGGAGGCAGGGATCTCTATTGGAGCTGGGGTCGTCATTGGCATTGGAATCGGGGTCCGTTTCCTGGCTGGTTGACGCGTTGATTGCCATGTGCAAGCGGTAGCACAGTAGCCGGGTTTTGTGTCAAAAGCCCGTCACCGATTTTCAGGGGGAAAGGGGAAGGGCGGCGGAGCTGATTGATGAGGCATTTGCATGTTCGAAACTCACGGGGAAGTCGAACTTCTTCCGCAACCCGCAACCTTTCTCTCTCTTCTTATGCGACATGTGAAAGTGTCCATGGTGGGAAGACCACCTGGTGGGCCTTGCGATAATCCAAAGTACAGCCCATCTGCAGGGTCTTCTTGCTTCGGACGACTACAAATTACTTTCGCTGGCAAGCAAGCCTCGATCTACGATTAATTGCAGGCCCTCTTCGGGGGATTCTCCAATTGATTTCTGTCTGGTTGTTGGTCTTCTTTTTTTGTGGCCTGAAATTAACCCACTGACCGCTGGCCAATGATTTCCTATTTGATTTTGCCAGAGTTTTGCGCGGGTCTGTCATTAGCCGCGGATCTCCACGCGGATCGATGAGCAGATGAAGTTGTTCGGGTAATTGTGGAGCAGGCGGGCAAAGAAAGTTTTAATGAGAATCGGGCAGACGGCTGACTTTCAGACTTTCCGACTTGCAGTTCAATCTGGCCATTTGCGTAAGTGCCAGGGCAGACAAAATTCCAGGATCTGGAATCTGGGATCTGGGGCAGCCAAGTGCAGATTGAGCTCATGGGATCGATCTATCGATGAGATGCACTTTAAAAAAATATAATGGGTAATTCAAAAAGTCTTAACTAAATTATTAAAATATAAAGTTTAATTGAATCATTTAATATACTTGAATCAATAATATTATATTAAAAATGTATTATATAACCTTTTCATGTTCCGCTATTGTACAAAACTTTTAAAAAGCTCACTGATAAACAAATGAAATTAAAGCGTAGGTACAGATACAAATTTTTATAAATTCAGTATGGACATTTTAGAAATGAGAATATTCAGAGTAGTATGCTCAAAAAAGGCAGTTCTTATTCAGTAATTTTAGTCGATATTTAGATTTTAACGTTCTTTTTCGATTAAAAAATTAAAATTAAGTACAATTTTCAATAAGCAGTTTACATTTATTAAACCCGTGAATATAAAATAAATAAATGGTATTTCTCAGCACCAGAACACAACTATAAAATGTCAAATCAAGCTATTTCCTTATGTCTACACTATCTTTAAGTACATATTTCTGAGTGCACTTGGGCAGCTCCAACCTCGTCTCAATTTAGCCTTTGCTCCCAGCTTTTTTGACTCAACCGAGGCGAACTCAGCGCCTCTGAAAGACAGCCGCTCATATTGTCACGTACCGGGCGGTGTCAAGAGTGCATGAAAATCGTTTGCCGCATTGACTGTAATTAACTTTTTGACTCGATTTGACTGAAGCCGGGAGCTGGCTGCCCGCCAGTCCACCAGCCCACCGGTCGTATGAGCAACTAGCACACCACCGATTCCAGCTACGCGAATTGAGGAAAATAACGTGGAGCAGGTGCTCCGTGGCTCGATTTCGGTGGCGTTGCAATTAAAATTCCTATACGGTCCAATCGAATGGCCAAGGAATGCGCGCAGCGTCCAATTCGATTGCGGTTTGAATTTGTGTTTGCTTATCTGCCCCGCGAAAACAAAAACATTCGCTGGCTAATAATTAAAATTATTTAACACGCCGCCGCTTAAATGGCATCGCTCATACGCCGCGTTAGCCGCGCTGTCCCCCGCGGTCGACTTGCCAAATTGGCTGTCAGTGGGCTGGAAACAACTAAAACCACACAACGACTTAAACTTAAACTTAGACAACTGCAGAAAAAAGAACTGCAAAAAAACCAAAGCCAAACGGCAGCCTTTGTGGCAGCAACGGTGGCAAAATAATTTGCATAACCCGCAATCTGTGTAATCTCCCAAGTTGGTGGCATAAATTAAAAGGAAAATGTCAGACTGAGCCGAGAGAAAAATGTTCAGAGGAAGGGTGGGCGGATTTGACCCAACTCTCACGGCAAAGGTTGATCTAATTAAACATACCCGAATGACTAGTGATTAATTTTAAATTAAGCGTTTCAGGTGTCTTGCTTTGGGTTTTTTAATGCATTTAATTTGGTTTGATTTAACTTAACCTGATTTATGGTCATATGACGCAGACTGGATTTATTTTTAAAATTTATGATCGGATTTTAAGTGAAATCGTTTTTTAAAAATACAATGCAATTATAAATGTGATTGGGTAAATAATGTCTTTATAAAATCCCAGTTAGCGTTACTTAATTTCGGTTTTTTAAAAAAGAATTTGTAAAATGGGGCTTTTAATAAGTCGAGGTCTTATGATAACACAGAGAATATCTGCCTAACTATCAATAAAATGTGGTTGAGTTGTAGACCATTTTTTTCTAGGTTGTCATGACTTTAAAAAAAAATAAAAATAAAATAATTATTAAATACAAATAAATTAATTGATCTTACTTTTGCATGGTCTTAAAAAAACTATCTATTTTCGAACATAGATTAAAATGTAAAAGAAAGGAAGTGAAAGGTTTGAAAGTACCTAAACCACCCTAAACCTCATCCTAAAACCCCTCCTGCCACATCCATGGCCTCAAATATCTAGCCACCCACTCGACCAGCGATTTGTATTGTCACATCGCTACGAGTGTCGTACGAGTGTGGACAAAACAGTTGACCCGGAGAGTCAGAGTCGTCGGAATGAAGAGACGGCACTTCACACGCCGCCGTGGCAAAGACAACTTAATGCTTAATACTTATTGTCGCGCCTTAATCTAGATACACTCGGCACTAACAACCAGCGACTTGGTGGCCAGGGGGTCCATTCCCATTCCCAATCCCAGCCAATCTGCAGCTCGTGCTCGTCCGGCAAACACAGGCAAAATTGAGTGGCAAAATGTTTCTCCTCAGTAGTTTTTTCTTTTTGTTTTTGAACATTTTGTTGTCACGGCTGTCGCCCCTGCTCCACCATAACCACCAGTCCCACCACACATGCCAAAAGCCGCTGGCCGGTGCTGTCAGTCTTCCTATGACTTCCACTCCCGCTTCCAAAAACTTAAAGCCAGCGAAAAAAAATAGAGAAAAAATCCCAATCCCAGTTGGACTGTAAATCTGCATGCGCGTCGCGGTGTCAAAACTTTTTTAAACAAAATAATTAAATGTAGAGAAGAGAGGGAAGCCACGGCAACAGCGCATAAATAGTTGCATGGTTTGCTGCCCCCTCGAAAAAAAGTAGAAAAAACTCTGAAAACCCGTCTCTTGCAAACCCCCTTCGATTCACCACAAAAGCTCATGCAAAGAAATCCGCTAGAAAGTCATGTTCGTGTGCTGCAACTTCGAATTGAAGCTGCAGAATCAGCCGAAAAATGTGCCTGCTCCTCATCCCCATATTTATTCCCCTCTCTGGAGTTGAATGCGTGATCGGTTTACTCACGATAGATTTTTAAGGATTTTATAAGGTTTAATAAAAAGTTTAAAAAAACACAAATAGTATTACTTTACATTTTTACCTGGGGGCGCCGCTTTGGCGCGAACATCAATTATATAATTTTAATTATAAATAAAGGACGTCTAAATATATAACCCTTATTTATTTAAAAATATATGAATTAGTTGATCTCAAATAATTATTAAGATCAATTTGATATGCCTCAATGCCTCTTTTCATAATTTAACATGATTTAAATTTGTGGCACTTTCTGGACATAATCTACCCCCAACTCGAGTGTCACGCGACCATCTCGAAACCAAGAGACTTCTGCCTGCTGCTTGCTGCCTGCTCCCAGCTGCATAATAATTTATGATCGCGTCCAAGATGTGGGTTAATCGTGTTTTGGGCTAGTTTCTTGCCCCAGCTTGTCTCTGCGGAGGCTCCATCCCCCATCCAATCCTCCGGTCGGCCAGTCCGCCAGTCCAGCCATCTAAATACAATCCCGAGATTGCTGCTGGTTGGCTCTTTCTGCGCTTTGGCATGTTCTTCACATCCAATTACTGGGTCAGGGACCTGCAAGTCCTGATCTCGGCTCGGCAATTTCCACAACGAGATACTCCCACCACCTCGGTCCACCTCCTTTCTAGCCCACTTTTTCCGCTTTCCGCGATCCGCGATCCGCGCTCCGCCGGTCAGTCAGTCAATTGCAAATGGGGCATTTAATCTCGGGGAATGCGTAACAGGCGTCTACTGGCCACGCACGATTCCCAAGGCAATTAGCCATGGATGATGGCTTATATCCATTGCCAATGACCCCCTCTTTGCTGCTCTGTGCAGTTCCATTCTGGCTCTGATGAGCCGCCAAAAAGCAATAAAATATCATTTTATTAGCATGCGGACTCCGCTCAAGTGCCAAGGTGGAGGCGTTCTCTATTTCCAGAGCCCCTCTTTTTCTGCTAAATAGCCTCCATTGTGAGCAGCCACAAAAGCCAGAGACACGTGCACTTGCAACCAAACGAGTTGGGCTTAATTTTCAGGACAATTCAAGAGTCACAAATGCGAAGAGGGAATGCTCTAATTAACTAAACTTGTTATTTAACATTCCAAAATGTTCACTTCTCTTTGAAGTAATACTAACAAAATACTAAAAAATACGCGTTTCTTGAAAAATACTTTAAATGCTTTTAAATAAGTATTTTTATGATCGGTAGAATTATTACTTCTTCTAAAAAATTCTCGTTTTAAATACTTTATTATGGGATTAAGCCAGCGAATTCTTTAGGACATATCCAGGAAAACTCTTAGATTTTCTAAAGAATTCGCGTTTTTTGAAAACTATTTATCTTCACCATTCTGATCTATACAGCTGGGTGACTCCAAACTGCAGGGCAGACTGCCTTCAGTATTTAGTATGTTACAGATTCCGTGCTCGTTTGCGACTCTCTATGGGTCTCTGGGTCTCCGGAGACCAACGTCCACTGTCCAATGTCCGCGGCTGCTGGTTCAGAATTTATGCATATGACCTTAGTTATTGACATAATTTCGTGGCTGGCTGTTCGGGCACGAAACGAAAACGAAAAGCGCATAAAAATGCTGGTTGAATCCCGAAAGGGAGAGAGATTCCGTTTGAGTCCCCCAATTCGCCAGTTTGCCAGCTTGTGCCGATTGTGCGAAATGTTCACGCTGCTTCGAACAAATGCGCAAATTTGTACGGAGGGAGGGACAGAGGCACAGAGGATCCGGGGATCGGATCAGGTGATTATCACAGCCTCCTCCTCGCCGGGGCATTTGTCAAATTTTCCACTTAATCCGACGTCGGCCGTGCTCGCATGGAAAATTGTCACAGGCACAGGCGCGTAAAAAGCAAAGGCAGGTAAAAGGCGCCCCACGGCGACTCAGCTCCATTGAGCTTCTCGGTAGATCGCGGTGCTTTAATTGGTCTTATGAAATGGACAAAGTGCGAAATGAGTTATGCGCACGCGCGCACCCGCAGCCGAGTCCCCGAGTTTGAGTTCGAGTCCCAGTTCCCCTTGGTTACCGAATCTCCACCTCGAAGTCCCGATCTCCGAACACAAATACGATTCCGAATCCGTGGCCGATAATGAACGCATGTGGGAATTCGAAAATTGGATTTGGGTATTGTGCAACCAGCTTGGAAGCCAGTGACACAGGGAGAAAAACATCAGGTGTTCAGTACACTTAAAAAATATGGTATGGTCATGAAACTTAAGCTAATAAGTAGATTAATCATTTAAGCGTTAAGGAAAAGTTTAAAATGTCTATATTTTCACATACAAACTAATTTAATAAAAACGAGTACTATAGCTAAAGGGATTATCACAGCCTCCTCCTTTATTTTAACTTTTAACTATTTAATTTTTTACAAGGTTACATTAATTTTTAAAATTTTAATTTGAGCCCCAACAGGGAATTTTATTACGAACTCAAAACGGTATGACATTAAATATTTGAACACTTTTTTTTGAATTGTCTTGGAAAAAATAATGATTTTATTTATGCAATTAAATAAAGTTAAAAAAGGAAATCTTGTATTTTTATACACAATTTTAGAAGATCATTTATAGTTTCTTTAGAAACTGCCAATGTTCTAATATTTTTCTCAGTGCACTGACTCTGCCTTAGTCTCAGTTTCATTTTCCCCGCCTGCATTTGTATCTTTTGCTGCTGCTGTTTTGCAGTTTCACAGATACAAAAGTCCCAATGCGAATGTGAATTCGAGTGCGAGTGTAAGTATGAGTTTGAGTGTGACTGTGAGCACGCAAAGTATCTATTAGCGTCGCCTTTGCGCGCCGAAGTCAAACGGAATCTGTTTAGCAGTCGCTGTCTTTTGGCGTTTCTGTTTCTGTTTTCCACGTTCGGGTTTTGGCCATCGCGAATTATCTGTTAATTTGTGGCAATTTAGAGATTTGCCGATACGAAGCTCACTCTGTGCATTCAGCGGCAGCTGCTGATACGCGAATTCAGCGGACAGGAGTCAGTTGCAAGTGGCTGCTAAGCGATATGGATAGCGGATGATCATCACCCGTCGTCGATCGACCAGGGGAGCTTTTCCATTTCCCAATCGGTTGGGGGAAACCCGAGTTCATGTCAACAGACAGCCGTGTGGTAATGATCTAACCGGGAAAATCAGATAAGAGTGTGGTAAATAACACTAATGTCAAACTAAAGTTTTTTACTAATTGATTAACTCACCAATAAGCTTCTGTGATATTTAATCCCCAGGAAAACCATTCACGGAACCCGAAAAATCTGTATCCCAATTTCCACAGGGCAGCCACTTTTCGCACAGACTGTCCCAGCTTTAAACTTGGTTAAGACTAAGCTGCGACTGACTTGCGATAAATTCCTGACCAGCAGCAACAATCTGGCCACAAACAAGCAGGCAGAGGGGCTTACCTGCCTACTCGCTCCCAATACGCATGCGCAATTTTTCAAAAGCTTTTAAAGTGAAGAGCCCAGAAAATTACGATGTAATTTTTGTAATTTCTGTAATTGCCTAATTCTGATTAATTTGAATTGACGAACGGCGGAGCAATGGAAAACAGGGTTTCGTTTCGCAGAGGGGAGACCGAAAGTCCAACAGCCAATTGGAGTCCGAAAGCCCAAGACGACTATTTTTGCCAGTGCATTGGCATGT
This sequence comes from Drosophila takahashii, assembly GCF_030179915.1. NCBI lineage: Eukaryota > Metazoa > Arthropoda > Insecta > Diptera > Drosophilidae > Drosophila > Drosophila takahashii. The sequence goes on along the minus strand of NC_091678.1, from coordinate 945,841 downwards.
AGCCCCAATAAGCGTTCCCTGGTTACCTTCTGTGATCTTTTCACTTCCATTTCTAGGTGCAGAGAGAAGAATCAGAAGGTTTTATGGAAATAAAATAAGTAAATACTAAGTTTAAATTCAAATGAATGTACCGGAATTACTAAATATAATTTAAAAATTATCGATACTTTTTATATATTGACAATATTGTTTCGATAATATCGATGTTTTCAATAGGAAAAAATAAATCATCAAAATGTCGATATTTTGCAAACTCTTTTACTAAGCTTATCACAGAATAATTAGGTCTAAAAATCCGGCTGGAAGGACCACAAAAATATTATATATCGAATATCATCAAAATGTCGATAATTCGCAAGTTAGGTCAAAACATCCGGCTTGAAGGACCAAGTGGATATTGAATCCGTCTTGAAGGACCAAATGTTGATAAAGCTTCTTTACGATTTAGCATGAATATTTTCTACATCATTTCTTGTTAACAGCTTCAAGTCTGATTTCTTCCTGTGTACATATTTCGCGCACTCACATCCCGTGGCCAGCGACCCGCTTTAGTTAGCCGGTTAACTTGCTCGGACTTCTCCCTCGGCGGCGGATTGAGAGGTCAAAACCGAGAAGCTGAAAATTATGCGCCATTGTTGGCTCGTTGCCTCGATCTCGAACTCGAATTCGAGAAAAAACCAAGCCACAGAAGCAACCGCAGAACAGCAGTTTCGGTCTCGGATTTATCCCCCAGTTGGACTTGCGCCTTTTTAAAGCTGGCCTTCGCGTAATCCTTACTTATGCGTACTTTTGCATTGAGCTCAGCCCCGGCTCTCGATTCTCGACAATCTTCAATTTATTTGTGGGCTGCTCGACACTGCGTGGCCTCCTTTAATTTGATTAAAATTTATGAAGGAGTTGCAATGGATGATTTTTCTGGGCACTTAAGTGTTCGTAAGTTTAAAGTATTAGATTCCGATTTCTTAGGAAATATTATTTATTTTAAAGATCGTAGAGTTAGAGCTCTATAAAATATAATAATTGCCTTGGGTCACTGCAATTTTAGGCAGTTAATCCACTTTGTTTAGCGAATTTTATTATCAGATAAAGTGACAGCAAGCTGGTGACAAGGTCGCTGGGTTAATCCGCAACCAGGGAAAAATAACAGGGCAACAATAACTCAATTAAATGCTGGCCCATTAATCATACGCCAAGTGGAACCAACGCAGCAGATGCTCCGGCGATTGGGGACTCCTCTGCAGACGGCGATGTGTGAAAATCTCCCGTTGTGATGAAAAATTAAATGCAACTCTACGGATCCGTAGATCATCAATGAAATTTAATATGCAAAGGCATCGAAGCAAACGAGGAGCATCGGGAGCACCGGAGTGGCTTAGTTGGTGAGACAGAGAGACGATGTCATTGTGTAGCTTAATTAGCCAAAGTTGTTGGCGACCCGCTGATTAGAATGCCATCATAGAATCGGCCACTCGTACCATCCACGATCTATGATCTACGATCTACAGTCTACAGTCTTTAGTCTGCGATACACTTTCCGCCGTCTGGGCTTTCTGCTTGTGGGCTAATGAAGTCGTTGCCGAGCCTGTTGATGTTTGGGCAATTAATCAAAACTCGAATCAAAATGGAAATGGAAATTTAATGGCAGACAAAACGATTCATCTAAACGATGGGAAATTGTTGAAATCAGATGGGATCTAACGAGCGATACAGAGTGAGAAAAGGTTGTGATATTAAAAAGATAATTGGGAAAATAAGATAAATCATCTGAAGAATGTTTTGCAACTGTATAGGTACTTATAGAAATTGAATCTTCCATATGTTTTTAAATATTTTTAAAATTAGCTTTTAAAATAATATCTATACTACTAATAAAAAAGAACACAAAAAAAAAAGAGAAAATGAACCGGCAGCCAAAAGTGCTTGTTATAAAAATCTAAAAAATAAAACCGAATTTCGGAAACATTTCGAAAATGCACACTGTTGTTTACATGATATCACTTTGATTTCTTTCTCTGTCCCAGAGAGAGTCATAGTCATAATCTTAACCATAATCGTGGACATGATCATGGCCAATCACGCCGCACTCTCTCTTTCTATCTGCTAACTGCAACCGCAATTTCGCGGAATGCTCAATAGACTTTTGTTTAATGCTCGACGATAATTTATGCGGCTGGAAAAGATCTGGCATCCAAGGCAGAGGAGGTAGGAGAGGCAGTACCACCGAGTACCGAGAACAAATGCGAGTTTTGGACATAATGCGCGAACTTATGCAAATGCAGGGATGACGGAGCCTGGAACCTGGAATCCTGTGCCTTCCTTGTCTTTGCTGGCCTGACTTATGCCTGAAATTTGTCTAGTTGTCAGTAAATATGGGAAATCAGTTTGCAACATGCGTGCCACAGTGGGAAGAGGTAGAAGAGGAGGCTGCCCGGAGGAGGCGACATTGAGACTTAAGCGGAAGGCACAGCAGGAGCGTAGATAGCCAGCATCAGATACAGATACAGACGACTGGTAAATGGCGACAACATATAGCCATAGCCGCAGAGAAATCCCACAAAGGCAATCCCAGAAAAAGGCAGGGGAGTCGGCAGGAGGGGGTAGAACATGCAACATGGCTTTTTTGTTTTTCTCCCAACCCAAAGATTGATGCCTATTGACTATTGATGCGGCGGGGTCAGCTCCTCCGAATTCAGCTGCTGCTGCTTTTTCGGTTTTTGCCTCAGTGAGTGGCATATGCATATGAGCAGCCACCGATATCGGCGGCTCTATAAGGATAATGCTCGCAGAAACGCAGGAGATCGCAGGTTGCAGCTTCCAGACAGCTAGAAAATTTGCAATGCAAAGTGTGGAAAGATGTGGCAGGGGGAAGCCAAAGCCAAGTGTCTGCTAAGTTCTACAGTAAAGTTTTACAGACGATAGGATATCTCTTTGTAACTCAAAAGTAGAAGATTACTAGCCAAAAAGGACCAAAGGAACTGTTATATTAAACAATACGTTATAATTATTTTAAAGGACTTTAGAAAACTTTACATAGGAAGATATACATATTATTGAAATAGTTAATTTAAAAATCAGGGAACGTAACTGTTATAAGTTTTACTTTAAAAATCACACTTTAACAGTTATTTTCTGATTTGTAAAGTAAAACTCAAAGAATAACTGTTATTTTTTGAGTTTTATAATAAAAGTTGACAAATAACAGTTATTCGTCGTGATCAAAATAAAACTCAAACTTGATTTATGGCGATTTTGTGGGTAAATAAAATTTTAAAAAAATATAGGTATAAAATATGCGCGGTTGCCTTTTTTAACAAATTTTTAGTAAGTTATAAAAAGCACGGGTATCATGTTTTTTTTAATTATTTCATTTTTTCAAAAATGTCAAAGGAATAACTGTTATTCATAAAAATCAAAAAATAACAGTTATTTTTTGAGTTTTATTATAAAAATCAAAAAATAAAAATCATTACGGATTTGTAAACTACAATGGCTAATAAAAATTGTGGTGTATTTAAAAAATTTTTAGGACCCTTCTAAGTGCGTGATTTTTTTGTATGAAAAATTTACAATAACAGTTATTTTCGTTCCCTGTTAAAAATACAATATAATTCCTATAAATTTAATATACCCTTCAAAGAATCTTTTTTAAGCGGTATAAATATGAGAAATTTTTAGAGGTTCGATGAACCAGCTAGAGAACTTCTTTTTACCACACCCCTCGAAACTTTTGCTGCCGTTTGTCTCAGGTTTCCGGAGAACTCTCCCTGAATGCCGCGAATTTATGCATAATTTTGGTTTATGGGAAGCGTTTACATAATTTCGGCGACAAAGAATCGATCAGAGTTGGGCTCGAAATCAGAGAAGCTCCGTTTTCCCCCCACCAATAAATCATTTGACAAATCGATGGGATTTCAATAAATTTCGCATAAAACCGGCAAGTATTCAATTCGCTTGTTGTGTAACATAAATTCACCGCTAGAATTAATCCCCAGTTGGAGTCAATTAGTATTTTATGGCGCTTTTATGGACTCGGCTCTTCTTTTTTTGGGGCGAACTCACAGAGATCCGAGATCCCAAGCAGAAGACATCAAAGGCCAAGCGCCAGAGCCAAAGGTTAGCCAAATTTAGGAATTAATTTTCCCGTGCTATTATTTATACTAGATCGCCGCAGCAGTCCGACTTCATTAGCACAGCCGGAGAACCCACCCAAGTTGACTTGGCTCGAAGCTCATGGCTCATGTAAGTGGAACGCCGCCTTATCAGCCGACTCGACTGGCTAGAGAAGTCCCAGTCCAAGCTGGCCATTCTAAACCAGGCTTTATATCGAAAGCGTTTTTCAATTAAAACTAAAACAGAAGGCCAAACAAGTTGCGGAACTCCCGAGATCCGAGAGAGATCTTTCTCACCCGCGAGGCTCTACACAGAAAGAAATGTATTTTATTTTGGGGGACTACAATTAAATCATTAAATTAAATTAAAATATGAATATATGAAATTATTTTTAAATAATAAAATTATGGTTTTAAACGAATCTATCAATTCGCAGTTAGAAGTTCAAGGTTCAGTACCCTGTTTAGCAAACCAAAAAATGTTTTTTTCATTTAACATGCAAACCCCTTACCAATTTCTTCAAGTGCATGGCATCTCCAGATCAGGAGGCGTACGAACGCATGAAAAATCGAACAAAATGCGCGTCTCATTAAAAATTCGCATAATTTAGAGATTAATGAACGACGCCGGGGTCGCCAGAGCGACAGCGACAACGACAACAACGATGACGGCGTCGGCTACCGAAATAAAATAGCGAAATTTATTGACATTTCCCCCCGGAACCCACCTCCCTCCTCTCCCACAAAAATCGTGGGGCGGGGGTGGAATCTGGGCTATCGAAAGGCATTCCGCATTCAAATTATGATTTGATGATGAGCCCGTTGACAGGTCGAGATCAGCGAAGGAATTCCAGCAGTTCCATCGACTAGATTTGCCTGGCCATTGGCCATAGCAAAGGATTACTATATACACCGGGATTTTAGAGGTGGACAGGAGCAGAATCGCAGGCAAATGCGCAAATAAATAAAACTTACTATCGGACGCAGGAAATCAACAAGCAGCAAAAGCAGCAACAAAGGGGGCAAGGAAAGGCGGCTTGGAAATTGGTGAGTGAAAATTCGCATACCCTATAGGAAATTTAGAAAGCTTAAAGTGAAATTTCAACAAAAGAAATAATCAGCGACATTAATTTGTTTACTTTTCAGATAAAAATAGGTATTTAAATAAATTTAATAGGTATTGGCATTCCCAAGTCTGCTAGAAATTAAGCCATTAAAATGTATTTATGACCATATTTTATTAACACTTAAAATGTGATTTTCGGTTTTTGATAAACAAGTTAATATTGTGATAATAATTTTAAATTTTTTTTAGAGTTCCAGTTATAAAATTTTTTAATGGGCTTACGATTCCACTTAACCAGGTTATCAAAGCTCATATAACATTGTTAGTTTTTGGGATAGATATAAGGTTTATATTGTAAACTGTAAAAATGTTTGTTATTTTTGTTCAGAATTTTTATGAATATTTAATGGAAATATACAATTCTGATGAAATTAAAGTTCTTTTTCCTATGGATTATGGAGGTCACTTTCTAAAAATTATTCCTGATGAATTATAGGTTTCAATGCCCAAATACTTAGAATATTGGAATTTGGAACATTTATTCTTGAAGAACTATAGGTTTCTATGGATCCTATGGGTCTTATATCTAGAGTATTCCTTATATCTCTAGGATTTGAATGAGAGCCGAGCCAATAGTATCCACTTAGGAAGTGTGTAGAACAAGAGCCGCGCCTGCAAAGCGACAGATCCGAATGGAAAAGAGAGCCTGGCAGGAGGGAGAGTATTTGAGGAGCCTGCAAGAAGTCAAAAGCCGGAGAAGGAGACGGAGTCCAAGTCGAAGTCCCAGTCTCCACCTCATTCTCAGTCGGAATCGCAGTCGCAGCCAGCAACATGTGGCTAAACAACAATTTATGATGTTGCCGCTGACAGGCGAATGTTGTTTGCAGTTGTTGATGATGACGATTCCAAGGATGATGACGACAACAACCGCAGAAAAGGCAGAAAAAAGGCAGCTAGTGCTATTGATTTTAAGGCGAATGAATGGCTCAGCCCAGTCCTCGGTCCTCATCCTCCATATTTTTGCCGGCTAGGATGTTGCAGCTATGTAACTTTGCATATTACTCGCATGATGGATTCCGATTCGCTTCGTTTTGTCGTTTTTGTGTGTGGGCTTTTAGCAACAAGCTGGATGTTGAACGTCGATCGTCGATCGTTGATCGCTGAAAGCTGAAATCCTAAATGCTGAAATGCTGAATTGTCGAACGACGTTGTTCTGGACGCCGAAATGTTGACAAAGCAGGAAGCAGCTGGAGATGCCCGCTGATCGATCGATTGATCTGATCGGATCGTATCGGATCTGCTAATCCAATAGCTCTCTCTTTTTTTACCCCGCCGTAGAAGTAGTGCCAAATTTCAATGGCTGCTGCAAATTATCCAACCATATCCATCCGTCCATCCATCGGATTCCATCCATAAATCCATCAACTCAACTCGGCCCGAGTCTCAATTGTGTCCGTGGCCATTAACTGATTTGCAAGCTGCGGGCGGGCAACGAATCTCTCTCCCCTTTTTCAGAGCACCCCCTCCTATATCTCTATATAGTATATACCCACAAATCCAAGTACGCCTCTGATCTGGGTCTGCGTGTGGGTGGCGGCAGTGACCAGCTTTATCCGCTCTAGCCCAGATCTCAAATCGCTTTGTTTGCACACAAAAAAATTAACTATTGGATTTATTGGCAACTGAGATATTCAAAATGTGCTAAAACTACACTGTTTATTTTAAGATATATCTCATTCGAATACACAAATTTTTAGTCATATTTCAAACAACAAATACATATTTATCATTGAAAGTTCGGTAATTTGTTTAGTAGGAAAATAATATATATAATTTTTTAAACATCTTAGTTAAAACTAATCAAAAAAAAAAAATGTTATAATAATTTCCACATTATTTTAGTTATTTTGGTTTGTTTAAAAAATGTTCATTTAACGGTCATGCTTCTTACAATGAATTCCATTTTTACTTCAGGAAAAACGAAATGTAACAAATGAAAATAATGGTTATTTCAAATTAAGTTCATTGTGCAAACAATTGTAAAGATGTTATAATTATTTCTCTTCTAAAAAATGCCTGTTCTCACTTATAAATTTGTTTTAATTTATTATAATTTTTAAATTTATCATTATTGTGTTTCAAAAAAATCCCTTCTTTGATAAACCCTCTGCATATTTTCTTTCTGTGCAGACAGACACAGCTCTCTTAGGTTTTCAAGTGCCTGTCAAGATTGTTGTTGCTCTGGTGTGTTGTTGTTGCTGTTGCTGTGGCTGTTAACTCATTTCATTTGAAAAGTGGCAAATGCAAGCCGACAGCTAAGCGACGTCATTTACGGTTTTGACAAGCGGCGAATGACCAAATGGTTAGGCCATTGTCCATTGTCGGCTGGAGTATGGGATTAGGAGAACCTCCCGCACTGGCAGTGATCCACCAGGGCGATTCCAAGTCCATGTTCATTGAGCCACCAACGTGCAGCGTGCATTCCCATTCCAATTCCCCGATAAACTCGCCTCCGACAACAGCGACTTTTGCTGCTATGTGGCACGCACTTTTCGTGTACGTTTCCCAGACAAATTGCAGAATTTGCGAATGCTCGAGAGTTCCGCGGAGTTGGGAACGGAATCAGAATCTGCTCTATGGCATCGCCACGATGGTCCCACCCCAAAAAGAAGGAGGAGAAAAAAGTGGGCTCGGAATTTTCGTTAATGTTGCTGCAGCAACTTTTACTCGAGGCGCCAAAATTTCCAAGTGCTTCGTGGAGAAAACGAATAGTAAAAGTATTTAGTTCTGCAGATCTGCAATTGATTGACAGCCGCGATTGAAGAACGGGAAAAAGCGCACATCAAATGCCATTTCAATGGCTCTGAATTATTATATTTAGCCATCGTTAAACCGAAAATGAGGCTATCAACTCATTAGATTCTTGGGATTTTTTATTGCCAGTTAAAGCAAAATCTTGTTTTTCGAAATGGGTTTGAATATATTGATGGCTTAAGCTTAAGATCCCGATTGCAATTACCATTATCCATACAGCGATCTCCATAACTCAGTTTTTACCCCTTTTCTTTTTTTCGATTTTCATTTGTTACAACTTACGCAACATTTGCATTGTCTGCTGGCTGACGCAACTTTGTTGCTCCTGCCTAATTTCGAAGCCCCGAAAAACGAAAAACAATGGGAAGAACTAGGAGCAGGAGGCGGTGGATGGGGCAGCGGAAGGGGGCGGGGCAGGGGGGCTGCATACCAAACACTCAACGCCGCACTTTACCCCCGTGCATCCCCTGGGATCCCCTTTGCGCACTTCACTGTGCAGAGAAAAAAAAATCCTGCTTTTATTGGTATTTTATTTTTTGCATAACTCCCCAAAATTCCCTGTTGATGTTTATCAGATTACAAAACTATTTTTAACTATATTAATTTAATTTTAAACCATTTTAAGTTTCTGGTATTATTTTTATACTATCACTTTAGATCTGAAAGATCATATCATTCTGAATAGTTTTTTGCGTAGAGTGTTTCCTATACAAAGTACCAATTTGACAAAAATATCTGGTTCAAACTGATATTATATCATACCCTATATTAGATCCTATCATTTAGATTCTTTTTAAAAATACCATATTAAATTTCTGCCAAAACTGATACGTTATCCTAGCATTTTTTCTCTGTGTAGAGCCACCACTTCAACTGCACTCGGCAACAACAACTCGGCACACAGGTGAGCATGACCGCCAACCGGTTTATGCTCCTCAGGTGAGCTCTCTTTCTCTCTCTCTCGCTCTTTCTGCAGCGGAGAGCAGCTAATTTACATGCCAGAAGAGCCTGGACTTGCCACAAAAACAATGGGTAGTCATTAGTAGTGGTTATAGCACAGGCGACTCTCTCGAAGCGAGAGAAAATGCAGATAGATAGCTCTCTTCCCTGGCTAATTGTGGACCTGTCGTCGATTTTATTTTGTGTATTGTGTGTGCACCTTTTCGGAATTCCTCTCTCTGGGCCTCTGATTCTCGGGGAGAAACCGACCAAACCACTCTGGGGAGTTGAGAACCCAACTCACCTCTCTGCGATTCTTCGGGCTCGCCATCTTCATTACAGCAATCTCTTGACCACAGGTGGGTTTCGAGGTGGGTTTCTTCGGGCCTCAGGTATCCTGAAGAAAGAGAGAGCCCGGCTCCAGTCTCCGGTCTTCGGGGCTCTTCAGTCTTCAGTCTGTCGTGTGTTTTCGTCGCAGCCACATTGGAGAATCGCAGCGAGCGGAGGAAATTCGTTTCTCAGTCGCGTTCTCCTCGTGTCGCCGTCGGAATTTGAATTCGAGTTCGCAAAAATCTGGCTATAATAATAGGAAATATATCCCGAAATATATATACGAAAGAGTGTGCCAGAAAATCACCCAGTGCAGTGCAGACAAATAAAGTTTAATCGAATAATAATCGAATCAAATATTATAGCCCCTTTGAAAAATCTCGAATTCTTCGCCGCGTTTTTATTTTTGTTTTCGTCACCGTTTTTTGTCGCCGTCGCGTGTGTGAGAAAAGTTTGGTGGAAAATCATTACACAAATCAATACGAATCACTTAGAATTTCCACAGAAGAGTGTGTTTTTTAAAAATTCAGCCAAGAAAATCCCACAGCGTATACACAAACAAAACACAGCAGCAGCAGCAGCACAACAACAAATACACAGAGTAAAAGGCGAAAAGAAATATTGTTCAACAAGTCAAACGAGTTCTTTTTGGCTCGCTTCGGCCGTGTGGCTAAAAAGATACAACAACATTGTGTGTTTGTGGCAGCGGGTTTTCGCCTTTGGTGAAAAATATTGGCAACAGCCGCAGCATTTCAGCGGCTCAAAAGCAAAAGCAGCAGCACAGCAAAGAAGAGGCCACGAAATGTAAGAGAAAAGATGAAAAGTACCACCCAAAAATATAAGCCAGCACTTAAGGGGGACAATGTCAGGGAAGACAGTTATGATTTTAAGAGAAGTTACCAGTGAAAAAAGCAGCTGAGTTGGGCCTTGGAAAAGTCAGAGTAATAAATCTGTCTGTTGAACTAATAAGCTTTTTTATTAGTTAATGCAAACGAAAATAAGAAAATTGGGTTGGTTTATGCTTGTTAACAATTTATTATCGAAAGAGTACAGCAGGCGAGACGAGAATGCGTTTTATGGCGAGATCAGAATTCATACTGAATTTACGAAGGGCCAGCCAGCCGAATGCTGGGCCCAAAATGCAAGCATACAACAAATGGGAGAGATAAATAGAGAGAGATGCCTTTCGTGATGCAATTGATATAAGAGTACGGATTTACAAGTTAATTAGCTGCTGCGGCTGCGTGACCCGACATACTCCCCCCGTTGGAAGCCTGGGTTTCAACATCATCCTTAAGGGGCAGCAGACATAGCTTGTTCACTGCTCGCTTTGTCACTCCTGAGGCTGTCTTCAGAACGGCAACTCGAGCAACGCCATCTCCACCGAACAGCAGCTCAATCACTCTGGCGAGGGGCCACTTCATGGGAGGCAAGTTTTCGTCCTTGACCAGAACTAAGTCATCGACAACCAGGCCCGGTTTGGGGGTGCGCCACTTGGAGCGCTGCTGCAGAAGTGTTAGGTATTCTTCCTTCCATCGGGACCAAAAGATCTGCTGCAAGTAGGCCACGCGTTGCCATCCATCCAAGCGATTGAAGTTGAGACTGGTCACATCTGGCTCGACGAAAGATGAAGGCGGACCACCATTCAAAAAATGTGCTGGGGTTAACACATCCAGATCAGCGGGGTTTTCTGAAATCGAGACTAATGGTCGAGAATTAACAACCGCCTAAATGTGACACACCAAGGTCCGCAACTCCTCAAAGGCTAAAACAGCAGTGCCAACAACGCGGTAAAAATGATGCTTAGCGATCTTCACAGCCGCTTCCCAAAGACCGCCAAAGTGAGGCGACCTAGGAGGAATGAAACACCAATCAATGGCCTCCGCCAGGCAAAAGTCCAATGTAGCTTTCTGATGATCATTGCTGAGGAATAGGCGCCTTAGTTCGAGCAATTCATTGCGAGCGCCGACAAAGTTTGTTGCATTATCAGACCAAATCTGCCGTGGCTTTCTTCTAGTGCATATAAATCGTTTAAGGCCATGTAGAAATGACACTGTAGAGAGATCCTTAATCAACTCCAAATGAATAGCTTTTGTGGCGAAACAAATGAAGACACAAACGTAGCATTTTACTGGAGGCTTACTTCGCACTTCTGACTTGTAGAGAAATGGTCCGCAAAAGTCAATGCCAGTGACTTCGAATGCATGAGATCCATCGAGTCGTTCCTTTGGAAGATCCGCCATTATATGCTCCACTAGTCGAGGCTTCATTCGATAGCATCTAATACATTTGTTTACTGCCTTCATCACCGTCTTCCTCCCCCCAATAGGCCAATATTGGGATCGAATTATGCCGAGTAGCGCCCGTGGTCCAGTGTGCAGATTGCTTTCGTGAAAGTGAGTAATAATGGCAGCAGTGACCGAATGACTCCGTGGTAAAATAATTGGATGGCGCCCATTAAAATCCAGCGAAGAATTCTTTAGCCGGCCGTCCACTCTAAGAATCCCAAATTGATCAACAAATGGCGAAAGAGATGCGATAGAGCTGGATGGGTGCACCAATCCCTTTGACTGCAACGATTTGATGTCGTCCCATAAATGTGAGCGCTGGACCAGACGAAGCAACAGCCGAGTACCGCCTTGAAGGTCAGACACCGTGAGCGTAGGGCGACGGATGCGATTACTAAACTTGTAGACGTATCCGAAAACTCTTTGAAGGGCGGCGAAGGAATTGGCAAATTTTGAATTAGCCACTATGTCTTCGTATGGAGATTTTATTAGTAAAATCTTTCGGCGAACCTCAAGCGTTGGTCTTTCAGCAATGATTGGGGCCGGCCAGTCAGCTTTGGGGCCACAAAGGAATTTTGGTCCATGCGCCCACAAAGGAGAGTCATTAAGCTCAGCAGGAAAAGCACCTCGGGAGAGAATGTCAGCTGGATTTAAAGAAGTTGGAACATATCGCCACTCTACTGACTCAGTTAGCTCTTGAATGGCAGCTACTCGGTTCGCTACAAAAATGTTGAACCTGGAGGGCTCGCCTCGGATCCATGAAAGCGCAACAGCAGAGTCGCTCCAGCAGTATAACCTTCCCTCAAATGCCTTAGTCCCAGCAACTTCCGCGATGAGTCTAGACAGGAGTTCAGCCCCACAAAGCTCCAGCTTGGGCACAGTGAGTGTTTTTAAGGGGGCTACCCTTGACTTTGAGCAAAGCAATTGAGATCGGCCGTTGCAAACGATGTAGACACAGGCACCATATGCTTCTATGCTGGCATCACAAAATCCATGAATCTCACTCTCAGAGTTTGGAGAAAGAACCAGCCGAGGAAATGACGCATGCTTAATTTGCCCAAAACTCGTGCATATAGCACTCCATTCCGTATTCTGTGACTCCGGGAGGCTTTCATCCCAGGATAACTTCTCCTTGCACAGTTGTTGAAGGAATATTTTCGATTTTGTGATCACAGGTCCAACCAACCCGAGGGGATCGTAAAATCGCGCTATTGCAGACAGGACAGATCGCCTGCAAGGTCTTGATGCTGACTGTAAGACCGAAAAGGAAAACAGTAATTGGTCAGAAACTGGATCCCAAGCGAGACCTAGGGTTTTTGCAAAATCAGTTCCATCATCAAACTTCAAATAAGACTCCTTATCCTTGTCTGCAACTCCCTCCAAAACAGCTGACACATTCGAGCACCACTTTCTAAGCTTAAATTTTCCCTTGGCTAGAAGTTTTGATGTTTGATCCATAATGATGATTGCTTCTTCCTTGGATTTGGCTCCAGATATCAAATCATCCACATAAAAATCGCGACGAATGACCTCAGCCCCAAGCGGAAACGCTGTATGCTCGTCTGCTGACAGCTGATGCATAGCTCGCACAGCCAGAAATGATGCTGGCTTCGTGCCATAGGTAACGGTGTCTAGCTTAAACACCCGCAATTGATCCTGGGGGGAATCCCTCCACAAAATGCATTGCAAATAGCTGTCCTCAGGCTGAACCCTAACACAGCGGTACATTTTGCAGATGTCTCCTGTGATTGCTACCGGGTGTGAACGAAACCGAAGAAGAATCTGGAACAGCTTATGCTGAATTACAGGGCCTGCCATAAGAACATCGTTGAGAGAATACCCTGAGGAGCTGGCCGCCGATCCATCAAAAACTACGCGGAGCTTTGTGGTGGAGCTATCTTCCTTTATGACGCAATGATGAGGCAAGAAGTATCGGCACAACCCGCTGTCAGAGGCAGACACTGATGACATATGTCCTAGATCGAGGTATTCCTTTATGAATGCTCCATATTGAGCCTTCAAGGCTGGCTGACGATTTAGCTTTCTCTCTAGGGACAAGAATCTTCGATAAGCTTGCTGGTAGGACTCTCCCAAGAGGTCTAGATTGAGCTTGGCAGGTAAACGAACAGAATAATCCCCAGCTGGCAAACGAACAACGTGTCTTACGAAATGTGCTTCACAGTCCAATTCTTCCTTAGTAGCGCGTATGATTGGCTCGGCGCAGCTTTCCACTTCCCAAAATCGTCGAAGAAGATCATCTAACCGATCGAAACTATTCTCCCTGCTAGCGAGGGGTAACTCTTGAGACGACAATAAGGACGAGCCATTGGAGAGGCCATAACCTCCAGAAACAACCCAACCCAGACGAGTCTTTTGAAGTAGGGGTAATCCATGTGGAAGCTTAATTTGGCCAACGCATAACATCTCGTAAAAGAGGCTGGCTCCGATTAAAAGGTCCACCCGCTGGGGAGTATAAAAACTGGGGTCCGCTAACTGAATATTTTTAGGTATTTTCCAATTGCCGATGTCGACATTGAAGCTAGGCTGCCGCTCTGTGATGTTCGGAGCAATCACCGCGGTAATGTTGGCTGAGTAATCGGAAGTTCGGGACCGAACCGTAATATTAACCGAATGACCATCCGTCACAAAACTGGAATCTCCTATTCCAGTAACAGATGCTAAAGATTTTATCTTCTTTACTTGAAGCTGGCTTGCGAATCGGGACGTTATTAGATGCAGCTGGGAGCCAGAGTCGAGTAGAACTCGACAGGGAACGAAAACTCCGGAGCGGTTTTTTACTAATACGCTTGCCGTTGCTAAGAGCACAATATCATTACTAAAATCCTGTGCAATGAGAGCAGTCGAGGTGGAAGGCAGTGCAGATGGTGATGCAGACGGAATTGCTTCTTGAAGAGGTGCTCCTTCTTGTGAAGAAAGGGAAGCTAAGTTTCCCATGTGAAGCAGGGTGTGATGCTTCGATCCGCATGCACGACAATTACTGGAATTGCACTGCCTAACTTGATGACCAACCTTAAGACAATTTATGCAAAGACAGAGCCGTTTTGCTTCTTGAAGCCTATTCGTAGGAGACAGGGCTTTAAAATTCTGGCAATAAGAAATGGAGTGACCTGCATCATTACAGAATATACAGATCCAAGGGTTCGAATTCGAGGCAACAAATGCTGATCTACGCGTATTGGGTATTCTGTTACTTCCCACCTGAATGCCCGGCGCATAGTTTGCCATGGCAAAATCCATCGTCTCCAACGTCCTGCACCGCTGCTCCAGAAATGATGCCATTGACTCCCAAGTAGGAATTAAGTTGACGAAGGCAGGGTCCTCTAAACGCTCTTCCCACTTGGCCTGACTTGCCGGATCCAATTTTTGGAACAGGATTTGGACGATGATGCATCCTGCAATTTGTTCCGTCGTGCCCAGCCCCTTAAGAGCGCGGATATGAGCGTTGAATTTATCCGACAGCTCCCGAAGTGTCGAAACGGAACCACTCTGCACCGCCTTTATTCCCAGGATCTCAGTAATGTGTGCCTGAAAAACCAAACGACGATTATCAAATCTATTTTGCAGTAAATCCAAAGCAATTGCGTAGTTGCCGTCCGAAATTTCCAGCGAGCGAATAGTTTCCAACGCAGTATCCCTCAGGCATGATCGTAGATGCTGCAGCTTTTCTATGTTGGTGAGATCAGGGTGACTATCTATGATAGTGGTAAACATAGAATAAAAATCAGACCAATTTGCATAACCTCCAGCGAATTTTGGAAGCTCAAGTGGAGGCAGTAATGTTGCCCTATGTCGAGGCTGACGCTGCTGGAGGCCGAAAGCTCCGGGAGTGATGCCGTCAGCAAGAGTTGAGTGCGAAAGGAGCTGTGAGGCGCGCTTTGAAATTTCGGATCGAACAGATGACTTCAAAAGTACGAGAATGTCATCAAATTTTTCACTCAAATCACTTTCAATTTCCTCGAAATCCAATTCTTCGAGCTCACCAAGAACCTTTTTAAATGTTCCTTGAAGCTCATCAATCAGCTCCAACCTCACGTGGAGCCCGGATTCGTCGCATGAAGTTAACGCCGCACTTGAAAGGGAATCCACTAAACGCTCCACTCTATTAAATAAAGCAGTTGCCTTGCGCTTTAAAAATATCACCCTGTTTTCATCAGCGGTAGCATCTCCAGCAATTCCCGTAGGCATGGCTACAACAACAACAACGGCACAAGCAGACGAAATGCCCGAAA
This sequence comes from Drosophila takahashii, assembly GCF_030179915.1. Classification (NCBI taxonomy): domain Eukaryota; kingdom Metazoa; phylum Arthropoda; class Insecta; order Diptera; family Drosophilidae; genus Drosophila; species Drosophila takahashii. The sequence goes on along the minus strand of NC_091678.1, from coordinate 930,045 downwards.
TTCGGTTTCAGCGGGAAGATGAGCGCAAAGCAAACGAAGAAATAACGGCCCGTTAATTGGCTATGTACGCTCCAATATATAACTAATTTTTATGCAAATTTCGGCAACACAAAAATGCTATTTATTTATAGCGCTCACTGCATTCAAGGCTTTATTTTTTCGACAAATGATTTCTGGCTCCGCCAATGCACCGCAGCCGCAACAACGAAAAGTCAATAAATAGACTTATTTATGTGATTTGCACTTAATATTGTTTTTGTACGAATCACGTCGGGGTCACCAATGTTGAACTAATAAGCTTTTTTATTAGTTAATGCAAACGAAAATAAGAAAATTGGGTTGGTTTATGCTTGTTAACAATTTATTATCGAAAGAGTACAGCAGGCGAGACGAGAATGCGTTTTATGGCGAGATCAGAATTCATACTGAATTTACGAAGGGCCAGCCAGCCGAATGCTGGGCCCAAAATGCAAGCATACAACAAATGGGAGAGATAAATAGAGAGAGATGCCTTTCGTGATGCAATTGATATAAGAGTACGGATTTACAAGTTAATTAGCTGCCGCGGCTGCGTGACCCGACACTGTCTATATTCTTAAATGTGAACCTTGAAGTTGGGAAAAATTTAGACAAGACTCACAACTAAAAAAGTTCAAGCCAAGAAAAATATTTATAAATGGGTGGAAATATTATTTAAAGTTATACAAATTTTAGTAGGGAATATAACTATGTAAATATAATGGTTTACAATAATTTAAAATGCAGTAAATTAAATGAAAATAATAGTATCATGTTTTAGACATTTTTTGAAAGCGAGCATCCTACTATTTTAAATCTATGCAAAGCACAAGTACATAAAAAAATCTGTATATTTTTAGCCCAACAGTAGGTAAAACCTTTCGAGACCTAAAAATAAAACATGAAAGAGCCAAACAAAACTTAAGTAAACACCCAGAATTTTGAAAGGCCCGCTTGGGCCGGGCCTAATTAGATGTTTTTCTTTTCGTTTTCCGTTTTGTGCTGGGGAAACAGGAGCGAAAACAACTTGAAATAGTCAAATTGGTAATCGAAAGCGATGGACTCGAGTTTGAGTTCGAGTCCGAGAAAGAAAAAGGTGGCAGTTGCAGTTGCAGAAGAGGAAAACACACACTCTCCGCCGTGAATGTGAACCGCCTCCTTCTATCTATTTTTATTTCTTCTTCGCCTTCTCCACTTTGTATTCCATTTCTCCAAGTGCTGTTCGAGTTTTCCTCTTTTCCATCTCCACCTCGTATTTTTCTATTTCTTTATTTTTTTTCGGTTTGCTCCCGAGGAAAATGTGGAAAAAACAAATAGAGTCGGTGTTCTTGGCGTTGGTGTGGTGTGGTGCTCTATGAGATGTTGTGTGGCTGGAAGATCGGCAAGGGGAATGGGAATGGCATTGGGAATTTTATTCTACCTGTTTTACACGTCGCCAAGCGACGACGATTGAGGCGATCGATCTCTAATCTCTGTCGATACGGAGCGACACGTGAAGGGAATAGGAATCGGAATAGGAATAGGAGAATGGAAATGTGTGCAAAGTGTCGCCCAACTGTGATTCCTGGAAAAACTCCACACAAAATGCAGACAGCTATGACAATACCAAATATTACACCGAAGAAAACAAATTGGAGGTTTATCTGAGGAAAAAAGAGTAGCATAAATCAATTTCTATGCCTTCTAAAATTTTTAGGTCTTTTCAGGAATGAAATTTTTAAACGAGAAGATCATACTGCACTCAAACGATTTTATAAAAAAATCTATAAAAAACAGGAACTCGGAAAAATATTTGTATTAAATATTCTTTTATTTTTCCTAAAGTTGTAAACCCAGTTTTTTATTTCTCTGTAACGACAATAAACTATTTTATAATTGACAACTTTTCGGGGAGGAAGTTCGAGGCGTGCTTAGATTTTTTAATGCCATTCCAATTAAATTTCTGTGCGTTGTTAAATTATTACGAAACGCTCGACCGGGGGGCCCAATTCAATTTTCATGCTGCTAAAAGCCAGAGCAGTCGGACGTTAGGGACCACTTTTTATGGCCGTTAATTTACACTTCCCTTCAAATGTTGGCCTGAAACGCCGAACGGGAAAACAAAAGGCCGCCGAGTTCAAAGTTGAGCCGAGTTGAGAGAAGGGAACAGCATAGAACAGAACAGAATAAAATATAATTTTCATTTCCCATTCGGTGTGTGTGTATTTGTGCCCTTTCCAGCCCCATCCCTTTATTTTCTACTAAATATTTGCTTTATCAGAAGACCTAACGGTTATGGAACGTAGGTTCATCTTCGCTTTTATCTCTGGGCGGCAGGTGTTCGCTCGGTTGGTTCGTTGGTCCAAAGGTGCGGGCGCACGAAACGAAAGACTGAGGACACAAACTTGCAAAACGCAGTTTAATGTGCTTTAAATTGCTCCACTGTCCGTCGGCTTTTCCTTTACCCCCTTTTTTTCCCCACTAATTGCCGCAATGCTTAGCGCTGTACAAACAAAGATTACGCTTTAATCTATTTTCGCGTGTGTGCGGAGGAAAAGCCATCAGAGCGGACCACACACATTCAGCTCGATGTGCCGGGAAAATTACATTAGACGTGGCCGAGGAATACACCGGGAAAAGAACAGTTCGTAATTGTCAATAAAAAAATGCTCATATTTAACATTTTGTTTGGGTGGAAAACCAGTACTTTAAAAAATTTTAAATAAAATAGGATTTTAATAATTTTAAATCCCCTTAAGAATTTTAATATTACGACTACCTATTGATATTCCTATAAATGGTTTTAAAAAACCGTCACATTTTTTCTTCACTGTACGGGAAGACACGCACCTGCTGCAAACACCCGCTCTCGAAGGAGGAAAACGGGGGATTGGGGGAATGGGATTTTCCTCGCGCTAATTTCTTTGTTGAGCCTCATGCGAGTTGGCACCGCGGACATTCGAATGTGACTTGGCCTGTGATTAGTCGGCGAATATGTTCATCGTCCGTCGCTGGATGAAGACACTTCTTCTTTTTCTGTAGCTCTCTAGCTGGGAAAAGAATGGAACAGGTTGTAAATAGTTTCGACTCGCGCGACTCCCCATCTCTCGTGTCAGGCGCGCATAAATATTTGCCGACACAATAACCATCCTAATTCGAGCATGTCGCATTGACCAATCTAGAGATTCGGGTCCGTTTTATGGCCCACATGTGCTGGCCCTGATATTGCACGGGTGGGCATCATTAAAACCAGATTAAATTCGAAATGATATCAATCAGAGAAAAAGACAGAAGGTCCCAAAATAGAACTATTAACTTTAAAATTAGATGATGAACCTAAAAGGGGTATATTGCACTCTATAAAGTTATATAAACTATTTTAATATTGTTATCTTTTAATAACTTCAGGATAAAAATAGATAAAATAAAATAAGGTATGGATTTATAAAATAAGACAATTAGGTTTAAAATTAAAAGCAAATCTTAATACCTTCAAAATAACCATCTCAAGATAAAGTTGTAAATTAGGCTATTCGTTTTAAATTTTCACACTTGTTTCCCGGACCCATAAACATGTTGGCCACATAATTTGATTTGTTTTATTGGTCAGTCTTCGTTATAGAACCAGAATGCCAGAATCATACGCCCGAGATAAGCGGCAACGAAACGTTATACATTTTGGCTGCTATCGAAATCGGATGCTGATTGAGAAATATTTCTGTGTGTTTTTACGACAAAAAGGGGCGGGTGCTGCCGTGGGTTAATGAACCACTCTCCGGAGATCGAGTGATCGAGGGATCGGATCGGGGATTAGCATTATGAGCTGCGTCTTGGCTTTATGCCTTAATGGCGACCATAAAACGCGCCAAACAATGACCAAAAACACACTGGGCCATGACAATCATTGCTAAATGCTTTCGGCTACCCAAACAAAAAGTGGGAATCTGAGTCAGCGAGAAGATGATGCCATATGGACAGGCTTCCGGTGGCCAAGTAAAACTCTTAATACCCCATAGTTGTATTGGTTTAGGTGGCATTGAAGGTATTATGATGATAGTGTCCTTGCAGTTGATAAGGTGATTAAAGGGTTCCAATATTTTGCATTTAAGAAATTAAAACTTCCCGCTAAAAAATCTATTTATTTTAATTCCAGTTCATGCTAGTTTCATTTCCTATTAAGCATTTCCAATAAATGTTGAGACGTCCATTTTTAGTTTGCAAATAATTTCAACTAATCTTTATGCATTGAACAAAAATTTTTATTTCAGTTTTTTATTACAAATTGTAACCCGTTTTTGTAACCCTAAAGGATGCAACACCCATCGTCTACAACTTGTGGATGTTGCCGCTGTCGTTGCAGCGATAAGATATGAACCAGAACATCTCATCTCTGTTTCTTTTTCTGTTTTTTCGCTGTCACTTGCCACTAATTAGCGCTCATTATGCGATATTCCATGCTGGCAATTAAAAAGTGTCAAACTTGCTTGATTTACACCGGTTAAGGGCCTTTAAAAAGTGAAATCAGCGAAATTAAAATCGAAATGGAAACCGAAATTGAAATTGAAATGAAAACGAATAACTCTTGCATTTCACTTGCATTTTCGCACTTTTCCTAGCAGAAAAACTCTCGTGTTAGCTTCACGCTTTCGCAGCTCTGGAAAAAACGGATATCTGACGTGATCCACGCTCCGTTGGCTTCGAAACTCTGGGAGATCTCGATCTCGGAGATCTGGCCAGTCGGATCTTGGATTTGCATCTAAATGAGTTCGATTAATATGCGGACAATTAAAGTTACGCTGTTTATAGCCAGACGTCTCGTGTGTGTCGGACAATTAGAAAGTCATTAGAAGTAACTTATTAGCTGGCAGACTGGCCGTATAAACTCAGACCTCCAATCCCCTCCTTACCAGTTTTCATAAATTACTCAACATTTAATTAAACACGCTCTAAAGCGTCTACTTACCACCTACTTAGCCTCTGGTTTTAGACAACAATTTTGCATAATTTGCAGTTAAATCACGAGCGGAACCGCAAAAACAACAACCATATCTCGGCCAAAACAAGTTGATTTTCTTCTTCGACTCTTTTTAATTGTTCGAGTAGAAAATCTCTGCTACATGTGTAATGTGCATGTTAATGAAGTCTCTAAAGAGCTTTTATTTTTGTTTTAGCTGCCTGCTGTTTGGTCAGTGATTAAGCGTTGGCAAAACACTTCTTCCGGCTACTGATTCTTCTTACTTTTTCTTTTCTTATTTTTTGTGACCATGCGAAACTTTTGGTCTAATTATGTGCCCATTTTACCATTATATTTCCGTTTTTTTAAATATTAAAGAAATAATACAGTTCACAAACCATGAACTCCAATAAAGACTAAAGTATTCAAACATTTTTAATGTTGGTCCTTCGAGCCGGATTTTGTAAATAATATTTTTTAATTTACAGTAGCCTTTTGAGTAGAGAATCCTCTTGATTTGGACTGATCCTCTTCGTTTCTCCTTCTCCGAATCTCCTTTTCTCTTTGACTTTTCATTCGCCAGCCTAATTAGTTGGGCTGTAAAGTTTACGCTGTTATTGTTATGATTGTGTACGTTTTATACCGCTCCACGGGGTTATGGGTATTTGTTGTTGCCTTTATTTGCTATTAACTAGATTTTATTGACGCCGCTCTGTTTTTGTTTCTGATTTTTCAGTTTTCCTCTTTTTGTTTTTTTGTTGGAACGGTTTTACGAGCTTTTGTGCGCTCGTAAAAACAACGAAACAGAAACAAAAAATTCTCCCGGGAAAAAGCATAATTTTTAATGGCCACAAAAACCTGAGATGGCAACGTGAAATTGTTAGGAACTCCCTGGAACCCCAGCCAAGAACTGGAACCACAAATATAATTACAACTTTGTCATTCGATATTAGATGCCGCCAGAGTGCACAGAGAACCCCAAGATATCCATTCTGCCCATATGCACTCTTTCATTAGCACACAGCAAGAAATATGGCAGATAAAAGTAGGATATTGAGATGGGTTTTAGATTTATAGGGTGCTACGAGTTTGGTGTCCTACGGGGTAGATCGTATTATTACCGTATTTTTTTAGGCCTTGCTTTATAATTATACTTAATATCTAGAAAAAGTATCATTAATCTACAAATTACGAACTGGGCGGAAAGTTTTAAGAATTATACGAATAATTCTACGGCAACCCAGATGATATTACACTGCCCTCAACTACTTCTAATGACTTAGACATGACCCTTCATAGCTTTAACCTATTTTCTCGCAGTGCCAGCTCCCATTTTGCTCCCTCCACTGGTCATTCCCACATTGCCATTTCCATTTCCAACGGATCTCAGATCTCAGGTGCAGCCACACGCAAGGCGACCGACCGACCGCCAGCTGGCACTCAAATCGGACTGCTCTGCGATCCGAGTGATCTGCGGATCTGCGGTTCTCCCGTCCAGAACTGTCCAACTTGGGGCGCCAGGGATCGGGAGGCACCGAGCTCCACGGGCTTTCTAATGTGTTCGGGTATTAGCAGTTCATCTAAACTTATGACAAGTGCAAATCAAACTGACGTTTCCGCAACTGGAACTTCAGACCTCCGTCTCCATCTCCTGGGGTAATTTGCGTATCACAGAGTTCAGGGGAGTAACGTACTCCTCGACTTTACTTTTTTGATGGGGGCCCCGGAACCGTTGCAGTTTATTAAATTACGCCTCATGTCATGGAAGGAAGGGACATGATCATTATAAAGTTATTAGAGGCCTAATGGTAGCGGCATCTCTCGATGGACATGAAAGACTGGCTAATTTCTCCGCAGAAATCTCTCTTTCCTCAGAGGATGATAGTCGGTATAGTAGTTGTGTGTCAATCATTTGACTGGGGGAAGAGTCAGTCCTCTAACGCCATGTTTGATCTCTTCGTTTCCCAAGACTCATTAATTCGGTTTTAATTGCTGGCCACGATCAAACAGGATCATCTGGGATCTTTTGAGTTCTCGAGGGTTAGGAGTTGTAAGATCTCTATCTGATCACGAAGTGAAATTTCCAAGGCATTCCCAAAATAATAATCATAATTTTATTTTTTATATCGTTGCCTCCCTTTTTCATTTCTATTCTTTTTTTCGCTTATCGCGCGAGAAAAATCTCTCTTCAAATTGCAGTGGAAACAAATGTTGTTTTGGCCACTCAAAAAGAAAAAAGTGTTAGTCATGGTCTTGTTAACTAAATTGTTCGCCACGAATTGCTCGGACCTCAAAGCATTCCCATTCCCATTTCGATTCCAATTTCAATTCCAGCCACATGGCATTAGGTTCTGAGTTCTGAGCCCAACTTTTGGCCCAGGGAATTGTTTGTTCGATTTCTCTCGGAATGTGTGAGTGTGCGTTTGTTGTTTGTTGCTGTGTGTGCAGGCCATATTTCATCCGAGAGCCCAGAACCCAGAACCCAATCCCAAAAACCAAAACCAGTATAACAAAGGCCCAAAAAGCAAACCGAGACCCTTTTAGCCTTTGAACCTTTCGCACGCAGGTAGAATCGACATCCACATCGTCCGCGTCTTTTGTCTTCATTCCTGATCTCTCTTGGCCGTCTATTAGCATTTCAAATTCCCCCAAATGGCCAAATGGAAATGCCTCCACCATGCGTAAGCCTCCATCTTCAGGTTCTCCATCCCCGCCACCATCATCATTATCATCATAGCAGTCATCAGGCGGAGCTAAGCGCATTGGGGCAGTTATCAGTCTATTAGCTGCAACTATGGCCTCTTCTTCTCTGGGGGTTCTCAAAGTTGGACTTTTGTCTAGGCTTCGAAGCTTCAAGTGTGGGCGGTGATTATGGTTAGAACATTTGTCACTATTACACTGCCAAAAAGTATGGAAAGAACTAAGGAACCGTAACATTTCTAGCCTATATGAACAGAAATATAGATTGTTAACTTTCTGTTAACTTCCTGTTAATTTTCTGTTAATTTCCTGTTACCTTTCTGTTAACCTCCTGTAAACTTTCTGTTAACTTCCTGTTAACTTTTTACTTATTAACTTATTACACTGCTAAAAAGTATGGCAAAAACTAATTACAGGTACCATTACAGAAATATAGATTGTAAGCTTCCTGTTTATTTCCTGTTAACTTCCTGTTAACGTTCTGTTAACTTTCTGTTAACTTCCTGTTAACTTCTTTTAAATTTCTTTAATCATTATTTTAAGCAAATTTTCCCTTTCTTCTTATTTCCCTTCAGATTTGCCATGGCCATGCTGGAAGGAGGCAACCTCAGTCAGGGACGCTCTTAGCTCCTCTTCGTTTTCTTCCGAAATAAAATCCACCCCGAGTGGATCCATCAACCATGAAAGCCGCATTGGATTCGGCAAACGCCAGGGAAACAGGGACAACAAAGGACTTTACAATGTTCCATCGATGCCGGAGACGTTCCGACAGCAGCAGCAACATGATCATCATCAAATTGAGATCCTCGCCACCCGCCCTGCATCCCTCGCACATGCTGAGGAGCAGCCTGCTCTGCCTGCTGATGATCCTGCTCCTGGGATCCACACAAGCTGGTTCCAGTGACAAGGAGAGGGAGCGCAAGCTGGAGGTCTTCGAGGGCGTGTCGGTGGACCATCAGATCGGTTATATAGGAGACTTTGACGGGATCGACAGTGGTCCGCCCTATATCATTGTGGCGGAGGCGGGCGTGGAAACGGATCTGGCCATAGATCGAGCCACCGGGGAGATCCGCACCAAGGTCAAGTTGGACAGGGAGACCAAGGCCTCCTACAGCCTGGTGGCCATTCCCCTGAGTGGTCGGAATATTCGAGTGCTGGTCACGGTTAAAGATGAGAACGATAACGCTCCCACGTTTCCCCAGCCCTCGATGCACATCGAGTTCCCAGAAAACACCCCCCGGGAGGTGAAGAGAACTCTCCTCCCCGCCAGGGATCTTGACCTGGAACCGTACAACACCCAGCGATATAATATCGTGTCGGGGAATGTCAACGATGCCTTTAGGCTGTCATCTCACCGGGAAAGAGATGGTGTTTTGTATTTGGACCTGCAGATCAGTGGTTTCCTCGATAGGGAAACCACCCCGGGTTATAGCCTGCTCATCGAAGCTTTGGATGGCGGAACTCCGCCACTCCGGGGATTCATGACTGTGAATATAACCATTCAGGATGTGAATGACAATCAGCCAATCTTCAATCAGAGCAGATACTTTGCCACCGTGCCAGAAAATGCCACCGTGGGCACGAGTGTCCTTCAGGTCTACGCCTCTGATACAGATGCCGATGAGAATGGATTGGTGGAGTATGCGATCAACCGAAGGCAAAGCGACAAGGAGCAAATGTTTCGCATAGATCCGCGGACAGGAGCTATTTACATCAATAAGGCGCTGGATTTTGAGACCAAGGAGCTGCATGAACTGGTGGTGGTGGCCAAGGATCATGGTGAACAGCCGCTGGAGACGACAGCCTTTGTTTCCATACGAGTCACCGATGTGAATGACAATCAGCCGACTATAAATGTTATCTTCCTCAGCGACGATGCCTCGCCAAAGATATCGGAATCGGCTCAACCGGGGGAGTTTGTGGCGCGGATTTCGGTGCACGATCCCGATTCGAAGACGGAGTACGCCAATGTGAATGTCACGCTGAACGGAGGAGATGGTCACTTCGCCCTGACCACCCGGGATAACAGCATCTACTTGGTAATAGTTCACCTGCCACTCGATAGAGAGTTGGTCTCCAACTACACACTGAGTGTGATAGCCACCGACAAGGGAACTCCGCCGCTGCACGCCTCCAAATCGATATTCCTGCGGATCACCGATGTCAACGATAATCCGCCGGAGTTCGAGCAGGATCTCTATCATGCCAACGTGATGGAGGTCGCCGATCCGGGCACCTCGGTCCTCCAGGTGCTCGCCCATGATCGCGACGAGGGTTTGAACTCGGTGCTCAGTTATTCGCTGGCCGAAACACCCGAGACCCACGCCCAGTGGTTCCAGATTGACCCACAAACGGGCCTGATCACCACGCGATCGCATATCGACTGCGAAACGGAACCGGTGCCCCAGCTAACGGTCATCGCCAGGGATGGAGGGGTGCCTCCCTTATCCTCCAGTGCCACCGTACTGGTGACCATCCACGATGTGAATGACAACGAACCGATCTTCGATCAGAGCTTCTACAACGTTTCCGTTGCCGAAAACGAAGCCGTGGGCAGGTGCATTCTCAAGGTGAGTCATTAGTTTCCACTAACTCCCATTTGCAACTCCCGTTTTTCCATTTTTCCACATTGGTGACCCACTTTTCGGTCGGCCTGTGGGTCATTAAAACGTTTGTCTCGCCAACTGCCTCGAATCCAAAAGCAACGAGCGTCGCTTATGGATTTTCCACGTACTTGGGCCCCAAAACTAATCTCATGCATCAATTACCCGCTCCCAGTCAGATCAGTCAGTCGGTTGGACATCACAAATCAGACATCAGACATCGGGCCTCAAACATCGACTTCGACATCCGTGGGGAATCGTGAGGGGCAGGGGCAGTTAGATGGAAGCGGTGCATGCCACGAGTTAAAGTTGGGTTCGGGTAGAGTATGTTGAAATTATGATGAGGTTGGTAACGTAGAATTTGCTGACTAGAAGCATTTATAAAAATCCGCGAATTCTTCAGCATAAAATTTCTTACTAACCCAAAATGAAATGTAGGGAAATATTTAAGAAAACTGTTTTTTAAACTTATCATCAGGGAAAATAAAATATTGAGTAAATCTTCATAAGAGAAAAATCACGAATTATTCAGACTGAAATTTCATATTTACTTAACATAAAGGGAAATCTTTCAAACTGTTTCTTAATCTTTACTTTTGTCAGATTCTAGCTAAGGGAATAATAAAGCCAATTATCATAAAACAAAAAAAAACGCGAATTCTTCAGGATACGAATACTTAAGTAAGGGTATCCCCCAAACGGTTTCTTAATCCGAAACTACTGTTAACTTCTTTGAGCACAAATTCCAAGCAGTTCCCGATCGTAGACCCCCCCGCCAGAAAAACACCACCCAAAATCCCCTCCAACTACCATCCTCATCCGCACCCTGAGCAAAGAGCAGGCTTCTCACTCTTTTGTAGTTAATCCATTCATCATCGGGTAATTACATTTTTATAACATTTTTCTCCGCTCAACAAAAACAAAATAGGCAGCCCAAAAAATAGGGAAAAAGTTCGAAATCGAAAAAAAAAAACATCAACAAGGCCTGAAACCGTTGCCAGCGCTTAACGAAGGCATTTTGTTCAGACTCTTTCCTCTTCGGCGGCGGCGGCGGCTATCACCCATTCTTCTCTGAACACATAGATATACACATATATGTACAAGAGCGTCTCGAGACGTCGACAAGATTTTTGTTCAGACTATCAAATGTGACCTCTCTTGTCTCTCAGAAAACAACGAAAAAACAAACCGACAACGAAACGAAGGGGAAAAAAAGCCGCGACCGACTGACTGAAAATGTAGCCGCGATTCCAAACTTCCCAGCAATTTAACAACAACACGAGTTTCAACTCAGCGTAATGTTTACAACAAAAAGTTAGGAAAACGAAGCGAAGAATGCAGTGCTCTTGACTAGGAATTTCGCATTTAATTCGATGGGTTGCATCTATATTATTCACAGGCCTAAATAATTCACAGTTCCAATGATTCATGCACTATATCCCAAGATCTAGTTAGTTAGTTGGAATGACAGATCTTTAGGGCCCTCCGAGTTAATGGCTAATTTTATTTTAACCACCCTGATCTGATGCCTTCCCTTTGCTTAGATGATTTCCGCAAATCAAGGCAAATCAAATCGAATCAAATCCCATCAAAAGTACAACAACGTGAGAGAGACCAAATTAACGGACACCGGGACACAGAGACAGCGAAACAACAATAAGTTGGAATAACAACGCCAATTCTCGGCAACGAAGAGATTTGATGGAATCTGACAAAAAGTCACGTTTCCTTAATTACAATGGAGGAAAAGCAGATTTGCTGCTCCCTTCCTCCGAAAATTAACCACAAACGAACGAAATATGAAATACAAAACGCATAATTGGCTCACGCAAAAATAAAAATAACAGAAACAGAAACCAAAACTGAAATGATGAGGTCTGAACTGGGCAATCTAAAGAATTGAGAAAGAGATGGATAACCATCCATACTAAGGGGGATGGGATCTTTCAGTATCTGGTGCGATTTGGGAGCTCAATAATCATAAAATGCGACCCAGGTCCAAAGTCGAGGCCCTAAAAACTAAGTTCGAATGCCCGCAATCCCCTTTTCTTGGTCTTCTTCTTGCTACTCGGCCGCATATTGAAGCCAATCTGTGGTCGTGAAGACAATAAAAGACCCAAAAACCCAACCCAAACTTGAAAAAAAACGCAAAATCGGAATTTCGTATATGAAAAAAAAACAACAAAATTAGATGAAAAAAAAGTGAAACAAGAAGCTCTGGCCAAAGGGCCCCAGACTTCCAGAAAACTTTTTTTATGGCCCGCAACTAAAGCAAATTAAAAACGATCAACTGAAAAAAGTCGTTGAAAGAATCACATACGAGAATATATAAGTCAGGGGAGTTGCTGCCCGAATAAAAAAGGCAATAATTCTAAAAGCAAAAGCCTCAAATAGTTGCACAAAGTCTCCGAATCCCCGAAGGCCGAAAGAGAGCACTCCTTGGCATAACTGCCCCTCGCTTTTAGTGAGAAGCCCAAATACTTGGCCAGCTGCTCATCATTGTTTGTGGCCCAAAAGTTTGCATCGGATCCGAGAGCCATCGAAAGGAATTTGCAATTATCGAAGATAATTGCGGAAGAAATTGCGGGGAATGGAGAGCAGAACAGAGAGAGAATCTTCTCTAATTTGGGAAAACTTCGTGCTTTTTTGAGGTTAGGTAGGTTTCTAGATTAGAACATAAAACCGCGAATTCTTAAGCATAAAATTCTTAACAAAAAAATTATCTATTCCGCCCTCTTACACTCAAATTAATTAAAACTGTTTCAATTTATAGATTAGAGAGCTATATAATGATTAAAAACGTATAAGAAAAAAACGCGAATTCTTCAGCATAAAATTCTATATCTATTCTGGGCTTCCACACGTTATTTCCTCAATCTTTTTGGCCATCTTCTGGACCTCTTTTCGTCTTCCTTTCCCTTCGTCTTCACCCAGGCCACACCTTTTGCTTCTTGGCCATTCCGAGCAGCTGTTGGCTGCCTTTACGACCGCTGTATCATTTTCTAGCCAAAGAAGCGGAAATGCTATTTAATTAGAGGCGATCAAATGCCGCCATTCCGGCTCCTCTAGCGCGTCTCTGACCAACTAATGGCTAACCAAATTACACTTTAATTCGGGCCACGAAACGAAAGACTTAGGCAACGAACTTGCGTCCAAGTGGGAGTGGCAATGGGCTGGGGGATTACTCATCATTCCATCCCGCTCTCGCTTCCTCGCACCATTTGAAATTATTATGCGAGCGTAAAAATTAAAATCTCATTATGCAAATTACAAGAAGAGAAAAACAAAATAATACAAACCGCCCCTCGTTTCGCTCCTCCATTTACCTCCCAAAAAAATAAAACCTCCTCCGCCCAATTTGGAGTTTCCTTTTGGCCAAAGAAGTAGAAAATGTAGAAAAAGTGGAAAAAGACAGCATAATTTGCTCGTCGTGTGGTTGTTGTCATCTTAGATTTGTTGTTGCCATTGCAGTTACACACTAAATTACAGGCAATTACATGGGGGGCGGCGAAAAAGGGAGAGTGTGGGGGGAATGTGGGAACTGCACTCGCAGATTCCTAAGCCATTCTGCCTGCCCCCTTCCGGCGATCCGATCCCCTTTCCACCGGCCCCAAAAACGAAAGCCAACGGATTGGCAGCTGGAACAGCGGACTGCCAACAAGTTCGGAATGAGTCTGCTGCACAAGTTGCCCGAACATCGAAATTAGATGTTATTGCTGTTGCAGAGAGAGAAATGACTTGGAAAATTATGCTCATACAATTTTTTGAATATTATACATTTTATAAATATTTTGAGTTTTTGATTTTGAATTGAATTTGTGAGTTTGGGGCATTTATCCCCTTACTGCGGTGAAAATTGAAAGGAAATTTGGTATTCAAAAAGAATGCAACACAAAGTTTGTTCTGAAAACATCTCTCACAATCAAATTCTGGATCCGCCGCTGTATTTATGTTTTAAAACAAAATCTTTTTCCAACTAAAATATTTTTATAAGTCATCTAAATAGGACCTATAAAAAACGGTCAGTAGCAAACTTTACCCAGAATGGATTGACATAAAAATCTAAAAAAAATCAAACTAATTATATCATAAATTTTAAGATTGTCTGTTCCCTTTTCACATTTTTCTCCTGGTGTTCTTGGGTGTTGTAATTTCGCATTGTTTGGTTAATCTACGTAAATCTCATTTTCGGGTGGCTCCCACAATTACAACGTTGGTTTGCAAGGGGGTGGTAATGGGGAATGCAGGGGCGTCGCAGGAAGGGAAAAAGGGGGGTAGAGGTAAGCCAAAGGGAACACGATCTGCCCATTTGGCCAAGTTATGTGGTCGCTCCTCTAATGCACAGACACTCGCACAATACGCACACACACACTCTAAACTGGTTTTCAGTTGGCGGAGGGTGCAAGTGGCAGGTTCCCCCTCTACGCCCCTGTAAACCCCCTTTTTCCCACCTTTCCTTGATTGCGTATGCGGCGCTCAGTGTGCACCAATTTTCTTTGTCTCTTGGCTCAATTCACTTTTTTCTAAACACCGATGCGATGCGATGCCCTTTTATGTGGCTATATCTCTGCGTTTTTCTCAGAGAGTTTCTCTCTGTCTCTCTCCAGAGAGTAAATTCTCTCTCTTCTTACGTTTACGCGACTTGTTTTGCACAATTTTAATTTTATAAACACCTTTAACGCATTTTTGAGCGCTCACATTCCATAAATGCCAGCAGAGAGAGAGAAAAGCCGAGAGAACTGGAGAAACTCACCTCGAATTCGCCGTCGTTAACATTAACATTTTTGTGGAGGACGTTTATAAACGTCCTCCACAAAAATGTTATCGTTTATAAACGTCCTCCACAAAAATGTTATGCTCAATTTTCTCGCTCTCTTAGACTCTCTTACCCTCTGTTAACCGCATACAAATCGCCCTGTTAAATTATGCTATGTTATCTCACTGTGCACTGTGCACTGTGGTGATATCTTGTGGTATTTTTGTAAGTATTTTTTATTCACAATTATTCAAATAATGTTTTTGCTTAACAAAAATTTCTAAAATAATTTAAATATAATAAATAAATAATAGTTAACATTTGACATCATAAAATATACCAGTTATTAAGATTTCAAGACAAAGAATGAATTTCACATAACTTAATATGCTTTAAGTCCAAAAAATCAAAGATACTAGCTTGTTGTATTTTTATAAAATTACAATAAATAAGTATCCAAACACATTTACTTGTAATTTAAGTTTATTATTTATATTTATAGAGGTAGAAATAAAAAGAATTCTTAAGATATTTTTCAAAAACCTGTTTATAGTTTAATTCAGCGGAGCGGCTTGAAGCGAAATAGCTATGCCCAAGATATCGCTCTCTCTCTCTCTCATGGGATCTCCCCCTCTCTCTCTTCTTTTATCTCTGGGCCAAGACAAGACAAAATGGTTGGAAAATCATGGCGTAGCCGGTTTTTTTTTATGAAATACGATTTCAGCTTTTTTCCTTAGTGTGATTCCATAATATACACCGAACCACATGGCCAAAAGAACCCACTTTCTGTCTCGCTCTCGTTGCGAGTTAATATTTTAATTAAGTTGCGACGGGGGAACGCCGAGATAAGAGCCTTGAATGGCCATTTGCCGTCACACGACAACATAATTTTTGACACAATTTCGCGGGCCAAGTTAAGCATCGGGAGATAATCGCCTCTCCCGGTCCCATAACAAACACCATAAGGAAGCCAGCGATCCTCAATGATGAGCCATTGAGCTGAAGAACAACGAAGAACACGGCGAAAATAGCCGAGAGCGGTGATCACTATCAAAACATCAATAAACCTTAACTGATAGGCTCGAAGGAAGGAGAGAAGGGGTGAAGAAGGGGTAAGGAAGGGGTTACCAAGGAAGCAAGGAAGGGGTGAAGAAGGGGTTATGAAGGCGTTCCGCAGAGAAAGAGCTTTCATTTTGCATATATGAGCCGAGGGGAGAAGGACCCAGAGAATCCACGACGTCGACGCATCAAATGTGCATCAATTTGCGGGCCAAACGCGACAACAGGCAGCCAGACACGCGTGCAATACTGTGGATGCCACTGACCAAGCTGATGCACTGAGAAAAATATATAATATGGTTCTGAAATAAATTTAAAATTATATAGAATTGATAATCAGTTCTCACGCTCCTAAAAAATGATATTTAAGATAGACATCCTCTTGATCCTTTATGGATATTAAAATCCTGGTTTTAGACCCCCGATTTCTGCCAGTGAGCCGCTGCTCCTGTGACTGCCTCTGTGGCCATATTTAGTAAATACCGCTTCTGTGGCTGCTTTTAAACGTGCAATTAAAGCGCACACACACACAGTCGCGCGAAAGAGAAAGAACGAGAGGGAGCGAAAGAGAGGGGGCGATTCTGGGAGATTCTGGGATCTGAAATGCTCAACGCGCGCGCACACATCACAACAACCCGAGGGCATTGGCTACTGCATTTGCATAGCCGCCAAGAGCTCAAAGCTCTGAGCCGAGTCTTTCGCGGGAAGAGCGGAGAAAGGAGCGAAGAGTGAAGAATGGAGAATTGGAGGGAAGACAGCTCAGCTCCTCCAAGTCACGGAGACAGCCGGGAAAAAGGAGATGCGCGATTCGCGAGGCCGATGTGAAAAGTGAAGAATTCGCAGCAGCCGAAGAGGTTACACCCATTTCATCCGACAAGTAGAACAGGGTGATGTTGGCTGTGATCAATAAATAAATATATTCTTTCTAAAACTTTTTCAAAAGAGGTCAGCAGAGGTTTTTGTCTGAGGTCAGCACATTAAATTTAATTACTTACTTGAGTAAAATAAACTAAGTAATCGCTAAAAGAATTAAGCAGCTACTTATTTCAGTCGCTTATCTTATAATTGCTTCAAATCGCTCGTCAAGTTTTATTTAATGGTTTAAATAATTTAAAATACTGTTTTAAAATGGTGTTAAAAGACAATTACAATGCTATATATTCGCTTATTAAACACGACGGCTGCAAGTAGGCAAAGATAATTTAAATGAAATATAATAATACAGCCGCGATCGTAAAATGAATTACGTGGGTCCCACTCAGGCATTTAGAAAAGTTATGGCCTGAATAATTTATTACCCAGCTTTAGATGCTGAAATTAAAAAAGACTGTGAAAGGTCTAAGCTGTTTACTATCGAAGGTCATCGCTTAGTCGGACCTCTAATTTAATCCTCGCTGCGTCAATCGCAAATAGCTTCTTCTCCTTTTGCTTTTTAAGGATCTAAGTGCTGGCCCGGCTCAAACAATTAACTCGTCTCGCTGGCCATTAAGCCAGACTTGTCGGCCAAAATCAATAAGCCGCCTGATGAGCTCTACTAGCACTTTATGGTCTTTTATTTTGTATTTTTATTTTTCGCTGTTTTGGGGGACAGACTAAGGCACAAAAGAAAACTGAAAGTGTGTTGATTGATGGGCCAAGTGGTTGGAAGTCAAAGTCCGCGGCCAAGATGAGCTGCCAAAGTCTGAGAGTTCAGGCCACGTGTGCTGGGATTCTTCGGGCTTCAGTATTCAGTCTTCGGCCAGCGATTCTTCTGCCCAGCTCATCTGCATGCGAATGGCAATCAATGCAATCGGTCCGCCCCCTCCAAGAGCCAAGACTCTTAACAACTTCTGGGGAAAAAACGTGCGATTCTAAATGAGCATATCAACAGCTTACAAGGCCCAAGAGCCCAAGCCCAAACTCCAAGTCTCTGGAGCTGGAAAGTCCCGGCCAGAGATGCTCTGTCGATAGCTTTTGCATATCGTTGGGTTTGCCTGTAAAAGTATTTAACAGACGTAAGAGGAAAAAAATACGAAAGGCAAAGTCAGCAGCTTATTTGGCCCTAATGTACCCGAGGTCCTGCGACGAGGTTCACAATTTTAATTAGTTAATTATTTTTACTTTTAAGCAAACAAGATTTCAGAGACAAATAAAAAAGGGGAGCCGTAGCCGGAGACACAGAGCAAAGCTTTTTCCAATCCCAATCCCCCATCACCCAATACCCAATACCAACCGACCCAGCTTGATCCCAAAAACATTGTGGTGCCCCAGCTGGGGATTTGCCTTTTTCCTCCCGTTTCTCCCCGTTTTTTTCGCCGAGGTTTTGGAATGGCCGGCAATCTGCATACGTGCATCTCGACCAGTCTTCGGGCTCCCTTCTGCCATTCTCCGTAGCCTGTAGACTGTAGCCTGCGGCCTGCAGCCTGCATTCTCCTATCTGCTGTCTACTGTCTACTGTCTTCTGTCTTTTGTCTCCCGTCTCATTTGTCGTCACCGGCGGAGAGCTGTGCTTCCAACTTTACAGATTTCCGAATCTGTTTTTCATTCTTTCCTCTACACTAGAATCAGAATGCATTAGAATGCGGCCAGGAAAATGGCGAGGAAAGTGTTGAATACCCATTTTGGAATCATTTTGTAACTATGTTTACAATAATTTATACATATTTCTCAGGCCCAAAATTCATTTTTATAAACAGAGATTTTATTATTTTCTAATTTCGGTTTTCTTTTTAGACTTCTACGTCCAACCGTTTTCCAATTACAAAATAATTTCATTTTATTAGAACAATTCCTTTAATCATATTTTTCGTCAAGTGCACACTTCCCCAAAATCCAAAACCAAGAAATCTTGACCAGCCTGGGGAAAAAAAAAAGAAAAGAGAATTCCTCGTGTGGGTTGCCCAACATTCATAACATCGAATCTGGCCCATTGTTGCCGAATGCTGAATGCCTGGCGATGATGATGATTATGGCCAAACGGATTTGCATATTTTCGTGTGTAGAACACGGCCCATACAATGCCAAGTATTTCATAAATCCCCACAAGAGTTTTTGGCTTGCAAATTAAATTGTCAATCATTTTTATAACTTGGCCCGATCGACGTGTGTGCGTGAAGAGAAGTTAATGCCAAAATGATATGTGAAAAGCAGCACACACAGCAAACAGCCAAATATATAAACGATAATTTTTCGTTGAATTTTTAAACAGTCATTGGCCGTGTCTGGTCTTTTGTCTTTTGTCCCTCGTCGCCGTGTTGTTGGCACTTTGTCGGTGGTGTCCAAAGATCTAAAGATCTATCAAGATATCTATGTTTGGGCCGGAGCCACACATAAATAATGAATTATGCCCGATTATTAGGCGACTTATGCAAAGGCCCAAAACGACACAACACACAAAAACCAGCGACTGCTAAAAAATTACGGCGATTAGTTGATTTGAGTGCTCATGGGAAGTGTTTATCTCGACTGGCTACTGGAGCTGTATAAATCAAATCCATCTTCAGGTATTGTCAACCTTTTTTCAAGTGTTTTTGTTTGGTATTTCTTTTTTTTCGAATCCGTCTTGAATGTGTAACATTAACGAAAGAGGTGGAAATCATCATCGGCTGGCACAGAGATATCATCGCATGAGCTCATTTCTCAGGGTGCCGCCGCCTCAATAAAACCTGCAACATTGTAGCATGTTGATGGGCTGCCACGACAACCCGAGGGCTGGCTAAAAAATCTGGAAAGCGAGAGGAGTGAGGAGAGGGTATTGGCGGGGCATATCCGCACAGTTATTGATTAAGAGCCATAACAAAGGCAGCCGGGCCACAAAATTACTGATTGAAAGCGGACAGAACGTGTCGAAAGCAAGGGACCGGCACACAAAAACAAGAACAGAAAAAAATCCAAGCCAGGAATAACTGTAGAGCCCCAAAATTCGTGTAATTGCAGTTGCAATTTGCAAGGGAACAACAAAGGGAAATTGCAGTAAAAAATGGGCACGGGACTCGGGACAAAGCTCCACCCAGCCCCACCCCCTTCGCGAAATCCCCATCCCCGCTGAAAATGTAAATGCCCTTGAGGAAAGTCAGAGACCAACAAACAGAACAGAACCCCCGAGGCAGAGAGTCGAATTACAACCTTACACTACGGAAAAAACCAGAAACTTGGTCCCAACTTGATTTATGAACTAGGTCATAGCTAAATCACCACATAAATGGTATTTTAAATATTATAGATCTCAAAGGAGATGTGCACTTTCACAGGAAAGTCTACGAAATGTGAATATTATAAAAATAATAAAATAAAATACAAATGTAATAATCCTGATCTTAAGTACATCCACAGTTTGGGTACTAGGACATAGATAAATCACCACATAAATAGATTGAAAATATTATAAATCTTCAATCATCCAAATCTTCATAAACCTACGAAATAAATCTATTACTGTTTGCTTTTCTCTCTCTGCAATATCACTATCAGCAGACCCCTTTTTAAACTCCCAGCTCCCAGGGCTTCTCCAACTTTGACCCACTTCGTTTCTGGGTCCTTCGGTTTTGCCCTGCAGTTCCATAAATTACCGCATCGACTTCCTGCCACTGGCGGGCAATTCATAAATTAAATCAAGTTAATATTTCAGTGTCCGGAGTGCAACACCTCCGTGGCCTCGGATATTAAAATGCTTAATTGAATTTGTTAAGGCCAGCGAATGGCCACCGATAAGGATAACTCTTGCGACTGGAGGCTCTGGCTTCGGGACGCCGCCTCCTCATCGGGATTTTCGAGAGCCCGGCTCACCATAAACAAACGCACAACTTTTATTGCCGCTGATTGTTAATTTGTGAAGCGATAACGCGTTCGCGGATAGCGACCCCAATTTCTCAGCTTCCCTCCGCCCTTTTTCTCCCAGTGCGAACTTG